>NW_020799136.1:3381997-3401757 GCF_003259725.1 Athene cunicularia
CCCAGCCCGGGCCTAGTCGCTTTTCAGGCCCTCGGCGATGAGGTTGAGCTCGTAGCACCAGGTCTCGTAGCGGTAGGCCATGCGGATCTGAGCCACGTTTGTCTTCCGGATGTCGTTGCCTTGGGGCCCCTCTTCCAGGTAGTTCTCACCCAGGAACTTGGCCTTCTCCTGCCGGGGACAGGACAGCGGTACAGGCCGAGGACGGCGACAGGCGGCCGGGCCCCCTCAGAGCCTGGCGCGAGCCCGCGCGCGCCCGAAGGGGCACGTACCTCGTGGGACAGGCCGCACTGCAGGACACTGTTCCGGGCAATTTCACACATGTCACAGGTGCTGAGCTTGAAGACCTGGGCAGCAATGGCGTACTCCTCCATCAGCGGCTCCTGCAGCCGCAGGCAGTGTTAGCGGCTGGCACAGCCCAGCTGCCCCAAGGCCCAGCCTCTGCTGCTCCCCGGGGGCCCACACAGCCCCGGCCCCAGGGTGCGGACAGCAGGAGGGGGTCAGCTCCCACCATACCTTGGTGTAATGAAACTGCATGGGGTCATCTGTAGAAAGGGACACCATGAGGCCCTTCTGGTGGAAGTCTGGCAGAGGGTTCTTTGCATACTCCAGGAAGAGGCTGTTGTTGCTGAGTGGGGACATAGCAATGGGGATTTGGGCAAGGAAGTACAGATACTGCAACACCGGGCTCTGCAGAGATAAGCAGAGTTGACAGGTTAGGGATGAAGTTGCTGTGCCCTCCACTTCTCTAGGGTTACTCCTCAGGTCAGCCCAGTGCCCCAGCCAGGAAATCCTGTGCACAGAGCTCCTGTGTGCAAGAAAAGAGTTAGGCAAGCTAACAATCCTGGAGCACAAAAGGCCAAGCAAACTCAAACCTGTCTGATCTCAGAACTCAGCTGGCTCCAAGGATAACAGACATATCCAGTGATAGCTCTGTGAGGCTGAACCCCTGAAATCTGAATACATTTCTCAGCTACATCCCCAAACATGCCTGGAGAAACCCAGATAATTGTGTGACACCTGGCTGAAGCCAGGCTGTGTCAGTCCAAAGCAGAGGCACAATTATTGTCAGCTACAGTGGAGGCCAGCTGTGAACACGTTCTCCTCCTCTGCCATGCCTGAGCTGCTCTCTGGCAGAGCACTCCACTTACCTTCTTGAGATTGAGACCATGGGAGATATTATCTGCCGTCATGAAGGCTGCAAGCAGATGTGTGATGGCCCCGGCTTCCCCACAATGTGGACGGAAGAGGAAGGTGTTCATACCACGCTGCCTAGGCACATGGAAGGAGGACTCAGAGCAGGTAAGCAACAGGGTTAGGTGGCATCTCTGAAACCCCAAAGTTTTCACCCAGTCCCACACACTTCCTACCAAGGAGGATTGCTCTGGGACACGAGGCTCCACACTACACTGGTAGCAGACCAAGGAGGGCCCCACTTCTTCCACACCAACAATCAAAGAGGCAGCCCCCCTTCTACCAGCCCATCGCAGGTCCCTTAGCAAAGCCTGGGCCTCACCTGCGTAGGTTGTTAAGCACCAGGATGTTGGCATACATGTAGTATACGTAGTAGGTGTAGGACGGGTTCTTTTCAGAAGTCCATTGCTCTGGCTTTGGGCTTTTAGTGCTGAACATGTGTCCACTATGCTTAGATTCATCATCCACACTGTCGAAGCCAGTGATCTGTTTAGCAAGGTAACAAAAAAGCTGCATCTCAAAGCTCCCCACCTCATGTTGCCCAGGTGGGCTGGCTTGCCCTGCCCCTCTGCATCTTGCCACAGCCCAGCTGTAGCCTGTACCCCTGCCCCCTGCAAGAGCACAGTCAGGAGCAAGGTTGCAAACCTTGGCCCTCACAAACCCTCAAGCTTTACCAAAGGCTGGAAATAAAGCTCACACCAAACCACTTCTCCAGGAGGAGAGTGGGCACCATTTCCCACAGCAGCCAGCTCCAGGAGTCTGAACCCTCCCAGCACTTCTGGGGACACATCCCTTTCCCAGAATGTGGCAGTAGGGCCACAAGCCCACTAATGACAATTTCCATGTCAGGGCCAATACTCCCTTTCTTGGGCACAAACAGGAATGTGAGTGCTCACCACATCCTGACAACATCATCAAGTGACACTCACATGGCGTAGAAAAACACTGAGCTCTTTGTGGGCTCGAGGATTGACAGTTGCTTCAAACACAGGAACAAAGATATTTTCTAGCATCTTCCCAAAGTGTGGGAGGAAATCCTTAGACCTGAACACATCACTGTGGACAGAGACAGGCATTAGCTCTAGCAGAGGAACAACGTGGACTACTGTCCCCATAATCCCTTCAGGATAAAAAATGAGGTATAGTGCACTGTAAGGCACAGTGTTCTCAGACCACAGCACATACTAAATCCTGGGTACTTGGATCATCCACTTCATGTTGGAGGAATAGACCCGATGTTTGCTGAACCAGCTGGCGAGCTTGGGCCACTCCTCAGCTGATCGCCCGTAGATAGACAGGCGCGGCTCCGCGTGCTGGTACTTGGCATCCTCCAGATCAGAGCCAACCTCCTGCTCACCGGGACAGACGGTTACACGGGGACCCTCCAGCCCCTGGGCACAGCAGCACCGTGGCTTAACTGTTCTCTCCTCCCCTGTATTCTCACCTTGATGATGGTAGCAAAGTATTCGCCACCGATAGCGTTCTCCGTCTTCAGATAGAGGTCACGCAGCTCGCTGGCACCCACGGGGTTGTACTTGTCATTGAACTTGTCAAAGCGCTGAAATGTCTGCCGCCCCTGGAGTAAGGGGGATCAGGGGCAAATACTACACAGGCACACTGGGTCCAAGCACACCAGCTGAGCAGGGACTGGTCCCAGCAACCCAAAATGGGAAAGCCAGGAGCTGCTACATCCTGCCACAAACACTAACATGGCACAACACGTCATGGGTACTCAGGGAGGGGAAAAGCCATGCCTACAGCAGAGGATGAGAGCGACCCAAGCGGTCTCACACTGATGTCCTAACACTTACAGCATGGACATCCAGGGAATCCACTGTCAGGTCATAGGGGTGCAGATTGAGCTGCTGGAAAAGCTGTTTCAGGGTGAGCTGCTTCCCCTTGGCATCATAAACTACACGGTCAGCATCCAGACAGTATGATTTCTTGATGAAACGCAGAAGATGCTTCTGGTTCATGCAGGCTGCAGCGTGGATGTGTGTGTCCACCTGACAAACCAGAGGGACAGCTATCCAGCTTCAAGTCGGGATGCTCGGGTACCATCCTGGGGGGGCTAGCAAACCCCTCAGGTGAGCCCAAGTTGTGTGGGGAGCGCGGCTCAGCCCAGCAGATGAAGACAATAGGCCTAGGCCAAGAGCAGCCCACTCAGCACCATCCCATTAGCAGGAACAACATAGATGCCACAGGCCTTGACTCTAATGTCCAGTTCTCTGGGAGGGGAAGGCACCAAGACAGTTTGTCTTCTGAGTCATCAGGGCTCTAAGCTTTGCCATTTACCTTACGGCAGTTGTAGAAGTCCCGGTGGGGGTTGTTCTTCAGCTCTTTCATCTCCTCCATCTCATTTAGCATTTCATGCACTTGGAACTTGGACGAGAGGAACTTCAGGCGCCGATGAGCATAGGTCTTACTAGTGAAAGCAAAGGGCAGAACAGTGACTGGGCTCCGTACCCCTCAACACAGGGACACGGCCCGTCAGACACAGGGATGCAGTTTCACCCGAGGTGGAGGAGCTCATGCTGGCCTGGCCTGCTTCCCTAAGGTGCTTCTCCTGACTCTATTGCAGAGCTTCGAAGGAAGGCCTAGCCAGGGGTGAGCGTACCTTCAGGGCACGTCTCCACCCCCTGAATGCTGACTTTCCTTAAGACCCCAGTCAAGATGGCTGACAAGGGCCAAGGAGCTTTGGCAGCCAGCAGGCTGCATGCCTGTCACCAGCGGGTTCCTCCCTCCGGCCAGGAAGGGGAGGGGGCACCCCTGGCTCTGCCCTGACCTCCCTCCGTCTGCTGAGGCAGGACCTGTTCAGCCGTACCCAGCAGTGCCGGGCTGTGCACTTACACAGGTCCCTGTGCGATCAGGGCCAAGAGGAAGTTCATGTCATCAACAAAACGCTCGAGGCTGGGGTAGGGCAGGTCCTTTGGCTCATTTCTGTCAGCCGCTGCCTTGTCTCCGTAGATGTAAACTACCCCATCCTTCATCTGGATGTGGTATCCCAGGTCCTCAGCGAGACTCCCAGTTTCGAAGGGATCCTGCCCTTCCTTTGCTGGCGGGGTGAACACTGGGCAGGAGGAGAATGCCGTGAGGCGCAGACGGCCGGCCCAGACCCCGCCACGCTGCTCCCCAGGCACAGAACAGGGACACTCTGGCCACCGCGATGCTGAAGAGGAGGCCTGGGCAAGCAACTCCCCTGTGGAGCACTTCCACAAGCCTTTTCCAACCCCTGCCCACCCCATGCTGAAGCCAGAGGGGAAAACACTCCAGGTGCTTAAATGTACCTGGGCCAGTGTCACTCGCCCTCCAGACCTCGCCTTCGATGGCTCGCAGGTACTGCGACGGCGTCCTGGGGAATCTCTGCACAGACTGCTGCATGTACCTCTCCCGGATGTGCAGGGCACGGTACAAGCCTTTGCAGACAACTTCAAAATCTTCAACTGTCACCTGCAAGAGGGCTGTTGTTGAATGCAACCCAGCTGCCTGAGAGATACCCTGCCACACCAAGATGTAAGGAGGACAGTTCACAGCAAGATACCCTCCCTCCCAAAGAAGGCATGATAGGCAAAGTCCTAGACATGGCAAAGGGAAGTTCCACACACCAGAACCAATGAATTCCAGCTGCCATCCCCTCTTACATTCCTCACTGTAAACTGTAGTTGGCACTGAAATAGAAGCCAGGGCTGAGAAAAACACTAAAAGCTATTTTTGGAGCTCAGGCTGAAACTGAAGCAGGACCAACAACATCCACTGACCCAGCGTGTCAGCAGTTTTTGATTTACTGCACAGACAAGTGTTCTGGGCAGTTAAGAGAGGTCAGACTGGAGCAGCATGGGAGAATACCATGTGGCACTTGCAGCTAGCTACAGTCATGGCAGAAGGAATGTCTCTGCGCACAGAGGGACTCTCGGATTCCCATAATCACTCCTCTGCTATGCAGCTCCAAGCTGAGCAACCTGCTCCAGTCCAGGAGGGAGCAACCTGCCAGCAGTATCTCAGAAGCAGCACAGATGTAATAGGAGGCTGTGGAGGAGGAAAAGGGGGAATTAGCACAGGATGTAGCAGTCCTGGTCTGCTGGCTCTAGGTGACCCTGCCTGAGCAGGGGGGTTGGACCAGACGACCTCCACAGGTCCCTGCCAGCACCAGCCATTCTGGGATTCTGTGACACACACAGATCTCGGACAGATACAGCCACGTGCGAGCAGGAGCAGGCTACAACAGAACAGGCGTAGCCTCCTCTACCATGCCCTCCCCTCCACCCTGTCCAGAGAATCCCATGGAAGCAGCCACACTCCACAGACTCTTGCTAAGGAATTCAGCTCCAGATCCTCCAGGGATGCAGTGGGGCACCATCAGATGCTCACGAGACACAGGCTGAGCTGGAAGACACCGACTGTCCCCACTGGACCTGGTACAGACTCCTGTGACACCGGCACTACTGAGGGACAGGCAGGGAGTAGATGAGGAGGCAGTCAGCACGGGGAAGGGTATAGTCATGCAAGCACCTACCCCAGAGGCATAATCCCCCGTGATCTGTACCCGCTGGAAGTCGGGCACAGTCTGGTACACGGGGGAGGTAGAGATGACCTCATCGATAGCAGACAGTCTGGTTATAGACTTCTGAGCCACAGGGACTGCCAACGCCACTGTCTTCATGCGGAGCAGGCGCTTCTTCCTGCCAGGAAGGAAAGCCTCAGGCAAACCCCCAACTCCAAGGTCACATGCAGGTGCAGGGTCAGGGGCACCTGCCACAGCCATGTTCCAACAACACACAACGTGAATCGTCTCCCTGGTGCTTTCTGAGCACCTTAGACACTGCCGAGAGCGGAGGCCACAACACACACGGCAGCTACAGACTCTCAAGCGTGGACCTTGGAAGTTGCACCTTTCCAGTGAAAGGTCTCCAAGTCTCCCTCTCCAACAGCTCTGTGGCCTTTGCTGTGCTGACCCCCAGGGAACAGGCCAAGGGTGTCTTTCTGTCCAACAGCAGGAACGGTTGGAGAGAAAACCCTGAAGTACCTGACAGATGCCCTGGGATTACCAAGGATTTATCCCATGGGTGTGGTGAGCTGTTTTCACAGGCCTTGATTTATGTGTCCCCTGCTTTCTTCCAGCTCTGGCTGGGGATGTGCAGATAATGCTCCTCTCCTCTCCCCAGCTGCCCTCGTTGTTGCTCACCGCTTTTCCATTGTGGCAGAGCTCTCCTGAAGCATCATGCGTGCTCTCCTTTCCTGGCGTGAGATGGGACAGATCTCTTCCACATCAAAAGGAGAGATCTCTTGTCTGACCTCCTCATCTTTCACCTCAGAGGCAAAGATCTTCTCTGCAAAGGAGCGCATTGCCTCATCCATCTCTGCAAGGAGAAGGAGCAGAGTGCAAGGTCACGCAGGCACCTGGTTCCCAGCCACCCTAACAGGCAGGTGTCCCTTGCAGTCAGCTCAATGCTCTGCTGTCATTTCCTTATGACACCTACACCTTCATGCTGCCCAGAAGACTCTGAGCAACCTCCAGAATTTGCAGTGAGCTTACAGAGCCTGGGCCATAAATAGTGGTCTGGAGACATACCTAAACACCCCCAGTACCCCAGGAAAGGTAAATACAACCTGCAGTCCAAGAGTAGTACAAAAATGCCCAAGAGTAGTACAAAGATGCAAGTCTTTGGGAAGGGCACTTATGAGAGCACGTACTGGGGGGAAGAGGGGAGGATCAGCAGAGCCCTCACAGCTCAAGGGAGCCCAAGACCCACTTGCTCCACAAGGCATCCAGTCAGGATGAAGACAGAGGTGGAGATGGACAGAGCTGGCAGCCCAAGCACTTAGTTCCCACCATCACAGTGCACCGAAGAGCTCCTCGTGTGGGACTAGGCCCCTCGCAGCCCATCACGTGCAGCATGCTGCAAAGGTGCCAGCTAATATGGCCCTACAAAAGGTGCCACCGACACAAGCTTGGCTGGAGCTTTATATAGGAGAACGAAGGTTAAAAGCCCTTCCACTGCCAATAAAATGCCATAGAACAAGAACCCAAGGACTCTTCTGGCAACATCTCCCGGAAGCACACATTTGCACGGCAGCACACGGCCACTAATGGAGCAGGTTTTGCCAGCAGCTGGCAGCTCGGCATGAAGAGTAGTGAGGATGGATGCTGAAAGATGGACCACAGCACTGACACGTCAGACAGGACACGGTCAGCAGATGGGAACAAAGCAGAAGGGACTGACATGCACGGCAGAAACGTGCCAGACCTACGAGAGATTTTCAGTAATGAACCTAGCTGTTCTTCCTCCCACAGGGTGTTGGGGGATCAAAACAGTTTACTCCTCTAGCCCTGAATTTGCAGTTCCAAGGTCCTAGCTGTGGGCTAGAGGGGGAGGGCCTAACGTAGGGGCTTCCTTTCCCTGCTGTTACATGGTAAGGCAGAAGGGGTTGTGCTGATCTAAAACCACATGGGAAAGTTCTGGCACTAGGTCCATTTCTCAGCAGTGCAATGCCACAAAGCCAGGATTTCAATAACAAAAGTTGCTTGCTGTTGTAAAGTTACTACATCATCAGTGGGTCCCAACACACTTCTTACAAGATAAAATGCCTTTTTTTGCACTATCCCATTATTGCCCACTGTTAGGGACACTGAGATGACACATGTCTCAGAAAGAAACGTTTTCTGCTGACACAAGGCCTCAGAAAACATGAAGTAGGAAGAAGTGGGCAGGGGCACCATATTGTGGACTTCAACCTGAATAAAGGAGGTGAAGCATTGGATCTGTCCCCTCATGGATCAAATCCACTATGACCAGGATGCATTCAAAAGAAGTTACTTTAGGCAGGATCTCTGTTAAAAAAAAAAAAAAAAAGGCAAAAAACAAACCTAAAAACCCAACAAAGGTGTGAATAGGTGTGTGAAATTTCAATATGTTTCATTTCCTGCCACGGAGGAAAGAACTCCACTAAAAAGAAGCTTATCTCCTAAGCAGGAGCTGAGGGGGGCCTAGGACAATATTTAACAAATAGCAGCTTCAGATATCAATGGACCAAAAAGCTGGAACCATTCCCTGAAACAATGAAGGGCACAGCTGGCACTGCTGAGAAATAGCATCGTCTGGAGCTGCTGAAAGATCACCATGATCATGTAACTGCTGTTTGTTTCCAGTGATCATGTCGTGGCAGTAACACAGCAGAGCACATGAGAAGCTTAGCAATACTCACCTCTGTCTTCTGCTGTTTGAGATAAAACAGAAACAAAATAAAAACAGATGTGACCATCAGCCATTCAAATTCTAAGCCTTTTCATCTAATCATCACATCAGTGATTAAGAAGGGATTAATAAAGTATAATTTTAGCCAAAGCCTTCCACATACAAAAGAAAGAATAGTACTTGTCACTTTGCACCATATAAAGATGCAAGTTCAGTGTCAACTGTTCCACGATCCAGCCTCGGTGGGGCACAAATTAATGAACCACATTGCAGATGCCATCCAACCTGAGGCTCTTCAGCAGAACTTCTGCCTTACGACAGTCTCTCGGTTTCCTTGTAGCTGTCCAAGGGGAGCAGCGTTTTCTAGAACCTAGATCACCTCAGTCAACACTACAAGCAACGAACAGATACCTTGTCATCTAATAAGACCGAGCCGTTTGGGAGGTCTCTCCCTACACCTGTGTCCAGGCACAGGGATGCAGAAGAGCACAGGAATAACATAAGAGGGCAGAACAGCATTCTCCTGCCTGCACAAGAAAGCAAATATTTTAGTGACTCAGAGCACCAGAGCTACTTTGCCATTTTTTGTCTCTGACTCACCATCCTTTGTGAAGATCAGGATGGATGGTCATTTCAGAGGTGCTAAGTTTCATCCTCCTATGGTCACACCTCCATTTATTCACTGACAGGATCAGACAGCTGAGACAATGCAGGTCCACCGTGCAGTTCCACTCTGGGTCATGCAGTGCGGCATCAACATTTTGGGGGTGCAACTCACACCCTTTCCATCTGACTCAGAAAATTTAGGCTGGAGCTCTGGCATTACAAGTCATCAGCTGCTGACTTCCCCAAATCCAGCCTGCAGAACACACTCTCCTGGCATTTGAATTCCCTGTATTCATTTGCAAACTAAGCATCCCAGAAATGCCTGGCTTGACCTTTCGTCTGTTCAGTGGATGAAAATTACATTCATGAAGGTCAACAAACTCCACTGATGTTGCAGGGCCTGGCTTTTATACTAGCTTCACCTACTAGGTCACACCACACAGCACTGCAGTTCTAACTGTGCTCTTATCAGAACTGTCGGGTGCTGATATACTGCAGGGCTCTGTAATGGCAGTCACATGTGCCCCTGTACTGTTCTGCAAAGCCTGGCTGGCCCTCCTACTGCTGCCCCATTTACGTTCCACATCCCCTCAGGACTGCAGCACCGCACATCATCTGAGCTTAGCAAGGCTGACCAGAGACTCCTGAAATCCCTCTGACACCTTCCACAGGGATTTAATGGTATCACTACAAGACACGTTTACAGGATATATGACACCACAGGAGGGACAATATTTTTCTTCAGTACAAGCATAACAAGACTTAAACAACAGTATTTCTTTGCTGCACTATCCCAGAATGTCTCCAAGCAGAAATCAAACCACTCAAAGCCATTAGCAAGGTCCCCTGGCCTGCAAAGGTACCACACCATCAAGATCTCGGAGCTGCAGGCTAACCAGCCTGCCCGTGGCTCCTCTTCTCGCCACCTGCTTCAGACCTACCTGGAACTCTCACCCGCGACATCTTTGCAGCAAGTTTTCAGAGCCTCAAGTAACCCCCTACTGTAACAGAGCACAAGTAGCTGACTGACTGCACAACAGCCTAGCACTAGCGTTACCACTTTCCCTTCCCTGTAATTAGACTCTCCCACTCTAAAAGGAGAACGGAGATCAACTGTAAGACTATTTAAGGTGCAACCACAAGCCCTTGCACTGAAACAGGTGAAACCAGGGCTCAAATTTAATACTTTTTTTAAAGTTAGGCTTTCATTTTACATTAGAGAGTTTCATCTGTTGTCTGGCCAGATTGCTACTTCCCAGGACAGTTGTGCCTTTCTAAAGTGGACTCTGGAAGTTAAGCCTTTTGAGAGAGACCCAACCTGAGGTGTTCTGTGCTGAACCAATGCTTTAAAGGAAATCCCTAAGGCACAGGGCTGATTAGAACAGGAGCTGTGGATAGGGACAGATGAAGTGCTCTCACCAACTAGCATGTTATTCAGAGAAGATTTTTCCTGAGAGGGGTCTAAAAGGCTGGATTTTAGGAACAGGAGTTGCACAGATGTCTTCAATCTTCCCAGCTGAATCAAACAGAGTGCAAGGAGCTGTATTTTGTTCCTGAACTTTTCAGGGACTTCCTCTATAAAACTGTATCATAATAGTAAGGTGATATTCAGTTCTGCATGTGGTGAGCCATAGCTGAGAGACCAGCCTTTAGTACAGTGCAAGGTGTGGCATGAAGCTCCTCCCTTAAGCTGCACACAGTGGTTTGGGTCTGGCTGAGCAGGGCAGCCTGGGAAGAACTGCTCGGCTTAAGTCCTTCCAGCCTACAGGCACTGCGGGCTGTACCCAGTCCTTCAGTGCCGCCTCAAACCTACTTCAGATCTCACACATGAAGTTGGAAAACAGCTCGGGTCTGAAGAAAATGTCCACAATGTGTAGTGCCCTCTATGTTGCCAGGGTAACTCTGAGCTTCTGACTCAGCTTCCTGGTGGGAAGCAGTAAGCTTGAACAGGTCAGAACAGATACAATAGTTGTAACGTGAAACAGTCTTTTCCTGTTTGTTTATACTTCACTTCCCGATGAAGTTGAAAAATGGCACCGAAATCAGGACAAGTCAAGCAAAGCATTTGGGCTGTAGCCAGCCCAGTCTTGCTGCTGATTTAAGAGGTGACTTTGGTGGTAACAGAAAAGCTAGCACCCCTGGAAAAGACAACCCTGTTTAGAATTGTACACGCATGTAAGCGCTTCCTGTGCTGTGTCTTGTAGGAACAGCTATGGAAGGGCCTTGTCCAGGAAGGCAGCTGGAATGTCTTCTTGTATAAAATAGAACTGGAAATAATATGTCATAGATTTTGACCATAAGGGCATGGGAAGCTTGTGGCACAACTAATCAGTGAAGTCAGATGAGCTGAGACCTGGCACTGCACCTCCAGTTGAGATAATCCCCAAGAGCATCCAGAAACTCTCTGAAAGATCACTATTTGATGTGCACAGCTTCAAAACATGCTGGGTTACAATTAAGAAATTCTCTGGAATTCAGGAAGGTTTAGCTGCACTTCCCAGATATTCCCCAAGAATATCAATTGTTTCCTCCCCACGGCATGCAGAGGTGTAGCCAACAGGGCAAAGCTGGGCTGTTGTTAGTCTTGATGTCTAATACCTGGTCTCCTCTCATGTCGACAGCAGTCTTCAGTTTCTGAATAATTCCTGTTCTTACTCATCCCCCAGTTTGTGAGTCCCCACACCACATTATTAACTATTTCATTTAAGGTTAATAAAAACTGACTCCTGCTTGTTTGCTCTCCCAGAGCCCAAATACCTGCCCCTAACCTTTCCAGATACATCAAGATCTTAGGATTCACATATGAAACCAAAAATAACCTTTAGGGTGCAGAGGTTATCTTCCTCAAGTGGTGTCTTGATCCTCTGGCTTTTTAAATCACAGGGTCAGCTTAGCTGGGTTCATGGTAGAAATATGAGTAAAGCTTGGGTATGCTGTGCTAAAGTTAGATGTACAGCCTCTTTAAACTGAAGTACCGAATACAGAACAATTCACCTTCCCACTCTCAGCTGGAAAGCGAGTGATTCACACCTGGATGCTTCAGGGTGGCTCTAACCCCCACACTTATCTCTGAGCCGCCTTCAATCCATCTAGGTCTAGTCAAAGGAAAATGGCCAAACAAGCCATAAATTTGGCAGCTTAAGGTACTTAGCAGGATCTTCCTCTAGTTCACCTTGCAGAGCAGCTGTATCCTAAGGGTAGCTGTCCAAAGAGCAGCCTAGGAGCAAGTTCTGCTAGAAAATGGTTTCAATTCCTGAAGACCAGTGTTAAGAGAGGGGGGTGATGCGGACACACACAAGGGCGGTCACAGACACGCTGTGTCTGACCGACAGCACCTTGCACTAAGAGCCACAGCAAGTTCTCTCCCCACACTGCTCTTACTCATCCCCTACACAGACTCCTCCAGGGCTGTTTAAATCAGCCTCTGCTCCAGTGTGCAACAGAAGTCCTTAAGGTGTGAACTAGTTTCTAGGAACAGATTGCTACAGATCACAGTCATACTGGAGGAAAGCTTTCCTAATAAGCCAAGAAAACTCTTGTTTATAAGCACCCACCTGTACTCATATCCTGAATCTCTCCTTTTGGAACAGTGCAAGGAGCTTTATACCCCTGTTACCAGGAGTCTATTCTTAAATTCCTTGCACAGATTGGACTCTAGGTTCCAGAGGTCTGACACAACATCTTAGGAGGAACGCTCTTACTGTGTGGTCCAACACAATCTGTGTTACTGCTGGAGGAAAGCCAGCCGGGAAGTATTTTAGAGAACTGAATTAAGCAACTTAAAAGCCTAACACAGAGCATGATTTGGACACAGCAATAACTTTATAGCTGATATTTGTCTTGGTGAGTGAAGACATTTCCCCTCCACCTTTTTTTTGACTTGGCAAGCATCCTTTCCACGGGCAAAGTCAGCAGAAATATTGTGAGGGACCCCACTGCAGAGACTCAACACTAATGCAAGAGGCATGACGCAACAGAGATTGGCGACACCATTAAAACTGGACTCTGGAACAAGCCTCTGGTATGTCTCAAAGCCACTCTCACTGCTTGTTTATGCTATAGTGAACACAGGTGATACAGCTATTCGTGCCACATTTGAGTAAATCTAGATCCTACGAAGAAGCAGCATCGCAATAGGCTTCCTGTAAGCCAGGTGTGGATCCCGTGCCCAGATCATTACCACAAAAGGAACAACCAAAGAATTCAAAGTTTATTCTTTAAAAAAAGTTATTTAAGAAGCAAAATAATTTACTTCAATTCAAACCAAAAGAGATGCATTATTGAAAGCAAGTAATTATACAAAGTAACAACAAATTAGCCCTTGGATAAAAAGTCCAGTTCCCAACAGTTCCCCACCATCCTGGAGGTTACACACAAACAGTTGGGGAGTAAAGGAGGGCCACATACAGGGTCAGAATGTAACTCAAACTTCTGCTACTCTCCTTCCCCCCCCTGTAGGCCCGACTTGAAATCCAATTCTAGGTCATTGAACTACACTAAAAGTTACGATGGCTTAAGCATGACAGCTACCATCCAAAATCCTGCTGATGACAGCAAGAACAAAACTTGAGCACTGGTGTCTGAAAAAGACCATGGAGTGGGGACACCAACAGTAACAAGCCACAGAATTACACTCTTGTTAGACAGCTGTTCTCAGTCTGTAACAACAGAAACATTTCTTTCAGTTATTGGCACTTGTAATTTTGAACAAGAGCTTCACCTTTTTTCTATATTTTACCTCAAAGTTGTATATATCTGTTTTTCCCAGTCAGGATAGCAGTTAGCTTGGCACTAACATGGTGTTGTGCTGTTAATTCTAAGTAACAACATTTGGATTAAATCTACAAAACCACCTTTTCCAGGGACCCGTCTTGTGCAAAAACTTCTGTGCTTCTAAATAATTTTCCCAGAAGTTCTTGGGGTTTTGTCCTTTCACAGTTCTCTCTCAGTTGCCACCAAAATCAGAGTTCTCTTATACAGACAGTTGGAAACAAAATACAGCCATTTACTTCAGACTCATCACTAGTAAAACACCCTGATTTTGTAGCACTCGCTATATTTGAAACTAAAATAACGCAGATGGAAGGATCACCTGTGCAGATCAGCTCTGCAGCATCTGAAAAGCTGACACACCCCCTCTAAGGTTCTGAAGGTGAAATACGCACTGACCCGTCCTTACCAGGTCTTCCCTTTCCAGATTTTATATCACCCAAGAGAAAGGGAACACCAAAGAGAAAGTAGATGTGTTTGCCAGTTCCCATACAATTCTGAGAATACACAGCTTCTGGAGTTACAGCTTGTACATTTTTAATGACAATCAGAACATGCCAGGCAACGTAGGAAATTACTGAACCTCCATCCAAGAGAATTTTCCATACTTGCCCACACAACCTTCAAACTGCAAATGCCACCTGCAAGAGGTTCCCCACAGGCAGCTGCAGTCCTGCTCTGAACTCTGCAATCCTAAACCCCCTGGTTTCCTAAATAATCAAAAAAGACCCAGATGATGAGATCATACCCTTCAAACATGCTGCGAACTCCACACTGCTGTCCCTCCAAAATGCCAAGGCTACGTGACCAGATGTGCATCCCAGAAGTTCTCACTTCCCATGAGTACTTTTATTAAGCGAACAACAGTGTCACACATCTCTTTAGAAGTGGACAATCACCTCCTGCCTCAAGGAATGCTTTCATAAATAACTTCTCTTCTTGCACCAAATAAAAGAAAATCACTGCTTGCTGATTGCAGACATGACAGCTTGCAGTGATGGTAATTCTGTCACGTTCAATTTGTAGGCATGAGGTCATCTTCAAACAAACTCCACTCGAGTCACAGCCAATGCTATCCATAGTGCTGCCCACCACTGTTGTATGTTGCTGGAAAAAACATTTTATGTAAAAATATTGTGTTTTTATCAGTGTCACATCAGTCAAGGGTAAAATAAATTGCAAAAAGTAATTATAAGGATTATCGCAGATAAAGAAAACGTGATGCAGACTGACTCTCTTCATTCCAAGAAGAGATTTATGAACCTAAGTAGTGAAGGAAGCAATATTAAAAGGAACAATTTCTTCTTTCAGCGTTTACTGATTTCTAATTTCCATTTGAAATTGAAAACTCCAAATTAAGATGTATGAATTTGACACCAACAAACTGAAATTAAGCCTTTTGCAATTTCTCTGCTCATGCTGTTTCAGCGCTGACTGGCTGCAGTCTCACTGCTCCTCATCAGGCAGCAGCTGGGAATTCAGCTCCGCGGTGGGCGCCTGCCTGACCACAGACAGGATCCAGCAGCAGCAGCACAAGAACTAGGGCAGGACACAGCATTCCAAGGAACACTGGTAGGTTTTGCAACAGTGACCAAACTTGTACATCCCAGTTACCTGAGAGGACAGTGTTTTGTTCCAGGAAGACCTCACACAGCTCATGCAGTGATCCTCTTGTGCTCTGAGGCTGCCAGAACAAGCCCAGGACTCCCCTCAGTCTATCACACACCTTCCCACGGCCACCACCGCACTCGCCTCCTTCCGCCTTTCGCAAGGACGCTGCCACCAGAAGCCAGCCTGGTTTTGTTACAGCTCGCTGCCTTCTCCCCTCAGTCTGGGCGTCCTAAATCTACAACTACACCAAACACAGTCAACCTGAAATCCCACACTCCCTCCCCAACAAGGAGACTCTCCAACTATGCTTTACAGAGAGACATTCTGAAGAGACCATGTTTACAGTCTGGTGGTAAGAAAATAATTCAGAATAAAGTCATTTGCAAGTTACAGACAGAGCTGAATAACAGCTGTCCAAACTAACTAACCTCCAGTTACTAGATTAACTATTGAGCAGCTGCCCATAAATGCTGGCAGTTAATGTTAAAAACGAACATCTGACTAATTTGGTCCAACTTGGAAGAGATGTGAATGTTGCAGAAAAACAATACAGAATATAAACAGTTCCACCTATAATGAAAGTAAAAACAGATGCAATGTATCCCCCTCTCAAGTTCAAGAGTCTTGCAAGTGCCTGCTGGATCTTCCAGCCTACAAATTCCTGGTTTAGTATCCTGTCAGGCAGAGATCACCCACACAAGACTTGCCTGCTTAAGACAACGAGCTCCCAAGAAATCCCAGTCCTTGGGGTTTTCCTCAACCCAAGGGAACAGGGGACAACTTCAAATCTTCTTAGCAAACAGGCACTTAATTTAGGGAAGATATCTCCTTTTTATTACAGAAAATGAGGGATCAGTTAAGTGGTACTCCTGGAACAAAGGAGATGTTGTAGGTATGCTGTAGGTTGCAGAGAGCAGACACCAATCTGACGGGCGGCGGGAGTGCTCATGGCGGCAGCACCTGCCAAGCCACGAGTAGTGCTGCTCCTCTGACAGCACTCAAATCAGGATCCAGCAGAAAGGGGACAAACACCACTTCTAGCTTTTACTCTAGAGGTAAAGTGTCATCTTTTTCACAGCATTTAGTCTGTATAGTTCACTTTTCTTGTGACTGGTTTTCTTCTTGAACAAACCCAGAAAAAAGTGAGAAAAGAATCCCAGTACATCAAGAGACGCGACTGCTCCATTAGCGGAGGAAGGAGGTAGATGCCATAGGTGTTCTCTTCAGATGGAGCACAGAAAAGGACCTTGTGCTAATTAACTGGTACCAAGATTCTGCTCACTGGCACCAAAATACTGCAGGGCATCAGCACGAGACGCAATACAGTAGCATCGAGACTTGTCCAGCAGCTACATCTGAACCACGTGTCCTTGGCATCTGGAACAGAAAGGCATCTCTAATTAGGGCTGTCCAGCTTGAGATGGGCCTGCAGGGCAACTGCTGAACTGGCCCGCCTGTTTTCACAGTGATGAGCAACATCTTTTAGGTAACTGTTGAAAAGAATTTCACTCAGTTGGGGAACTCATAAATTTAATTACTCGCATTATTTTATTTGGTTAATCTTCAAACCGCGCATGTTCCAGAGGAACACAGCTCAAGATAAGCTGAGCAGCAGTCAATCCGTCAGCAAGTGGCGACTGTAGAATTGCGCACACTCCTCTTTCTAGTTCAGGTGTTTCTCGTGTACATGACAGAAATTACACATTCCCCAAACAGTCAAAATGGTTTCCCATAGGAAGGAGACACTGACAGAACAATACAGAAAAATCACACAATTATCAGTTCAGTGGAAATCCACAGGCTACGGCCAAAAGGTTGCTGTGAATAGATTTTCCTTTTCTCAAGCCTTTCTATCTACTTAGAAGGGAAAAAATAAATTATAGGAGTGATTAATTGTAGGCTTTAAATCTCTGGGTATCAGTGGGTTGTATAATACGGAAAAAACCCACCTACAGCAGCTAGTATTTCTAAACCATGCTTATCCACAACTGAAAGACATGCAGACAAGAAGCCAATGAAAAACTTAAATTGCAGCTCACCTTATCACATCACAATGCAAGACAATCCCATACAGCCTTGATTCCCATCTTCACTGCTGTTAAGCTTTTTCATCCGGTACTGCCGGATCTCTCTCACCAGTGTGTAAAAAGCATCTTCCACACCCTGAATGCAAATGACCCAGGTAAAGCATTTTCTCTCCTGAAGCTTTTGAGATCACTGTTCTTTCCATCAGAGAACCCCTTAGCAAGTTTGAAAGGCGTATTTCTACAGGAAGAGGGGTAGGCAACTGATCCCATAGTTCATAAGAGGAAGAAACTAGCACTCATGTCCAGAACTCTCCACTTACACCCTTAACTCCTCCTCTGAGGCAAACATCCAGGGTAACAGCCATTAAAACAAACCAGGTAAATTGTAACTATAAAGATTCCATGCAGGAAACAAGCTCCTTCTTGACTAATCACCTCTGGTTTAGAATTCTTAGAATTTTCTGGCTACTGCTTAATAATGGCACCTTTTGGGCTTCATTCCACATTGCTGTAAGGCAGAACAGAGGCTGACTGGACAGAGCCATACGTTCAACACAACTCTGAAGAACTCTATTAGTCCAGTCTGGGAATTCTTCCAGTATGATCTTATAATTGGCCTTCATTAAGAAGCCAAGAAAACCGAACAGGTCTGGCATGACCGCACGGCCTGACCCCTTCTCGGCAAGAGCAGATGAAACTGCTCCTCTTGCCAACGTGACCCGCTTGAAAAAGTCAGTACAAGTCTGAAGTGATTTGTGTACTGGCCTGTCCCAGTGGCAAGAACAGAACTCTTCCAAGGTAACAGCGAGTGGGGGAACCAATAAGCTAAAAATTGCAAATGGATTAAAAAATGCTTACTCTTGTAGATAAGAAAAAAAGTACATGGGAAAATGTTAAACCATCCTGCATTTAGCATACAGGAAGAAGTCAGACCAAGAATGGAAGCATCTTACCTGTCTTGTTTTAGCAGATGTCTCTATGAAGGGGATTCCATAGCTCTTTGCTAATTCTTGAGCCTGTTTTGTGTCTACTGTTCTTGTGGGCAAATCACACTTATTCCCAACTAGCACCATTGGCACATCATCTGAATCTTTCACTCTCTTGATCTGCTCTCTTTAAAAAGACAAATAAAAGAGAGTTGGGAACTAAATACAAAAGCTGTTTTAGTTTAGTATTCAAACAACCTTGTGCTACAAAACCATATATATTAAAGCAGGACAGGACCTCAGGGGGTCTAGCCCTCAGCAGTATGTCTCATAACTTCGCACACTCCATCTTCTGGTCGGTGTGTAACTCTGCTCTGATGTGTGTTTGCCTTTGTACCCATTTTCTTAAAGATCACGTTCTGTACACTCCGGATATCATTTGATTAACACAGCTACCCAGAAAACTGTCCTGCTCTCAACCTACTAACGACATATTGACACAGAACACAGCTAAGCTTGAAATCTTTCTGAAAGAAGTGGAAGATTTATTATTTGTCTGTTATTTAGTCTCCACTGGGTCTAACAGCAAATGGGTCTGAAGTCTTTTCCAGTCTTCCCTCCCTGTGGTAAAGACCAAGATCATACCTGTAAAGGTTAATGTCAGCAAACGATTTACTGTTGTTAATGGCAAAAACACAGAGGAATCCTTCCCCAGTTCTCATGTACTGATCCCGCATGGCACTATACTCCTCCTGCCCCGCCGTGTCCAGGATGTCTAACAAGCACGTCTCTCCATCAATGACAACCTGCTTTCTATATGAATCCTGCAAAACGCACAAGTGAATTTTAGATTAGAGAAAAACATTAGGTTTTTTCCACCTCAGGCATTGTTAAGGAAAACTAAAAATAGTAATAAAAAAAGAAGAGTAAGATCCAGAGGAGGTTTTCTAGCCCCACCCCTCCGATGAAAAAATATCGATATCTAAAACTGTGAACATTTAAAACTTTACTCTAAGCCCCCTCAAACTTTCTTACAAAAAAGAAAAAAAACTATTCTTCGTAAGAAATTCCCCAGCTGGGAGACAGAAACGTTATAAATACCACGGCTACCACACGATGACTGGGCTCTACCATGCACAAGAGGCGGCGACTTTGCCCACTGCCGTTGCTGGCTGCCTGCGTTCTGCTGCGGGAAGCCCGGAGGAGAATATCCGGACAATCCTGGACAGTTCTCCCGGAATTTCTTCCCCTGGGCAGGCTGATCCCGCAGCCGGCTCTCCGAGCCCGAGCCAGCAGCAGCCGCCCGCCCCGCCCCGCCGGGCCGCGGCTCACCTCGATGGTGGGGTCGTACTCGTCCACGAAGTGGTTCTGGATGAGCTGGATGGTCAGCGCGCTCTTCCCGACGCCGCCGGCTCCCACCACCACCAGCTTGTACT
>NW_020799136.1:3401807-3423428 GCF_003259725.1 Athene cunicularia
CTTCCGGACACGTGACGCCCCGAGGGAAGGAAGACGCGGGCCGCACGGAAGCTTTTTTCAAAATCAGTAAAACTTTATTCTATTTCCATTCTTTGCCATTAACAGAAAAAATTGGAGAAAGCAATGTTTGTTTTACAAAGATAATGCATCTCCCAGAGAAGAAAACCCTAAATTGAGAATAGAGGTAACATGAAAAAAAAAACAAAAAACAAAACACAGTACTGCCCTCTATTCAAAGAAAGAAACTCCTGATCTTTTTGGTTAAAGTAATACTTAGACCAATCATTCAGTTTTCTTGCTTGATAAAGTGTGACTGGGGAAATGGAGGGAGGGGGGCAGGGGGAGGGAGAGGGGGAAAAAAAGCACACAGACATCAACTATTTCACCTTGATGAAAGTCTCAATACAGCTATGGAAAGCCTAAGTATTTATTCTTTTACAGTACACTGGGTGCCGGCTGCAAAGAAGAAAAAAAAAGTATTCACTTCAGGCACAACTTCTTTCGTTTTAAATTTAAATCAGTAAAAGAAACCGGGTTTAGAAGCTGCAGTGTTCTAAGCAGCAGCAGATTTGTGCATTGTTTTAAATATATTTAAATTACCACACTGATGGCACACCTCAGCCTTATGAAATTCTGCACTGCATGTGTTTCAGAACGTTAAAAAAAAAGTCAACCCCAGAGACTTTCATTGACCTCTAACAACTTTTCTGGCTAAAGGACTCAAGTTAAATGAAATATGAAAACACTGTAACATTTGGCCATCAACTTATCTGAATGTTCACACAGATTTTATATAAAGTTGAACTTATTCCACCCTCAAATGGTCCTCATCAGAGTTTGAGCAGAGTGAGCTGAAGTGAGCCTTCCGCTTCCACTTGGAAGGAAAGACATAATGCAACTGAGCACTAAGGCATAGGAACACCTTGGCCAAAACAACAAAGAAAGCACAGGTAACTGTAGTGCAGAATTCCGTAAGGTCTACCAGAGTAGAGCTGTCTATAATGTTTACTCACATAGGCAATGTAGATTTGCAGTTACCAGTTGCGTTAAATGCACCATTCAAAACAAGCTTCTAAAATGTGATACTATAAGGCGCCACCTTAAGTTCTCCAGAATGCAACTGTGCATAATTTTAAAATGGTTTCATAAATTTATTTTAAACATAACATGAGAAGGTATTAAAACCGGTGTAATAGCTTCTTAGAATTTGGAGGAAGGGATGAATAGGAAGATATTCAGTACCCTTCACCAGCCCCCACCACTCAGTCGGACAGCGGGTATGGGTTTTGTGGATCAGTCTATAACACCAGCTTGACGGATCTTTCTCTCTGCACCAAATCCCTGCAAGGAAAACAAAACAAACTTTAGCTCCAGCATCACGCTTTAAAGCAAAACTGTTCCGCTCCAACCAAGTACAGCATTTGCGTGTTTCTAGTTAGCCACAGTTGTCTTCAGAAACAGACACCAACAGAACAGGTTCTGTGGGCTGCTCTTCCTCATCCTACATACTCCAGATTGCAGACGCTTCACTCCTCCTGACCACCAAGTGGTGGCAGAACCTTAAGTGAAAGTTTAGGCAGAGGGATTTCACTGTCCCCGAGATGGGGAGCAGGGGGGCGGTAAGAGAAGCAGCAAAGAAGCACGCTACAGGCTACAACACAAGCAGCAACCGCTGGCTTCCACAGCGCATGCTCTTCTGTAACCAGACGGGACCGACACAGGGTACAGCACCCCTGACCTCGCACAACCTGAGCTCCAGCAGCGGGTCACCAGTTCACAACAGAATGAAGCAACACCATGTTTCAAACGGTTCAGGATTCCAAGACAGGGAGCAATGTTGTGTTATCTAAAACACAAACTGCAGTTATTAAATTTTATTTTATTTTATGTACCTTTGAGTTATCCGGTCCCCTAGGCTGACGAAGAACTGTTAGACGAGGAGCATTGGCATCATCCAGATTAATGCTCTTCAAACGATTAACGAGTCTATCGGGGCGTGGAGCAGCAACAGCCTTGGCGCCTTCGCTGTAAGAGAGCCAACCACACAGAGCACTGGTGACTTCCCAGGGCAGCACAAGCCTTCCCCAGGCACCTTCCCCATTAAACCATCAGCATCATCTGTCTTGTGTGTGAGTGGAACTTCTGCCTCAAAACCATTACTCCCAACACAGGACTTGAAATAGCAGTAGCAAAAACCCAGTATTCTTAAAGGGTGTTCTTTAGCGAGGTGTTCCATTTACACACATGCAAGTAATATTTCTTACACTTCTGTTCCCTTTAACTGCAACAATAAAAGGCTCACGAGTTGCCAGTACATAACAGCATGGCATTAACATCTCTGAAGATGACGAGAACAGTTTTGAGAAATGTTAGCCTCCTCTTACTGTAGAAGTGCTACCTCAAGCTTAAGCAAAATTCAAATTGTGCAGTCTTCTTCAAAATGTTTAAGTAAGTCAAAAGAAAAAAAAAAAAAACAACAACCACCCATCATCCTTAAGAAATGATATGCCACAAAGAAGAGACTGTCTAACAACCCTGTTTTTTTATTTAAAAATGGAAGTTGCTCTTCAGGAAACAGGTGGAGGCACTATGCTGGCCAGGGAGGGCAGCGCCTACATCAGAATACCATCAGTTTCCTTATCATTCATTAATTTCCACTTAAAAAGCTGTATCAACTTCCTGCTACGGGGGAAGCCTCTTAAGAACAGAATAAAAAAGAACAAGTATCTGTAATTAAGAAAGGCTGGAGTTCTGCTGCTGCACTGTACTGGACACCCTACAAACCGTGTGAGGCTCTGCTGCAGCCAGCTGGGGTTCTGGAACAGCCAGCTCCCTTCAGCAGCAGCGTGCACTCGGCTGCTGCCACGCAGACAGTGCCAGACTGAGCCACTTCAACCACAAATCCTCACCAGACACGCCACACGTTACAGGCACTGCATTTTCCTGTGCGCTGGTTCAGGATTACTGAGAACTCCACTTCATCCCCAGCCTGCAGCTCCACACCATCCTGAACTTCTTTGACATGGAAGAAGAGCTTTTTGCTGTCACCCACTTCATAGTTAATGAAACCGAACTGAAAACCAACACATCACAAGGTTATTTCTTGATCCAAACAGATGCAATGACTTACTCATTATGACAGTTTAACTACTTCTAGAAAAAAAACCTCTCAAGTGCCCAATAGAAGTGGAAACGCAGTTTCTACACTGAACAGATCATTCTAGCTGGAAACAACACTTCTGGAAGTCTCCGCACTCTTCTTGGGTTTGTGAAGTCACATTTAAAGGGCAAAGCCTACAGAGCAAGTTCTGAAAACTGAAGTCCTGGCGGTTTTATTACACCAAGAGGAGTGCTGCTCGTGTTCCTCTCTGAGACTCCACTTTAGAAGTAATGCAGTAGAAGCCACGCCATTTTTTGGTCTGTCACTGGCATGAGCCATCAAGTTACTTCACGAACTCATGTGTGAACCAGCAAAACTCACCGAGCCTCTCTGTAAACAACTTCATGCTGCAGAATAACTACAGAAATAGAAAGCATTCACAGCACTGAAATTTTCTAACCATTCTGAGATGCAATAACTAGTGCCGATGTACCAGCACCAAACCAAGTACTGAGTTCACCTTCACCAGAGTCACCTTTTGCAGTTTGGTAGGTCAGCGCTTCGGTTACCCAAACCCACCTCCCGAGAGCAGAGGATGGAGCATCTGCCGGAGCACAAGCAGCTCCCCGATTCAAGCACGGAAGTGGGCTCCCATCTGCTCTGTACCAGCCCAAGCAGTTATTTCCTAGTAACTGCATCTTGTCTGCACAGCAGCCATCGCTCACCTGGTCCTTCACGCATTCCACCGTGGCTCTGCGGAACGGGGTGATGTTAACAGCCATTGTTTGCCCATTTTGACCAAGAACACAGAGCTGAAACTTTACTGTCTCTCCCTTTTGCAGACAGTCACCTTTGTTTGCCATTCCAACGATTCCAAACGGATAGACCTCTCCTTTCATCTCACCTAGAGGAGGAAAAACCACAAGACAGAGCTAGGAGGCATCCTTTCCTACCTGAGGGCATTCAGGTTTTTTTTCCAGTATCAGAAAGGCTACTTTTACTGTCAGCTTCGTAATATGAATATAGTCTGTAGTGTCAATATAATCCTCAAGACCTATTTACAGTTTATTAGCCTCCTACGCTTCTTGTGCATTTGGGAAAGGAAGACTTGTAATTTAAAAGCAACAAATCTTACCATCCTCCATGACTTCAATCATGCCCTGGTATTCAGTCTGTGTGGGATCTACACTCCTCAAAGGACGAATTACTTTACCAGAGTAAACAGTTGGATCAGCTTCTTCAGTGATACCATTCACTGAAAAGAATCAGACAGTGGAAGAACAGGATGTTCTAGTCATACTTTATTTTAAAAAGATTAGTAAGTGACTCAGATTGACCAGGAGCCAACAGTTTGCACTCCAAAACCCCTAAGGCAGTGCACTCTTTCACCCAGTTAAACTGGAACAGCTTTAACACAGCAGGAAGCAATGACAGCTTTTCTAACCAAGACCACGCTGACATTTCTAACATGGAAGTAGAAAAACCTTACGTTTCTCATTAAGCTAGAGGCTATGGAACTTGAAAAGCAAACTTAAGTATTTTACTTCTCTTCCATTCCTCACTTCAATCGTTCCAGATCTTTAAGAATCCATTTTTTGCCCCCAAGTCCTTAATACCCCATCTGCATTCTTCCTGCAATTTTCCTTCTGTGAGATACAGCACAACTAGTGCAATTACTAGTTTGGCTACCTCTCCACTAGGTCTCCTTTTAACCCTTCAACTGAAGAGGACAGAGCACAGCAAAGGTCCCAAGAGCTGCTACTGACTGTTGCTTTGCACTGGTCTGTTCTCTGGTTTCCTGAAGGCTGCTGACTGTGTTTCCAAAGACCACCACATTAAGCCTCATCCTCTCAATCTATGTTCCATGTCGATAATTAATGAACTTTATCCATCAGCACCTGCCAAGAGCCTTCTAAGCAGAAAATACCAGGTACAGTCTTACCTGCATGAGTTTTGTTCACCTTTTCTGCACTGACTTTGTTTCCTTTGCCTTTGGACAAGCTGTATTCAACAGTGTCTCCAAGTTCCAGGCTATCAATATCACCACAGTATTCACTATAAAAATAGAATTATGTAAGATTTTCCTTGATTCACATGACGTGATGCTCATCCAACATTTATGTAAGTGGATTAGAAACTTTAACTAGCTCAGCATCTCACATTTTCAAGAAGTCCTCATTCAAGTGAAGCATTCTGAACATACAACACAACTATTTCTTGGCCTAGGATTCAGAGGCACAGGACACCAAGGCTGCTGACTAACAGAAAAGCCTGACCCAGTCCAGCAGAGAGAATAAATGGAACTGGAGACACCCAAGCATATATAATCTCTATGAAGTCCAAACGGGTTTAACAGTCAATCCCCTGCCTACCCGCCTCCCCCCACCAAATAATAAAAATAAAATTGTCAGTCACCTGTAGTGGAAAAAGATCTCCTTATCATGATTGGCTGTTTCAATAAATCCAAAGTTATCTTTCAGGGCTGCCACGTATCCCAAAAGCCTCTTCGAGCTGTAATTGCGTCCCAGCATTCTGACAGAAACAGCTGTTTGCAGACCAGTTCTCTTAACTTCACAAACACAGAACTCAACCTGTTGAAGAGGTGCGTATCAGCACTAGATAGAAAAAAAACCCAAACAAGCCACAAGCACCAACCGAAACACACCAAAACAACTCATTTCAAAGCTGTGTAGCTCTAATCAACACCTAGGCTCTCCAGGAAAGTAATTTTCTAGCCACTGCTCTCCCAGAAACAGGTCAGTCCCTGACATTTACTGCATTCCCAAGAGTAGCAATGGCACCAGTGGTATCTGCAAGGCAGGCCAGCCTCCAGCACCCGCTAAAGATGAGAGTCTGTTTGTCAGTCACCTCCTTTCACTACACATACCCCCAGTGGCCCACAGGAGGCATGTACCCAGCTTCGCTCCCTTGTTTCAGGTTTTTAGAAACAGGAATCGGTGCCTTCCTAGCATGGCTCCTGAACACTGAATTTTCAGGCTGCTCTTCCAGATCTCTAAGCTCTTTCTTCTTTTCCATTGTCTCTCAGGCTAATGTGCTCATAAAGGCAATGCTCTCCCTCTTCAACTTCCATCTCAAAGTCTCTATGCTAATTTCCTCTTGATTATTCAAGAGCAAAGTCCACTGTCGTAATGATAAGGATTCCCTGTTTAAAAAGCATCATTTACATAGTAAGATACTGTTTTCATGTATGCATCACCAGGTTTTAGGATATTTTTCTTAGTTATACAGAAGATTAAGCAACTCAAACCTAGGACAGAAGACAAGAACAGGTAACGTTACAGATGCCTTGTCCTTCATTTGTTCTGAGAGGGAGAGCAAATCCAGTAACAAGGCAAAGAGAAGCTGACACCTCACAATGCACAGTAAATAGTTCCCAACAGTATACTTAGTTCAATTGCCTTATCTCCTATCTGGGGATTAGTAGATCCTTCCACATCCTTGGCCTGGTAAGGAATGGTCAGTTTTACTCCACAGTCATCATAAACAATTATTCCATCCTCAGCTTCCTAGAAACAAGACATCAGAATTCAGCAATCAGTCTCTTACCTGGAAGCAAACAAGTTTACTACATACAATTCAAGCACTGCTCATTTCAGACACAGCAGTTTTACAGTAACTGCTTGGTAGCTGGTGAAAAACAACAAAGCAATCAACTCTGAGCAAGAAGCTTTAAATGATATGAGACAGTATTTTTAAAGGGAAGTATTGCCATCATTTCCAGCAAGTATTTCTTGGAAGTTTAAGTACTGTGACATTGTTTAAAACAGCATGATGTAACAACAGAGGTTCTCCTCTAGCCCTAGAAACTTAATCTTAACCAATTCTATCCCTCATCTGATGTACTAGGAGGTTGAAAGAAACTTCCCATCAATTCCTGGAAATTATTAAAATGAAGCATCATTAACGATGCTTTTATTATCATGTTCCGCACACGTTAGTTTTTACTGACTGCTGTCATTAGTATTCAATCTAATTCACATTAATAGAGGATAGAGTGCTTCAAAAAGTTTAATTGCAGATTTTAAGGAAGCAGCTTCAGTCTCCAAAGCCAGAAACACATAACAGTGTAAGAGCAACATTACCTTCTCTTTGCCTTTGTTCGGGCTAGTGGCTTTGGCTGGAGTGGCTTCTTTGTCTATAGTGCCCACAAAACGGTGGTCTGATTGGGTGTGGAAAGAAACCGTGCCTTTTGGAAGTTTTTTAATCCTTATAGCATGATTTCTTTGGGCAGACAACATATCCTGAAAAACAGGATTGATCAGATTTTAGATGGACTGCACATAATTTCTTTAAAAACTAAGATGTCTTGAAAGTATTAATCTTACTTACAGGAACGACAGTAAACTCTACTTCATCAGAAATATGGAGTTGATTTCCATCCATAATTTCACTGAAGTGAAAGAACATACGAGCATCCCGGTCCACACATTTAATAAAGCCAAAGCCATCTCTCATTGCTGCAATCACACCCTGAGAATAGCCAAATGGACAATTAGTTTTATTACTAGTATGTGACATCTGTCTGCAGAGTATGGAATAATCTGAACACAAGGTCTGAATCCTACAAAAACACTTCTTGGTTTATGCGATACACTTCCTTGCAAACCACAGTGCTAATGGCTATGGTCAATACAGTCAACTTGAAATGCAAACAAGTCAAAATTACCTAGTTTTTCAACTTAATTTCTTATGAAGACTCTAGTGTAAAAGATTAATTTAAGCCATTAATGAGGACTGCAGTCAAAAGAACCTGACATTACTACTACACAGGGGACACAGTGTTGAAGGGGGCATCATCCATGCACACGAAATGTACAAGAACCTGTATGAACAGGAAATAAAATCAGTCATCAGAGGGAAGTTTAAAGAGAAAACCCTTAAGATTTCCAGACACAAATGAAGAAATTAAAAAAGTTTCTTACAAAGAAGCTTGTTAAAACAAGACTATCACATCCATGGGTGTATACTATGGTAAGCACGTTACATAATATTTTAGTAGCCTTCCCAGTAACCACTAGTAAGGGAATGATAAACAATATACAGTGCCCCATCAACTGTCAAAAAAAGAAAAAAAAAAAAAATCCATTTCTCCCCCCAACCTCTGTTAGAAAAAAAAAAAAGAGGCTCCATAAAGTTGCTGAAAGAGTTGATTTCTCAAGTTAGGAAGAACTAGTATCAGATCATGCCAGAAGCATTAAGCAAGACAAAATTCATTAACACATTCAGTTCAACCCAGTTTCCACAGAGCCTTTACAAAGTCTCAGGGAAGGTTTATAGGATTTGAATGACAATGCAAAGGCACTTGCTACATTCAGGAACATTTTTCTCCTATGTAGCCTTCACAAGCTCAGGAAAATCAGCTAACCTTTCTTGAAGCAGCCAATACTTGTCACCTCAACGACAGCTCAATTCAGGCAGACAAATATATCTAGCCAGAGTAGAAATGTAGGAAGTCTATAGTACAGAATGCCAAAAACTGAGAGGCTTCAGTCATTTTCTTAAAGCAAAGGTCTCTCATTCACAGCACATGGATGTGATAGCACTGTCAGTGGACTCCAAATGAAATGGAAGGCAAACTTCTAGTTGGAACAGAACCAATGTTCCAAATTATAGAAATGAAATATATTCTTTAATACTGATTACCACATCCATCTTAGTCCCTGTAATCCACAAAGAGTTTTCTTCTAAGTCGGAGAATGCAGTTCTTTACCACCCTTCTACTGGACCCTCAGACAGAGACTGGCCAAAATCCATGAAATCCAAAAGCTGCACACTGTACCCTTCTCCGATTAGTAAGACTTTTCACTACCTGAACCAGAGTAGTCCCAGGTTCTTCCAGTTTTCCTAAGCAACATGAGTAGTTACCTATGTAGACCCAATCATGTGAATTTTTAAACTAATAGGTCCAGATTTTGTTACTTCTGTCTGCTATAACCAGCCGGCAGCAATCCACTCCAAGAGGGCCAACTAAGGTCTAATTTTCTAATATGATTTAACTTACTCATAGTTAACTTCATTATTTTTAAAGGAAAGATGCACAGCATTAATTCTGAATTTTATACCATTCAGGCAATTTGAAGTGTTCATTTGAGGACTGGATTTCAGAAAGGCAATGGAAGACACTAATGGTTTTTACACTGTTATTAAGACAAAATCTCCATGTTTTACTTTCATTTCCCCTCAAGAATTAAAAACTTAAAAGATAGATACTTGCCATTTCCCTAGTTTCATTAGTAAACTGGAAAGTATTGGGGAGAACCTCAATATTGGTGGCTCGTTCCAGTTTGTCACGTCTGTCTGTTGAAATATTGAATCGAACGTGGTCACTTTCCAGCAAGGTCACCTTGGATTTCGTATCTTTGTCTCCAAATGGAAGTTCTTTAGGAATCACGAAGTCAACTTTGATGCGGCCAGGTAATGGGTCACTCTAGCAGACAGAAACCCAACAGAGAAAGTTAGTTCACCTACAAGACTCCGCATAGCTACAGACAGAACAGTTGGCAGAAATACTAATGCTAACTAAGTATGGATGACACCAAAAGCCTGCTGGACTCGGACCACTATGCTTCATCTCTGCCACTCCCGATTTGTAATTCACTGTCCATAGCCAAATGCAAGGTATCCTGGTTGTTGTTGGAGGTTTTTTTAAGCACCAAGCATGTATTGTCAACGAAACTGACAGTTTCAAGAATTAAGTTTATAACCATACTTACTTCTAAAAGGCAGTGTCATTCTAAAGTGTCCAAAACACACAAAAAGCCCACCCCAAAGCTTCCCAAAACATTGGACTCGCCTAAAACCTTAAGGGAAGTGCTCGTGTGCACTCTTTCCTCGAAGACTAACATTAAAGGTCAAGTTCTCTCTCTGTCAAAAGCCTCGTTAACTGTTAATGCTCACAGGAAGCCACAGATCAGGCTTATTCCAAAGGTTATTTTCTCCCCTTTCCCCTATGCTTTTTGCCTTAAAGATACATCCTGAACCCAGCAAATTCAATGGGAAACATGTGAAACATTAAAGTAAACAGATACTGCCCAATATACCACTACCTGAATTCTTGCTCTATAACTTAGAAAAACTGCAACACTATGACTGCTGTGAACAGTCATTACAGGTTAAGTCCAAGCTAACTCCTTCACTCTGACATGATGCTTATTCAGCAGACTGTTACAGGGAACATTTTTACTGCTTGACTGGAATCCAATACAATCAGTACAACATTTCACATAAAACTTAAGTAAATACTGAAATTCACCTGGTTTTTGCTGGGTACTTTTGGAATTACTTTGGTTACTGTTCCTTCAAAATGTTCAATGCTGATATCTTCAAAAATGACAGTTCCTTGAGGCAGCAGTCTAACATCTGTTGCAACTTCTTTACCCTAAAAGCACCAAAAAAAACCCCCACCAAAAAAACAACAAACAAACAAACCCAGTCAAATGCCCACAGGGGAGAGGTAAAGTAACAGACATTTTCCAACAAACCTCCCTCCCCTTCTTTTAACAAGTTAATTTGAGAAAACCTGTCCAGTTATACTCTAGGATCTTGTCTTTAGTTTTTACTGGATTTTGTCTTACATTTCTGTCTTTGATTGTAAACTCCACGTCATCACCAGGCTGTAAGGCTTCTAGGTCACCTTTAAATTCACTATAGTGAAAGAATATCTCCTTCACGACATCACCCCTCTCAATAAATCCAAAGGCTTCCTAAAAAGACATCAAAATGTTTAATAAATTCCCTATTCTCTTAACATACCAAGACAAAATTATACAGGTTCTACAAAACACAATAGAAGACTATGACATACCAGTATAGCAGACTTGAGTGCACACAAATAACAGACTGCCACAAGAATTATGTACATGGAAATAAATGGGACTTCCTTTGTCAGGAGGAGTATTAGTATCAAAGATTAGCAGTTTAAGCCATTTCACCCAATTTACACCCACAGCTCCAAACTGTTAATAGCTCTCAATGCCCTAAATATATTACTTATAACACCACTTTGCAGAACAACATTTCATTTTCAAATGAAACTTTACAGCTAAAGCATCACTTACTTTCATGGCACAGACTACTCCTTGACAGCGGGCTTGTTTCTTTTTTAATAGCATAATGTTACGAGCACTTACAGCACCAGTACTAGAGGGGGAAAAAAAAAAAAGGTAAACAGAGCAAAACTGAAGCAATTAAGATTATATTTCATAATGTCGTTTCAGTTCTTGGAACAGGCATGAGTTCTGCCTGACTACTATAAGTATGAAGTCAGAAAAGCCACATGACTTACTGTTTATTTGTATCAATTACAAAGTTTATTTTATCTCCTGTTTCCAGCTGTACATTTCCTTCAACATCCTCAGGGGTGTAAGTCAGGTAAAATACTTCCTGTAAATTAACATTGACTAATATTACTCTATTTGCAAAACAGTTGTTTCAAAGGAAGATTAGCACAGTTTTAATAACAATATCTGATATTAAAGAAATTAATTTAGTGAGAAAATCCAAAATGATCAAACACAGCATGCAAAAACATTCTTTTTCCATCGTGCTGTTTTGACGAATCTGTAACAGGCAACTTAATTTGAAAGGTCTGTACGTGGCCATCTTTAAATGACAATTTCTAAACTTTAAAAGTTCAAGATAAGAATTCATGAGCATTACACAACCCAGCTTTGTTAAGTTTTAAAAGAGAAAAATAACTATGTGGCTCTATATAAAGTTCTCCACAGATATAAGCAAGCAAGCTGTCAAATTAACGTTTGTAGTAATTACCAAAGCATGCTTTTTTTTTTTTTTTTTTGGCCAAGAACTACATTCTTAATGTCAATTGTCTACATTAAATTGCGCCAATTTTTTTGCTCATAGACCACAGTGATGGATCAGTGAAGAGTTCAAGGAAAATACATAAGCTTTACCCCATTACGTTCGTAGCATACACTCCCTGTTGGACTCTGACCCGGGGCAGCTGGAGATTTACTCTCTAAATTGTGAGGAACAGCGCACACAACCTACCAGTCAAAAAAAAAATCCATTGCTAGTCATTTCAGGAGCAGATTGTTGAATACAAAATGAATCTCAGTATCCTCTACTATACACTCAGGGATGCACTTCTAGTGTAAGTCAACAGGGAATGCCACGCTGCAAAGTTTCCGTTGGACAGAACACCTTGGAGCTAAGCAAGAGCTCACCCTGAACCTCTGAATTTTTACCAGAACAGTAAAAATATATTTCAGTGTAACTGTATACTCTATGTAGTTAATATGCTTGATAAATCTAATCTTCTGTACTGGAGTAAAAGATGGAAATTATGCGTGTATAGAAAACAGGTACTAACTTGTCCATTTATTCGTTCTTCAGGTAATATTTCTGGTTTTATCTTCACCAATTTAATAGCAATAGGTTTTCCAGTTCGGCGATCAGAAGACACTTCAAACTCAACATCATCTACAAGACAATCAAACATGGTAATGGCACCACAGAATTTTGTCTGGGTTTTTTGTTTATTTTTAAATCACTAAATGGTTACATTTGATAACTCACTACTTGCAGCCAAACATAAAGTAAAACTCAGGTGGTTTTGTTACCAAGGAAGGACACTTACTTGTAAATATTTCTCTGGTTATTCTGCTTATTCACTTCTGTTGCTAATGAACTACTCTATCATAATGGCTTGCCCCTCAGTAGTAGCTCCTTCCCCCTGACCCACCCCCTGTACAGCAGACTTCACACTGAAGTGCACACAGTGTAACACATGCCATTAAACAGTTTAGAAACCTCACTGCTGTGTTAATTAATAGCATCAAGTAGCAGCCTCCCCATTCTGAAAGATAATTGGCCATCTTCAAACTAACTCTAAAAAAAGAAATACTAAGTACGTGAGGTATATTCTTCCACAGTCGAAGCACTTGCTTCCATCTCAGTTATACGTTTGACCTAACACTGCCCCTTTTCCAGAATGGCCACAACTATATTAATTACAAGCTGTACAAAGCTCAAGTGCTGTAAAAGTCTCTCATCAGAAGTGGTAGATTATGAATTCAATTGTCCCTCTAGCCCACCAGAAGCAAGAGTATGTATCTGTTCATGCCACAAGATAAAAGGATCTTCTACAGCAAGTGAAAAAGACTGGTCTTCTCTCAGTCAAGAAGCTCTGAAAGTTGTCCAGTTACCTCCTACTTTGAGCTCCTGTAAGTTGCCATTATATTGTGAACAGTGGAAGAACAGTCTAGCTTGCCGTTCTGAACACTGAATGAATCCATAAGAGGTCAGCAGTTTCTCTATAACCCCAGTCTCACGCAGCGCTGCCGAAGTACCATTGGGGTACCCGTTGTGTCCATTGTTGTGGAGCAGGTTTGGATCAAAGCTCATCTGTTTAAAAGAAAGAGTGGGGAAAAATAAACAAAACCCACAAAACCCCCCTCTACTCAAAATAAGTTTCCCTTCTCCATGCCCACATTACAGAATAACAAACACAAAGAGCCTGTGGAAGTTACTGTAACAAGCAAATTCTAACCATTTTTAAAATACAGAAAGAACACCAAAATAGTCAAGATTTGTAGAATAATCCTTAAGATTCAGACAGGCAACATAAAACACTGAGCCTTGCTTAGACCAAACTTCTGACCTTCTGAAGTATTATACCTCACAGTACTCCCACATTCACCGTTTCACACCAGAGCATGAAAATATCTGAAGTATCTGCTCTTTCAAATTAAACAGATAATTAGGAAAACTAACAGAATTAGGTTCACATCTCTGCAAAGTTTGTCCCTAGTTTGTCTATTCAGTCTTTCAGACTAAAAAAAATGATTTTAAGTAAACATTTTTTCAGTTATTGAATTAATACCCAGAATTAAAACTTAAAACTAAGATTTTTGTGGCATAGGAGGCTCAAGTGATAGAGAGACTAAGAAAACTTGAAACCAACATTAAACTGAAAAAGTTAAAGCTGTAATGAACTGTTAAATTAACTTACATCCATGAAAACCCTCCTTTGGGGGAGTAGGGAGTGTCTTTTCAAGGCACAGACTCAACCTTGAAATATCCACAAGTCCCCTTTATTAACCCAACTTTATTGGCTTTTTGATGTGCAAGTCTCCTCCTATTTACAGGTTAGCAATTAAACCAGCCGAAATGTCCTACACCTCACTAAACACCTTAAATCAAGAAAGATTACTGAAGCAGCCCTCCACAAACAGTCAATATGCATCTGAAAATACGGTATTAGAGGGTTTTATTTGTTGCAGTTTCCAGAGTATTTATTTTGGAAACAGAATGTGACTGCATCTGTGCTCTGCTTTCTTGCTGCACCAAGCAGAAGAGATTCAAAACCAGAAAGCAATGTTTAGTGTAGAAGGCAGACACCCAAGCAACTTGTAAACCAGTCATACTTCTTACTCCAATACAGACATCAAAGTACTCAACCTATTATAAGGTACAGTTATAGCACATCTTATGCTGCTTGGAAATCAGTTTAAAAGGGATCAAAGAGCACTGAAAAACACCAGCAGTGAAGTTCTTGGGCAGAAATCTATTTTTTAAGCAAGACATGTTAAAAAAATATACTGGGAACAACTGCAAGAAATAAGGATTGACAAGAGTTCTGACCTCCAAGAAAAGAAGGAATACATCAGTCCTCACACCACTGTACAAGCAACTGCTCAGCAGCAGTTAGCCTTCAACCGTTAATCCCAAATGGTTCTAAAAAAGATGCTGGTACTGGTTACTGGTGAAACTGTGAAGCATAACCCATACTGGTTTATTTTCCCTGGAACACTTCCACCTTTGTACTATGGTCTACATGTTATTTTAATTAGACTTTCATGCAAAAAGGATGTTGTACCAGAACCTAAGAGGCATTTTCACTCATTTCATTTTGCAGGAGGAAGTGATGTTTTGATGTGAGAATTTCTAAAAAAAGGTTCCAAGAAAAAAACCCAAAACTGATACTTCATAATTGCTTGGGAGAAGACCAAATGCTTAATATTGGCTAAAAAACTGTTGATACTAAGAATGTTAAGAAGTGAGAACATATTCACAAGGAAACTAACCCATGACTTCCTGTGCCACTGAAACATGTTGACCTTGCTGCCCTGGCCTATAGACCTCTGGCACGGGGAGTCCCATTCTGTTTAAGAGCCACATGTTTTAGGTACAGATGACGTGAAACACAAAAGAAAAGGTAGGGGAGCTACAGAAGGCGGGAAAAATATCTCACCACACTTTATAATGGCTCTCCACCTCATACAGGTGCGCCAGTGTAGCACACTGTTGGAGGGCCACAGAACTGGTCAGCAGTTATAAAAGTGTTAACCACCCCCAAACTCTCTAATCACTGAACTAGTAAATCTTATGGTAAAATTTCTGTAACATGCACTGCTTATTTCCTGGGTTTACATCTTATTTTTCTTTCAATTTTTAAAATGAGTAACAGTAGTAGGGCCAACTGTTGCACAAAAGCTGCAAATCTCAATGGGAAAACGCTCCACAAGCGTGCACATACACCCCCCCCTATGCAGAAACAGCTCCCAAGGTTGCACCTTCTGTTAAGATCTACAAAGAGAACTACCAAAAGCCTAATGTTGAGTCTCTTTCAGCACTGTGCTTCTTCCCACACACTACAAACTCTGGCAAGGAAGGGACTACCTTACTACCCAGATTACTCTCTCATACTTCAAAGGGAGGGCTGAAAAAGTTGAACCAAGGAGTTAGTTTCAAGACATATATTTAATATTAGTATATTTATTTAGATTTAATCTCAGCTCCATCATATTGGCATTTGTCCAAACCAGTGAGTCCCAAGTGTGGTAATAAATGATACTATACAGCAGCTCTCGTATATGGGCAGATTAAGTTGAAGAGTTCCACATGGGAAAACCTAACTCTCCAAGAACACTGGAGTTTCCTCTCTCATTACATTCACTAGTAATTTTCCATACCTTGGGAGTTTTCCTTCATCAAGAACAGCAAAGTAAAAGTGAGAGGAAACACCTGAAGATCCCCATTCCAATCAACAAAAATTACAGATGATGCCCATCTCCCTGCACTGCACCCTTAAGGCAACTTCTGGAGGACCTGCAACCTAGAACCAACTTTACTCATAATAGTTTCAATCCTTTAATCCTTTTCTACTTTGCCTAATGTAATGTACAGTAATTTTGCTATCAACTTTAGAAATTATTCTGTTCAGGCACATTTGACACTGTCAAAAACTTCAAGAGAATGAAAATACTCTGTTTCAACATAGAATCATAGCACTAGTGCAAGAAAACATTACAACATGGTAGTTTACAAATATCAAGCAAAGCATGTAACTGCTATGTGAACAGCTGGTTCACAACCAGGTTCAATATAAATTTTATTGTCACCATATTCAGACTGATAAGTCTCCATCCTGTCCCAAAATGAAGTAACAAACTGCATTACATAAGGTCTTCTAGAACAAGATAACACTGCATTTTTTCTGTTTAGCTGTCCTCAGAGTGGCATGATAAGCCACAGTATAACAGACAGTTATTTAATTCCTTCATTTGAACCAGTACTGCTCCCTCTTATTCTACAATTATGAAAACTCAAGTATCAGGATGCCCTACAAACCTGTGGTAACTGGCATAAGTCAATGCTCTTACATGTTCAAGTCAGTCATAAAATACTGACATGTCAGAAAATAGTGACTCAGAGACCAGGACCTCCAGCAGAGACCCCCCAGAGAACTCCAGTCCCTGCTCCTCCTCCTCCAAGGCCTCCTGCCAACAACAAAGGCAGCCATGCCTTTGTCTGAGTCCTGAAAACCTCCAGTGGGGAGGTTCCACCACCTTCCTGGGTTAACTGTTACAGCGCTGTGCTATTCTCCTAGCAAAGATATCTTCCCCTCACGCCCAGCCTAACTGCTCAGGGGACAAAAGCCACAGGAGCTGTCTCTTTCTTACACAGTAGATTATATTTAAAGGACACGTTTACTCAGAGTATCTAATGAAAAAGCACTATACAAAGCTGCTAAGAGATACAGAGTAGTTCCTGTCAGCATCACTCCAGTAGATGAACCCTTATCTTTTGAGGAAGGCAACAGCCGAAGTGTTTGATTTTAAGCCATCCTAGAGTTTGAAATACTTTTCAAAAATAAATTGGTCCTGCAAGTAGGTGGCTAGGGGAAGGGAAAATGATGTATTATTATACCTTTTCCCAGAAGAATAACAGGCAAGACTATTAACCCCTCCTGAAAGCTCAAATGAGCACGACAAATGCTTTTTGCAAGTAATTTACAAAATGGCCACTTCACATCTCTGACAAAGTACGTACACAAATACACATACACCCCTGCCACAGACATTAAGTAATGCTACTAAAGGTACATCAGATACAGAAAATGACAAAAATCTAACTAAAAATCAAGTTCAGAATAGCCTATTTTAGGGTTAGAAAACCACACTGCTGTAGTCTCTTGCCCAAAGCCTACCACTGCACAATACCATTTGAACAGTTTGAGTTTAAAGGAGTATTAGTAGTACAGCACAAAGAACTCGTTATCAATCATCTGAAGCCTGACAACTCAAGTGCACGTAAAGATACACTCCTCAAGGTGGCACTAAAATTTGCTGTAGAAAGACAGACACATTTTAACACCGTCAGTCTTAGCAGATGCTTGTCATATTCCTACACCTGTTCAACCATAATGCTACAACAAAGCAAAACAAAAATCAAACACGATGCATAACCAGAATTACTGTCATAAAACTGTTCCTTAAGAAGCTTCCAGCAATAGGCTACAACCTATTAATGTACAAACAAGATTTGCTTGAACCTACAATATAATAGTTATATACTGGACCCCAACAACTACCTGGTTATGCTGTCCACTACCAACAGTTCACTCCCAACGCTGATTTTAACACAGCTGACCTGTCACTCTGCAAGAAAGAGAGCAATGAACCCCACCAATACAAGTCCTCAGAGGAAGAAAAAAACACCTGCACAGTACGGTTTAAACTAAACAGAGGGTATTTGGAAAAAAAAAAACCAACCCAAAAAACAGGACTGGAACCACACTACCATTACTAGAAGACAGAAACATTCATAACCAGCTCTCTACGGTTATAAATATTGTTATATAGAAACACATTGCAGGTACTATTAATTCACTGTACTACTACTAAACCAACGTTACAATAAAAAAGTGCTAAAAACACCCCTAACAAAACCCACACCCTTTTGTTGACAACTTGTTTCCTATTAAGCTTAGAAATACATATATATAATTCTATATAGCACATGCACCAACCTCGCAGTGATATTCAAATATTGCACTTTCAGTAGTATTAGCCGATTCTTCTGTTTCAGCACAAGTTTCTAAGGATGAAGACTGCTATTCTTAAAAAAAAAAGAGAGAGAGAGAGAGAGAGAGAAAGAAAAAAGATAGCAAGAGAAGGTGATCTATCAAGCTAATAGAGAATGCAAGTGCTGCTGCCCTGGGCAGTTTCAACGCAGCACTGGAGAAAACAGAGACTACTAGCAGCGTTGGGACGTGCTCTTTTGAAGCTGTTGAGTAGGCACAAACTTCTTGTTTCAGATCAAGCCTTGTATCTTCAGTGTAAGTTTCCTCTTCTTTGGTCTTGAGTTGTTGTTACGATGTGGTATATTCTTTTCCTGATCTGAACTTGAAGCAGCAGTTTCAGGTGGTAAATTCTGTTCTGTTCCACTTCATACTGGAGAAAGGAAAAAGATACACACTAAGTATCACTTTAAAAGAAATTCCAGATCAGTCCTAAGTGTTTCTACAAAAAGGTGCATTTCCTCTACCTTAATACTGTAGGTTTGAACCATGCTAGGAAAGATTTTTACAGATATATTTGGCATTACCATTTTCAGTTTTATTTTCAAAAAAACTCTACCTCCCAGCCAGTGATAGGGAATTTCCAAACTTAAAACTCTTCAGATGCAGTTAGGCATTTCAGGAAAGGTCCCAATTTGTACAATTAAAACAGCAACTTCGTTTTGATGAATAGCATCACCATTTAATGCAAGTCTCAGTGCTCCTATCAATAACTTTGCATTGGTGCCATCTTATAATTTAATTAATAAGACCTTCAGAGTAGTAACAGACCTTCAGAGTAGCAATAGGGTGTGCGTGTTCTTCCAAAAAGTAAATCAAGGACTTGCAATACCTGAAACACCTTTAGCTTGGTATAAAAATAAACAAACTTCTCAATTACACATACAGATGCTGTATGCCTGCTCTACACAGACCACATGCATCCTGGCATAGCATGTAAAATTAACTGCAGAGCCATTCTCTGGACTTATTGTTTGCAAAACACTGATTACATATAAATAATATTTGTGTAGATAACATGAGAGAAGCCTCTGTGAAACAGTAACTAGATAATAATTCTCTCCTACAGTTTTCCAGCACCACTGTGTTTTCATGAGAAAGTGCTTTAGACAAAATGCCACCCACCACTGAAACCTTATAAACAGAGGTTTTGAAAATAAATAAAATCAAGTTTTGATTTGAGTTTGTTGCTTACTCAGTAGATAGAGGAAAAAAAGGGGGAGGAGATTTTTGTGGGAAAAAGGTGCTAAGAATCATCACCGCTATGAGTCTGTGGATAAACTAGCGTGTTATGCAGCAACCTGAAGGTATGAAGCATCAGAGCACAACTCTTCCATGTCATTCCACAAGTCCCACACCAAATGAGCAAAAATACGGACAAAGTCCATTTCTCCACTGTAGTAGGGAAGTGAATTTCACAATTTACACTGAGCTTTGAATTCCCTTTAGTGAACTTGAAAGAGTCAACTTAAGTGACTGAAACATGAATGCAAAGACATTTAACTCTCATCACAGTGAAAATGCTGACTGCAGTCAGCTATTACAAATAAGAACTCTAAACACCAAAAGCACATGATGGCTGTGTGCAAACTCATCACCCTGTTTCCACAGAAGTTTGTATTTTAATGACCTCTTCTCCAGATGAAGCATCTTCCTTCAGTCACCACTCTGAAAAACTGAAGTAAGCTTTCTTGTCAGACCATTACACATACATGAATGAGACCAAATAAGAAACTAGGCGAGTGCAGCAGAAAGCAGAATCTGGTATTAAAGGTCTGCAATGAATATTCAGTTATTTAAAAATACAAATCAGGAGACAAAGATCCCCAGACTTTTCACATACCTCCATACTAGATTCAGGTAACTTACCACAATCTCTCTTTCAGGATAGTATTATTTTTTTCTCAAATGAGCATTCCCCCTGAGCAAGCTCAGGAGAAATGGAGCAGGCATACACTGTGTCACAGGAACTGCACTGACACACTTCAGAATATTTTTATTCATGTACTCCTCTCTCATGTAATTAGACTAATATTATAAGAGCTCCAGTAGAGCTCTAACTTGTATCATGTTACATTTCTCATTTTTTGGGGCATAGAATATATCACATTTTCATAGAATAATCAAAACACTTCTGCCCAAATATGACTAAAGCTAATTTTGTCAGGTAATGGAATAAGGCTGAAGTTTTTCCTTTCAAAGACAGTTTGATCTGATAACAAGATTGGTTTACCACACTTATTAAAAAAAAAAAAAAAAGGGGGGGGTGTCAAGCAAGCATAATTCAAGAACAACAACAACAAAAAAATCACAGCATGTCTTGTCTCAAATTCTTTACTTTTTAATTCAGCTGCTATAAATACTCCTCCAAATGGTAAACACCCTAAGCAGCTGGCCCAGCCCCCAAGTCACACCGAGTTCTGCATTTGTATATTTACAGCTGAAAGGATTAATGCAAAGGCAGGGAAGAGCTGTACAAGTCCTGTTCTTGAAGTCTTTCAGGTGCAGATTTTGCTACATAACAGTAAGCAGCCTAAAGCTGCTGTCAGCTAGAAAGCATCTACAGAGTCCAAGAGTAGAACCTGACTGATTACAAAGAGTTGTTTCCAATTTTCTTCTCAAAAAAAGGTAACTGCAAGAACGGACGTTTGACTGTACTAGAACACGTGCTTCTAGAAACAACCATCTCTTACATGACTAAGATCAAATTAAAAAAAGATAAAGCTTTATATTTTCAGTATGTGGGCACAACATGGCTATTGGCTGCTTCGAGATAAAGCTGTCCGTATCTTTTCAGACGAAAATCAGAAACGAACATCAGCTCCTGCGCACCCCAACCAACACCCTATAGCTACAAAATCAGCTACCAACATTCCCGAGGTTAGGGAAGTCACTTTTACACCAAAAAACCCACATGTATGAGGAGAAAAAAAAAAAGAGTTAAAGAACTTCCAAGGACGTCTGTGAAGGCATACGTACGCATAGGATCGTTTTAAGAAAATCCTAAAAATAAAAACCCCTTTTCTTTTTGGAGGGGGTGGAGCTCGGGGAAGGGCCCTGGGCTTGTTCTGCACCCAGACAACAGAAAACCGGGCGCAGACCGGCGGAGACGCGCCGCAGGCCTCCAGGAGGGACCCGGCGGCCCCGCTGGCTGCGCTGCACCAAGATGGTGGCC
>NW_020799136.1:3423478-3427978 GCF_003259725.1 Athene cunicularia
CCCAGGGACAGGCCCGGCCCCGCAGGAGCCCGTGCCCACCGGCCTGGACGGACCCAGACGACGAACAGATGTCAACCTCCTGCTGACTGTGGCCCCGTACGAATCGGTAGTAAATTCATCAGTCAGAGCAACCGCAGTTTAGTTCCCGTTCTTGCCGGCTGCACAGCAACTAGCCAGTCAGGGCAACGTTAACCTACACCAGGATAACGGGAGGTAAAACTGCATCCTCACAGGCATTTCAGATGATGTTAATTTAAAAAGAGATCAAATGCAACATTTTTGGTCATTGTAGTATTTCATTCAGGTAAAAATTAGAGGGGGTGCAAAAGGTACATGCAGAGCAGGTGGAATGATCCACAGGGTTCACAAACCAGAATACACTTGAGGAAAATACTGCCCACTGGGGTTTTTTATTCCCTCTTAAACAATTTCTAATAGAAAAGGATCGTATACAAGAATACTCCTGTACAGAAATCCTTTATATCTGCCAAACAATCTTCCTGGACATTCCAAAGTGTCTCCTAATAAACACGGGAACATAAATCACCTTCTGCATCTATCAAAACTCTCACTATGGAAAAAGTGACATTAGAAATTTAATGCTGGAAATGAGATGTTTACTGTTCTTGGAGGGTTAGTCTTTAATTCTCCACGTGGAAAGACAGATTTATAGAAAATTGTCATTAAAAATACCACAGTATTGATAAATTCCTACAACACTGCAACTCTAATTTCACTCAATATAGGATTCTGCAATAACTCCGTAACATCTGGCACTAGACTTACCTGCGACGTAACATTAAAAACCTGTCTACATGGTTGGGTTTGGTTTAGTTTTGAGGCAGACCTCAGCTCACTCTTCCTGAAGTCCAAAGTGGTGGGAGGCCAAAGAGCTTTGATCTGAAAGTTTTGTGTTCTGTGCACGGCCCTCAGATCAGAGCTAGCCAGCATCCACATACCTCAGAGCACTGGTAAAGCTGGAACAGGTCTACCCATAAAAAAAAATAAAAATCAGTCAGACACGCCCGTCCTTCAAAACTGCAGAGGTGACAGAAAGGGTCACGCACTCCAACGTCCACCCCCGAACCAAGGTGAAGTGTGCTCCTTATAGGAGTTACTGCCGGCAGCCCTGCTGCCTCTCTGCCCCGGGCAGATGTTAACCCAGCCACACCCCCGGGGCAGCTCTTGGGAGCTAAACCTCCGCCTGCACCGCAGAGCGAAACCTGTACCTACCATTCTCTATGTAGTTTTTTGAATAACATCTTATCCCTTCTACCAAATAAAATAATTGCAACCCGGATTATGTTCTCTAGCTACTGACAATGTGGATTTAAGTGCCATCTGCACAGCTGGAATTATTAACTAAATATCCTAAGAAATAACAAACAGGAGAGGAAATAAACTATCACAAGGGAATACACATCAAATACTTCATTGTTAAGCATCTGTGTGCTGCACTTGCTAAGACGGAGCAGCAATGCAAGCATGTGCCACCGACATGAAATTTCAGAAAAATGCAGAGAAAACCACCCACACATTTTTAAAGATAAAACAAACATACAAGGAAACACCTGAAAGAACAAATCAAACCCCATTCTTGTAGGGTAGTTTCATAACAGTCTCTGAAGTCAAGATTTGGAGATAAGGTTATTTTGTGACCTAAGCTTCACAGTCAGGCAGATCTTCTCTCCCCACCTCAAAAGATTCTTTGCTGATTGACAATAGTTCACGCAGCTCTTTGTTTTCAAGCTGCAAAATCAATATTTTTGCTGAAATTGAAATGAGCTAATTCACAATTAAAGGACGATAATCTCTAAATAGCCCCACTCCTCCACAGCGAAATAAAACATTAATTTTGTAACACAGGCATTGATACAGTGCTAGCAAGAGAACCACATAGTTTAAAGCTCATCTTTTGCTTCTGGCTTCATATATATAATACAAACATCAAGAACTCAAAAATAAACAGATAATGTTCTGCATTTCCTGACCCCGCCCCCCGAATTTTTGATCATTAAAAATCCTTGACACATACAAATATAGAAAAGGCCAGAGTAGTTCTAGAGACTCCCAAAGCTTGATCTATCCTTAGCAATTTTATCTGTTCTTACCTCCAACTGAGCTAGTTTCTCCTGAACTTTAAAGAACTGATCATCATCGACTTGAATAGCTTTTCTCATCACCTCTCCCATCTCACATATTCTGTCTATTTGACTTTCAATTTCCTGAAAGACATAAAATAATATATTCAATATGTTCAGGCAAAAGCAGCAGTAATAATGTATCCCTTCTAAATCCATTATTTTCATTTTCTTGATTTTTGATTATTTTCCTGTTTTGAATTTTAATCCTTTCCTCCCAAGCACTTTCAATCCTTTCTAACTGGTGTAATATTTAAAGATGGAAACAGGTACCTTACTGTCCATTATCACAAGTCAACACTGAAAACAGTGAATAGAATTACATCAGTCAGCAAGATAAAACACTCTTACTTACCAATACGGAAATAATTTCAAGTGTGACAAGGACTGAGACAACAGATACAGGTTTGTGCGGATATGATTAGTATGCACCAAATTTTAGATTGCTTTACTAGAAAAGTCTGGCTCTGAATTTATAAGAATGGCAAATATAAAAGCAAATGAGACTTCAAGACTAGGTAACAGTGTAAGGTGAACTGCCTCAACTCAGAAGGAAAGCAAGCAAGGAAACTAAAAGACCACCAGAGCCTCCTGAGGCAGTTTTAACAGAATCTGTCTAGATACAGCTCTGATCCTTTGGAAGATGCATTTTGTTGGTCAGAAATACATATAGAACAAATACTGAAAAAAGCTAACATGTAATGTACGACAGTTCCTGTTTGAAGAGCATTTCATTTCAAAATACAGTATTTAGAAAGAAACTCAAATCTGCAAACACAAAAATGTCTGTAATTGCGAAGAATTAGCAAGGTAAGAATCTGGAAGCTTCTGAAGCATTTTAACATAACATAAAAATAAAAGGTTATCACAAAGCACTTTGAGGAATATCAGATACTGTTATAGGGTATAGTTTCTTTTCTCCAAGTGTCAGTAGTTACTCCACTGCCTCTGGAAGACAAATGTATCACCAGAGTAGAGAATTCAGTTTTGAATGCCATTATTCAGAAAATGTGTAAACAAATTAGAGCATCCGGAAGACCTGGAGGAACAAGAAAGACTTAGGTAATCTGGGAAGAAAGAATGAGGGTTTTTTCTAAACAGAAAGATGGTTATAATATAGCTCCTTAAAAGATATTAAAGGGTTGTTACTATTCTCCAAGTGATGGGTAGGAAAAAACATCATGGACTTCATCTGAAGTACAGAAAATTTTGCTTAGCTATTGATACAGTCCAGCTGTATTCCATCAGAAGTTCCTCCAGAGCCTTTTCAGCTTTGCATTTCCACACCACCAAAAAGAGCAAAAGCGGTGCCAGAGAATAACAATGGAAATGTCGTGTTCATTTTGTTCAAACGTTGTATTGATATCAGAGCAACTCATGCACCTAAGCAAGACACTGCCCCGCTACTTAATTTCAGAGGACCTAAGCAACACAAACCAGAGAACTAACGAGTTGTCACATACCAGTGTAAAGACGTATGTGCAGAGCTAGGCTGACTCCAATTCCCATTTAAAAAACCCACAAGGTAAGAGAGGTTGAACAAGCTTGCTATTCTCTAATCACGTAAAAGCACGTTTTAACAAATGCCTAACTTAATATGAAAGCCCTGAATGGAGATTTAATGCGATTACGTTGTTATCAGACACCTAAACGTTAACCAGGCAGAAGTTATCAGTAGCCACACCTTGGGGTTCTGAAGTCACTGCACCCAACATGGACGAAGGGACACTGCACTGAGTATCTGCATTTGAAAACATTTGGGAGTGACGCTTTCTTAAGAATTAAAGAAGTTTAGGAGGTTCTTCTCCAGGTGCTACAATTACTGAACCGGAACAGTAAGAACTCTGATGTCTTTGATCGTGCGCATTAAGCAGGGAATTCACCACCCAGTGCATGAAGAACAAGCCTTCACCTGGGCCAAGAAAGGGTTATGCTTTTTAGTGTCCTCTGTGACAACCGTTACAATCTGTGTGCTCTAAAAGGAATAGTGAAAAAAAATACCAGCAAAGAGAGACAAGAGTTTCACAAAATGTATTTTGGAGGACACACATTCCACGAGTGGAAACAACGGTTGTACAAAAGCAAGCGAGAGACGGGGAATGGGGGTCCTGAGCCCTCTTTGGTTCCCGTCCCAACTTACCACGGAATTCGCCTCATGAACATTCGAGACTGGTTCTGCATCTTCGCCTTTTCTCCCCTGCAACAGCTGTAACATCTGCTTTCTGTATTTGCTCATGATAAGCTCTAACGCATCCTGGTGCTCCTCCAGCGAGATCCACAGCTCTGCAAAACACAGCGCGGCGTCGCAGGTGCCCGGAGGGGCTCGGCGCCCGCCGCTCGCTCGGTTCCTGCCACCGCT
>NW_020799136.1:3428028-3445756 GCF_003259725.1 Athene cunicularia
GGCGGAGCCGCCAGGCGGAGCCTCCGCTGCGAGCGGGCGATCGCTGCTCCGCGCCGCGGCGGCTGTTTGCAGAAGGCCGCGAATCCTTGACCCGGGGGGCTCCGGTTATCTCGTTAAATGCTCCCGTAAACAGCGCGCGATAAATTCCGGGCTGAGATCTGTTGAGCTGTCATCTTATCTAATACTCTTGTTTGTCCCTTTTAACGGTAAACATCCTCTACTCAAGTTAAAATAACAAGCCTCGCAATGCTGACTTGCTGCTTTGATATTTATTTGCTCACTAAAGCTACTGTTGGTGATCTGTCATGTCCTTGTTGCTTTCCTTAACTTTGTGCCCCACAACTTTTTAATTTAATACTACCAACTTTATTAATAATGTTTTCAACAGTAATGTTTTCCTAGGAGTCCCTTTGACTTGAGTCAAGTTTCAAGTTTAAATCCCCATTCAGACAGACCCGTAATAAAATCGAGGATGCTTTATCAGATAAAAGTTTCTTTATGATCCCCAGGATAATCAAGCCTAGTGCAGAAGTGCTGAATAAGATAATTTTATATGAGCAACGATTTCAAAACATTCATACAGTCCAGAGGAGAATGGAGTAAGCAGCTGCATTTGGGGTATTTAATCAGGATCAGATTCAGTAGCAAAGTATGAGAGATAGTTGGCAAATCTGGGAAATGTAATGCTGCTTTACAGTAACGTGCAACTGAAGGTCTAGGCCGTGCCTTACAGCATGTTTTACTTCCTGGTCCCTCCTTGATTTTCCTCTTATTAGGGAATACTAAAAAGTTAAGACAACTCGTCATCAGAACCCCTTTTTCATAATGGGTGATTCATGAACATCTGGAAAACTGACAAATACTGTGTTTACCGTTCTAGTTATGGAACAAGCTGGCAAAAGGTTGCCGTGTCCAAGACAGACGAGACATCCCCAAGTTGTAGTCAGTTTTGTTTCCCCCATCCCACTGTCTGTTCCCACTGTGTTCCCCTTGGATGACCCCACCCGTGCAGTTCAGCACCAACTGCTGCTTCTTCTCTTACACTCCCAACTCTGTGGCTGCCTTTAACAGCCTCTGCCAGTCCACGAATTTCTGCAGAGCCTTGAGCAGCCACACAGGAGTAGCCTGGTATAACCACATGGAATAATATATGTGTCCACTTCCATATCTTTCTGCTTTTCACCTTATTCAACATCAGGAAGTTCTGTCACATCAAACGTGCAATCTCTAAGGTTTTGCTTAATTCAGCTTTGCAGCAGGGAGGCACTTGGTGAGAACTGCAGCACTGGGAATTCCAATTCACATCTACTGGGAAGCCAGCTCAAGGAACAAGCTGTGCAGTTTGTGCAGGGACATTACACCTCAGTGGAAGCTGCACCTGGATTGTACATGTGAATCTCTGGCCTGATCTGTTCCTTGCATTTATACTTATGATTTAATACTCACCCTTCCCCAGCTTCAGAGATGACATCCTGGCCTTTCATGCCAAGGAGAGACAAGCAAGGGAGGCAAGGGCCAGCACTACTACATCAGACCCTCATTTCATAATCAGTGCAGTCCCTCTGGCATTCTGCCTGCTTGACATAAAACTGCAGAATGAGAAGATGGGAGTCTATGGTACTGCTGCCACACGGCGCTCAGTCTTGTGTTCTCACTCAAGGATGCGACTCACCCCCTCTTCAGCAGATCTTTTGACACAGGATCATTTGTTCAACTTCCAAAGGACAGTAGAATAAGCTAGTGTGGCGCCAGGACACAGATCGGATCCCAGTAGGACAAAGCTCCTTGATTTAAATGCTGGGAATGCTTGTCACCAAAACTTCTAGTATGTAGCAAGAGAGCTTAAACAAGTCAACGGATGAGCATTTTCTGAGTAGTGGTGTCTTATAATTCCTTTGGCTTATCACATCAATTCTGTATAAACTAAAGAGAATGTATAAATTTGGCCTCTCAAACTTTTTAGTGTTTAACTTCAATTCGATTAAACACTTATGTATGTGTACAAAGTGAAAAATGAGGTTACAAGAGGTTAATGCTTTAATGCTTTTAATAACTCTTAACCACATGGCTGTATTTTGTCAAACAGAACATGGATTTGTTCTAGCAGGAAAAGTATAGGCTAGATAGAAGCATACTGAGGCACTCCAAAAGAGCAAAACTGCTACAGAACCAAAACCATTTCTAGGCCATCTTTGACAAATCATAAATAGTATTTCTGTGATGAAATAAATACATAGCATTTCTGAGTACAGCTGAGGAGGTTCTTGCTCACAGTAGGAAAATCAAAGAGCAGAGAAATCTAGACAGACTAAAAACACAGAAAAAATAATCAGAGATTGGTAACACAGCACAGAACCCTGAGCACAACATAGCGTCTGTAAACCTGGGATGTGATCAGGCATCGGTACTGAGGATGTCAAATCACTGGGCACCAGGTGATGCCCCTAACTCAACAGAAACTGGCAGTGGAGTAGGTGATGGATATTAATGCAGAGGCACTGACCCGTAGGAAACGGCAACATGTGTGACAGACTGAGTGGCATCTAAGTGCTGGAAATAGATAAAGTAGATAAAAGAGCAAATTTCTAGGGTAATTCTTGGGTTTTGGGTAAAACCATGCTAATCCTAAGTGCGGTCAGCATGGTTTGAAAAATTTTGGCTGAGTCTCTGAGAGCACAAGTCTCACATACTAACGCAGCAGACGCGCTTTTCAAAATCTGAATGTGACATTTCTCATTTCCACTGCACGTCCTTCCTTGAAAAACGTGGTGTCTAACAGCCAAATATTTCAGCAGCTACAGCCTGTTTAAAAAGCAAAACGGACCCCTCTCTCACGACACACCCCAGCACCTTTTCACTGCTTACTTGTAAAATTGAGTCATGGTGTTAACACAAGCATCAGCTACTGTCAGAGTTTCACTGGTATTGCCCTCAACAAAATGTGCAGCACAGAGACTCACAGACCAGGAGGCCAAGTAAATCCTCTTCTTGCACGCCCCAGCCTATACTTCAAGGTGAATTACTGTTGCACAAAACTGAGTTGTTATGTGACAAAGAAACCAAGAAACTCAGCCTTATTGTTCATCTTAATTATCCTGCTTTGATAAATCTTGAAGAGTCAATCACTGCACCACAGCACTCACATTTATGAGCCTAATATTCTTTTTAGTATTAAACCAAATGTCCTTAAGATGGAATCCAGGCTGAAAAAAGGGAAAACATTATCACTGATGAATGGGTATATCCAGCTATTTCAGTCTCTCAGCAGGAAGGCTCCACTGCTCATAAAATGCTGACCAAGGGATTCCTCAATAATTATTTTATAATGCTTAAAACAGAGTGTCGAGATATTCTGCTTTATGGAAATCATGCCCAGGACTTGGCTTCTCTCTGGTGTACCTACAGAGAAGTAGAGTTATTTAAGAATCTCAGTGCTTAAAGTTAAAAGTATTCTCTATGAACGATCAGTTCTGAGATCATTGCAGGAGATTTTAATCAAGCTCCAGTTGATATCTGTGCTTTCTTCCACATTGTGCTTTGCTGAATACTGCTGCACTGGAGCATTTTATTGACAAATCTTGGTCTTCCTGCCAAGGGGAAACACATAGGTTTGGCACAGAGTATGGAAAGGTGGAGCTGTAAAGGACACCCCTACACTTTGTCAGTGTTGAATGGATGGGCTCATCGGCACTTACTCTGCCTTGAGGCAGCGAGACTACCCTGCGTACCAAGCTTAAGAGAATGCACAGAAGAAACAGGAACATTTTGTAGGCTGCCTTGAGATTTTCAAGTAAGTTTTAAAGCAGTTTGGCTCTTGTATTAAAATTCAACATGTGTTGAAGCTCTTCCAGATCTGTGAAAAGCCTGTAAGCAAATGGACAGTGGAACTAGCCAAGTTTCACCTGTGAGGTCTTGTGCCGTTTCTCACCCAGGGTTTAGGCTCATCCACGCCATGCAGAAAATTCTAACAGTACCAGAACCACTGCATCTTTTGAAGATTAATAAATAATCGAAAGCTTGAGATTTTTTTTCATGAGTTCCTTAACAAATTTTAAATCCAAGTAGCTCTCCGAACACAAAACATTGGGCATGTATTTGTCTGCCCATGTATTTTATGCCTCTAAAACACTGCATTTCCCTAAAACAAAAATAGGTAAAGATTAAGTTAGATCATTTTAATACATAAACTGTGTTGTTAATACTCAACTTTCTTTAATATTGTTCAGAACAGTTTACGAACAGGAAAGACTTAATCCTATAATGAAATAATCTGTATTTCAATACAACCTTTAACTCACATATAACAATGATTACTGTAATTAGCAATTAGTTTTCCAAAGGTTCCTAATTGTTTAGTATTTGACTCTTGCTTTCATCGTTTAATGATTTACAGTAATGAGCTGGAACATCAGTATTTTGTACTGAAATGGCCAAAATAGTTGTCCAGGCATCATTGCCCTCATGTGACAGATCTCAGATGTTTTTGTGAAAAGCAAGCCAAAAGCAATAGACAATGCCATCACTTCTGTTTCATTTTTACTGAAAAACAACAACAGTGACCATAATGACTTGTAGTCAGAGTCTCAGTAGCTTTTGAAGGACTGTTACTTTGCTGAGATTCTGCCCTTTGTTTAAGTTTTGTTTGACAAATGCTTTATAAATGAGCAGAAGAGGTGGTTTATGTTTCATTAATGAGGCTGATAGTGGTTAATTACTGAAGTTACGTAAACAATCCAATACCAGATCAAGCCAAACGGGTCAGTTATGTAGAGAAGATCCAGCTGGAGTAGATATGATTTCCTTTAACTATTTGGATACCGAACAAACTACAGAGATCTAGAAGCTCTAGTTCAGACGAACAAAGAATTCTGCTTAGCTTGCAAATTAATTCTCTCAACAGGTATCTGTCTAGGGAAGCTCCTTCGTGATCTGCAGTTTCAGCACTCATCGCATTCTTAGACCTAACTGCATAAAGGCAGACATTCTGCGTAGATTAGGTTGCACACAAGCTCACAGTTTACACTAATGATGGAAGTGAGGCTGCAAAAGCAGGTGTTCAGGTCACATTGATGTCATTAGATCTGATCATTTTCCGTGGAAAACACGCATGTCCCTTATTCTCCACTTCAGTGGCACTCCTAGAAATTGGCTTATGACACAAACTTGTTCAGCTCATATTTTCAGGCTGTATCTATGAGTAACGTTTTGTTTCCTCACCTCTAGTAAAGCATTCTTGAAATACGTGATTATTTCCTTTGCCCATTAGAATGGCACTCACCATGTTACTGGTCAGAGGCTTTATCAGTGTTTTACAAAATTGACATATGTAAGGAAAAATAACAGAAAACAGACCTGGAAGAATCTCAGAAGTCCTTTCTCGTCCTTTACAGATCAAAATAACTCAGAGAACAATTTATAAGTTATATGAGGTTGCTCAAACTGATCTTCAAAACATATAGTGATGAAGATTGTACAGGCAACTTATTTCAGTGCTACTTTTACCACCGTAATTGCTTTCTCTATATCTAATTTAAATCTTTCTTATTCCTAAATAAGATTTTTATTCCTTGATTCTTTACAAGCTTGGAAAACAGTTTATTTTCCTCTTATTTGCAGCAGTTCTTTATGTGACTTAAGTGGGCTGTCAGGTCTCCCATTTTTATTGTCACATTAAGCTTTGAATAGCAATGATCTGTTAAAATAATGTAAATATATGTATTTAACATGGACCAGCCACCTGGTCTGAAACACTGCATGACTATGAAAAATAGTTTTATTACCACAGCTATGAAGATAGCAAGTGGGTTGGAGTAGGCTCCAACTCATATTTAATATTTAACAGGCTCATATTTAATGTGGCACTGCAGTTAATTTCTACTACAACTAAGTTTTAGTTTCTTATATACTTATTTTAGAAATTGAATTTACTTTGAACCCTCTAGGTTTTATAACACTGAACAGAATGGGGATTAGGTACCTTCTAAAAACCCTGGGCTTCAGACTTAGTTTTCCTGAAGTCAATAGGCTTTAAATAGCCATGTCCCCCAGGTACATATGAACAGCTTACCAGTAAGGTATCTTCTTTGAGAAAAAGCACTAAGAAAACCTGAGCAGTATTTAAAACATAAAGGCAATATTTCACAAACCTCTGCTTGTTTTTCCAACTTTCATGAGAAAGGCTGAAAAGCTGGATGAAAAAGCCAATGGTATAGGTGAAAGAGTTACTGCTATGAAAAAATTCTTAGTTCTAACAATTGTAAATTCTTTTTACCACTGAAGGTTTTTTGACATCTTCGTAAGTTGCTGTATAAGGCTGCTTTTACCAGAAAGACAAATACTGATTATAATTAAACTTACAAGTTCATTATATTTGTTTCTTCTGCATACTCTGTACATTCCAGCCCTCTGTCATCACACCTTATCACTGCAGCGCATTTGAAGGCCCTGTAAGATGCTCAGGTAACATCTGTGTGTCAGTCTTTTTTGTTCTTGAAAGACAGACTCAACCATTCCACCTCCAAAGACTAACAGATTCCTAAACGCTGCCAGACTACATGGAAATAACTACCATGCTCTTCTCTGGAGCCTACGGAATACAAATAGAACTCTCCTTTGAAGGGCATTGTCAGTTTGCTGTGTATTGTGCCGCAGATCTGTGAAAACTTATTGTCCCTAAAGACTATTTTAAGTGACTTTGCAGTAAGCTAACCAACAGGAAATAAGTTTTTCCCTTTGCCATCTAATTCCATGAAGTATACAACAAAACCAGCTCTTCCTGAGGTAAATTGAGAATTTCTCTTGCACTGAAGAAAAGTGACCTCCTCCTGGAGTGACATGTTTGCAGCCTGCTGTGCATCCTCTTAGGGAGCAAGTGTAATGACATGATACCTAACAGGAAAAAATGCCCTATCCAAACAATCATATCCTGTATCTAGGAAATTATTAAAACCTCAAATTGTAATGATTAATTTCTTAGAAATTATTAATAATTGTAATACTTGTGGTTTTAAGAATAAAATTTTGCAACAAAAATCGCTAACAATCATTGTCTGTTATGGGGACACGCACGAGCCCTGTGTGTGCTACGTCAACACATCCACGGCAAAGTTAGAATGGGGACAACAAGGTAAGTGGCTTGTGTTGGGAGATACTGGCCAGACCAAGTGTCTCCAAAGACAACTATTGTGTCATGTAAATATCTCCAAATAATACTATTGTGATCTTTCTCTGCACAGGAAATGAACATGATCCATTAACACTCAGACATGTCAATGTTAAGCAACCAAAATGGGAGAATTTTTAAATTCTACCAAGAAAGCAGAATATTTAGTAATCAGACAGGGAGAACTCTGGGAAACAGTGACGTGAGGGTCCCCATGGCCTCTGTCCCTGATGACCCAGTTATTATTTGATTTATGTGGACTTGCAGCTGCCCTTGCTTCGACCCCAGAAAAAGCTGTGTGGGAAGTTTGTGTCTCAGAGCCGTAGCATTGCTCTGCGGAGTGTCTGGAGCCTGGTGTATGCACAGAAACTGATAAATAGGGAAAAGGCCCAGTTTGCTCCAGCTGGACTCAGAGCTAGGATCAGCGCAGCAGCCCAGCGGACTCAGCTCTGGAAGCAAGAAACTCTCTGGAACTACTGTAAGTATTTCATTTACTTCTCTGAATGCTCTGGGATTATAAACTGTTGCTCCAGCCATAAATCAATTTGCCATGTGAAAATATTTCAGGCATTGGGCTTTTTTCTTCTTCTTCTTCTTCTTCCTTTTAATTTTTTTTAAATGGCTGACTAAATGAAAATAGAAAACATGCACTTTCAAATTTGGTATCCTACTGCCAAGAATTCGTTTCAACAGTACTTCATTTGACATAGAGAGTGAAGTAAAATGACTTAAATTAAATTATTTGTCTCCCTTCCCCAGAGTACCTGGAAAACTGTAAATTTCAAACAACCTCTAACCTCTTATTTTACAGTGTATAAAAATGGTACCTTTGAAATAATTATTCATGGGCTAAAAATTCCAAAGGAAGATTTCAAGATAATTGCAGTACAGTCCATTCGTGAAATAAGCCAATTCCTATTACGGTTATTATATGACAATGACGGAACACTTTTAATGCGAACGGGGATTTCTTCAAACAGCAGCTTTGGGGAGCTTCTTGGCACATTAAAACCAGAGGAAACAGCTAAAACCTTAATAATGCATATAAGTTGCATATAGGATCAATCAGGTGATCCTACAACTTCCCCTGCAAAATCATTCTTTAATTACGGTAATCAGTGATTACTGAATTGTTTAAGTGAAACTGCATATATCACCTGGCATTGCACACAGTTGCCACTGATTGTGCTCCCTTATTTTTTTTTCCCAATTTTCAGTTTAAATTTCACAAATTAAAAAAGAATAAAAAAGTACATCGGTTAACACTGAGATTGAAATGTGCTATCTAGTTACACGACATGATATGTAACATGCCACAAGGTGTGTTAAATAAATGTTGTAGACCTTTAGCTTCAGTTCCTAAAATTCCCTGTAAACAAGAAATTTCCCTATGACTCAATTGTCAAAATATTTATGATAGCAGTTAAAGTGCTGTCAATACACACCTCTTAAAGAGCTCCCTGGAGCCTCTTGAACAAGTATGTTTTGCTTCTTAATAAATTTGACAATATAAGTCGATGATACATTACTTTATGATATGGTACTTTATAGCAATAAAAATATCTTTCACCATAAATAACAATAAATAGATGTACAGTATGTGTTCTAGTCAGAATGTGTACATTCTGTTGACTGGTTTGTGATTCAACTTATCAACTAACAGCTTTTTTTTTCCCTTTAATGTCTTCCATCTTTGATGAAGTGCAAAGTCTTTCAGTTAGGACTAATAACTGAATGTTACTGCATTTCTGCATTAGATGGATAACCGACCCCTTGAATCAACACACATTTCAGTTTATATTGAATGTAATTAGTTCAGAAGACTGCTTACTGTCAAAACTAAGCCTGTAAAAGTGAAATGTTTTCAAATGTGCTTAAGCAACTGAGAGTCTGTCACATCTTCTGAAAAAAAAATATTAAAAAGTCCCACTTTTAGAGGCTTTTAAAATTAAAAACAAACACAGCCGCCACCCACAGTGATCAGGATTTCACACATGAAAATACCCAGTAGAAACAGCACCTCAGGAGTAACTGAGAAGAATGAAAAGCAGGGACAGCATGTGCCTTTATGCAGATTACATTTTCTTTCAGGTCTGACTAAGGACTAAAAACTTTCATCCTAACTGTGTTACTGCTTGTGATTCTGTGAAATGCTTGTGATTCTAACCCTAATAAATTCACCTTCCTTTGTTTTTAGTTATTTCCACTTTTTAGGCTAAGGACCTTTATGCTAAGGACCCCAAACACCCCAAGGCTCTTACTCCAATCTTATTTCAGCTTTGTCCAAGTTACTGTGTTTTGAAAATTAGAATTGGGCATGTGTGCTGCATCCTGTAAAGGATACCACAGCTTCACAGGGGGTGACTAAGCTTTGTGCGCATGCAGAATTTAGTTGCCTGCGTGGCCAAGGGTTAATGAATGTATGTGTGGTCTGAAGAAGCGTCCTTTAGGTCATGGCTCACTCCCATGAGGTGTCGGAGATTAGGGATGGCTACTGAACTTGTGAGAGACCAGCATATAATGCATCAGGAAATCTCAGCGACTCCTGAAGTTTGGAGGAGGCTTCCCTACTGCTGACTGACTCGTATATAAAGGGTGAGGCAAAGGTTGTAACACATGACTGTGACAGTCACTCTTAAAAATAATCAAAAATTTCCTGTCCTAGAAAATTAAGTTGTTGAGAATTTAAAGAAATCAGGTTCCTCATATTTTCTGCTTTAAAAAGCCCAATGCTATTTCATATCCGAAGAACAAGCTTGTTAACACTAAATGCTCAAGTGTCAGAAAATCAAACAGTTCACATTCATGACCATTAAGTCTCATTTCAAGACAGCATAGGATTCCTCAAATAACTGCCCGTTTTACTACTAATACGATTGTACATTCTTAATTTAAGAATTTCAGTTTACAAAGTCGCATTCTAAGCTGGGAATTCTGTGGTTGCAACCGATAACTTTTATTAGCCATAAAAATCAGTAAGAAAGACTAAATCTTCAAATCCATTCTCATATAATACCTAGTTGAGGAAACTTTGCCTAATGAAAGTGTGATTCCAAGATTTAGAATGTTTAATCGGCTGACCTCCTGGCATTTGATACTTTATACTCCCATTACAACATTTTTGTCAGACTGGATCAGTGTAATTTTATTTTAGCTACTATTCTTTTATTATTTTTATTTAAAGAAACTACTGGAATCTAGAAACACATTTCTTCAGCAAATACACATTTTTGGGGAAAAATGTAGACTTTGCCCAGGCCAAATTGATCTAACTGATAAGGACCTCATGATTCAGTGAGTCATTTCTCTCTCAAACAAATATTTACTAGAAGAGATAACAAAAAAAAAAAAAAAAAAAAAAACAGCCTCACTGCATCTTTTCACCTTCTGCTGACAACATAAGAGAAAGTGTTCAGTTCCAAAGATACATCCAGTTTTGGGGGAAGGGATGCATGTCTTTCAAGACGTGACTTCAGTACAGACTCCCTGAAATGACAGATTCATTTTCTCAGCTCTAGCTAGGTACAGGTATTGCACAAAACCCAACATGCAAGTCTTTCAAGGGAGATCTTTAAACCAAATTTGCTGTAAATTTTGCAAGAGGCATAGACAGAGAATCCCATTGCACCCATCGGAGTTTGATTTGCTACACTTTCCAAATCCTTACTTGTCTTTTTCACCTTTTCTGTCCTTCCCGTCTGCCTGGGGAAAGCCTATGAACAGTTCACGGGCAAATTGTCTTGTAAAATCCGTGATTGGTGAGCATGAGATACAACATACTTTTAACCAGTGCCACTCTTACACATTCCGCAGATGCAGAGGGACAAGGAAAATATTTCCTACATGCTTCTCTAGTGGCTACTCCATTACGGCCCAATTGCTAAACAATACCAGAGATTGTCTACACATGTACGTAAACTCAAACCCAGCCCGTGCTAGTGTCCAGATCGCTTTTTTTTTTTTCTAAAACTCTTGTAAGAATTTTTAGAACACACTTCTTCAGAACATTGCTATGAAGTTAAATTACTAAAAAATAAGGTAAGTTTTGAACTCAAAAAGCAACAGCTATTCTTCACCAACTGTGTCACTGCAAGCTCTCAGCACACTTTGTCATGGTGCATCAAAGCAGCCAACCAGGAGTTCAGGTCCTTCAATGATCAAGGGACAGAGAAAAGCTCTCTAGAGGGCAATATCCTATATGATTTTTTTTTTTTTTTTATGTCTTCACAGGGTGCTTTATACTCTTAAAGGAATACAGGCTCTTGTATTTGGAACCCAATGTAAATTGGGCAGTGAGACAAAGATACTTCTACTGCATAGAAGAGTATTTACATGGGGAAGAAGAGATATTCTATGCTGGCCTTTCCAGGCTATTTCCCTGTATTTACTTCAAATTTGCATAAAAAGTGAATGAAACAAATTCAGTAAACCCCCATTTTGGTGCAGAAACAGATCATCCACCATATCCACATTATTGCAGATGCCCTAACTCATTCTGAAAGCAAGTTTTTTCTATCCAGTGAAGCTCCTTTTAACCTCTTCCTGAACTAAAGAATTTACCAAGGATTAATGTGATTTCCCCCACATTGTTTTGTGTAAAATTCAGAGCAAACCAGTTCTAAATATAACTTGGTAATTTAGGAATGGACTTTATCCTGAATCCATACTATTAGGACAATCAAATGTTTTGCAACCTCACTGAAAGTATTATGTGACTTCACACACACCTTTTTATAATCTGCAACCTGCTCGATATTCTGGAGTTTCCTGGTTTTAGCACCAGCAATTCCACCCAGCAACTCTTTCGCCTATGTTTCTCTTATTTTTCCATTTCTCTAGGTTGCCTTTTTAAAAGTCTATCACATAGCAAAGTGAATGAAACAGTGCAGCTGGGAGCAGAATATGGCAAATACCTTTGTCACTGTACCTGATGGGTACTGTCTTCCTGAGCCCATACAGTACTATGGTGAGTAAAGCAAAAATTTTTTATTATGAAAAAGCACTATAGTAAAATGAACATCTGTGGGAATTCCCATTATTTTCTTCATTTTAGTTTATCTTTACAAGCTCTTAGAAGCGACACATTTGACTATGAAGCTCATACTGGCAGTGTATTGAAATATATTAGCATGTGCTGATACAGAATTTTGTACACAGTGCGGTTATGCTGACGGATCATTTCATATAAACATTACTGGTGCTGTCTCCCTTTGACTTCCCTGAAGAAGACAGAGGTTTTATTACAGTATTCCAGATATATTATAAATAGACATTGGTTATTCTATATCTTATATAATTGCAATAACTAATTTGATTCTGGATGACTAAAAGCAGGACCCAAAGCCCATTAAAAAGAAAAAAGACTTCCAAACTTCTTAACCCCCCCAACTTTCCAGTTTGTTTTTACAGATTTGAACAATCCCAAAGGAAGAATGAAATATGATGCATGTTGCACAAGCTTTCTTCAGTACAGCTGTGTACATTCAAGGGGGGGTTGTATAAAATTAAAACTCCACAGACAGAGAGGCAGGAAGAAACTCTCTTCATAATTCCAAACCTTTTTTTGCTTTATTTTGCTAAAATAAAATTTCATAAGTATAAAGGATTATATGTGGAAAAATACTAAATAAAACAAGCCTCTGCTTTTTACTCTACTGGGTTTCAACTTTAAGACTCCAGCCACAGAAATTTTTACCAGTCTATAATTTCTGGACCATCTTTCTCAGACTCTGGTTGTGCAATGTTTTCAAAATTATGCCTGAAATATGTATCAATAACAAAACACTTCACTCACTAACAAATTCACTTATGGGAAAATATTCTTGTGTAATGTGGATTAATAAACTAATAAAAACAATTCTTAAGTGTAAAATCTAAAGGTAGCTATATTATCAGTTGTCAAGTGATGTTCAGTTACACAGTAACAAGAATCCAGTGGCACCCACATGACATTTGCCCAAACTGTTACCAAGATATTTTTACTAGATCTAAGATTTTACTTAAAAATGTGACAGGTAGCACATTTTAAAAGTATGTGTCAGGCCACCCTTCTGAAAATATGTTCCTCTAATATTTATGATTATATATTCAGTCTATAAACATTTTAAAACTTTCAAGGAGCAGATGTTGAGATATTCTTCAGGTTTTTATTTCAATTTCTTCTGTATCTAGATGTTTTACCAGAGCACATCAACTATCAGCTGCAAGACCCCGATTTTCAGACTGCACCTTACTGCCAATACTCAACAGTTCAGATTCCCCCTCCAGCATTACAGTCACAGCCTTCTCAGTCCCAATTCAGCGCATATGGCCCGGACTCTCAGTACAGCGACGGGCAGTACATCATCAGCAGCTGTGAGTTAAGCAAACCCCCTTTCATGGCTCCCCACATTGATGACAGTGGCTACCAAGGATTAAAACGGCCAAGATTAAACCACTCTTCTCTGAGACTGAAGGGACAGGAGGAGCTGTGCGTGGTGTGCGGTGACAAGGCCTCGGGCTATCACTACAACGCGCTGACCTGCGAAGGCTGTAAAGGTAAGGAAAACAGTGATTAATATTAGTCAGAAAGAACAAGACATAAAAGTCATTGAAAAGCAAATTTCAAATCAAGGTGGTGTTTCCATTGTAAAAAACCCAAACACACACCCCCACCCCCACCCCCCCAAGACACATTAATTCCTTAAGTCATTATGAAATAAAGCTCATTAGATTCCTTCAGTCATAACCTGGTCCTTGTCTGTAGGCTTCTTTCGACGTAGCATAACCAAAAATGCAGTATATAGATGCAAGAACGGTGGTCATTGCGAAATGGACATGTACATGCGAAGGAAGTGTCAGGAATGCCGCCTGAAGAAGTGTAAAGCTGTGGGAATGCTAGCAGAATGTAAGTGCTCCTTCCACGCGGGCTACTTCGCTAATCAACTCAGATAAAACCTTTTCCAAAGTCAATCCCTTCTCCTCATTAGAGATAAATGGTGTTGGTCTAAACTTCATTTTGCTGTAGGAAAATTTAACTTTGGAGTCTGTAGCACCTGTACCACCTTCATCTGCAGAAACCACACACGCTTGGGAATATCTCTTAAGAGACATTACAAGGAAAAAAAAGGAAGTACTAACAAGAGATAGCTAAATATCCTGAACCTTGACAGGACAGCAGTAAGCATATCAGATGTGCTTTTGTGTTTGGAAAAAAAAATAATTAAAAACTGCACAACAACTTTTCATGAAAAATTCTCACACTTGTACATCACAGAGCCACAAGCAAGATAACGTAGGCAGCCTTTAGTGGATACGGAAACACACTGCCATATTCTCTAGGAAACGTAGTTCCTTATAGGCGGTGGCTCCTGTGATGCACGACCATGTAATCTACAATAAAAGTGATTATTTCAAGTTGTAATTATTTGAAAAGATACATATTGATACACACATCCACGCCTCACAGGTTTGCTGACTGAAGTACAGTGCAAGTCAAAGCGACTCAGGAAGAATTTAAAACAGAAGAGCAGTTTTCTTTGCAACATAAAGCTGGAAGATGAGGGACTGAATAGTAAGCATGTATCATCTACAACAAGATCTGGAAAAGTGGGCTATTTTTCTATTTAAAATACCTCTTTTTATAATTTATTTTCACCCCAAGTCATTGTCACTTAATTGGTTTAATTTTTTAACAGATCCCAGAGAAAATGGAACTTACTCCAGGGGAACATCAGCTTCTTGACCACATTGTAGCAGCACACCAAAAATACACAATTCCCCTTGAGGAAGCAAAGAAGTTTGTACGTATACAGAACAATCAGCTCGCATTGCTAAGTTATTATTATCCTAAGCACTGTCTCTTGGTTATGTCAGATGTCTAAACCCTCTTTCATGCAGCTACAAGAAACTGCAAGTCCTGAGGAAAGTTTTCTCCGTCTCTCTGAGACAGCAGTTGTCCATGTACAAGTGTTGGTGGATTTCACAAAAAGACTTCCAGGTAAGTTTCTGCCTCTGGGAAATATTACAGAATAGCATGACTTCTTTAAGATGCAGAAACCATAGTGATGGCATGAACCCAAGAAAAATAGAGGCTTTAAGAAAACTCTCATTCAACTATTTTTTTTTTCCAACTCTAATGATCAGGGTTACCATTTACTTGTCATGACGACAAGTCAGAAGCATTCACTTTGAAAGCTTGCTATGATTGGATTTCTTTCCCATTTCTGACATCAAGTAGAGACATTTTCTGAAAGTATATGGCATTCAGAATACCATCCTGAGTGAATTACTATTTCAACACATTCTTTGAAATCCAGTTCAGCCTGCAATTTATCATAATCAGCAAAGAAAAAAACAGATGTTCCTTCAAAGGAAAAAGCAGCACAGAAGGGACTAACCAGGTGCTCCTATTCATATTTTCTTCTAATAAAGAAAAAGGGAGTATGCAATTAAATTCACTGCATTTTAATGTAAAGTTGGCAAAATAACATTGGACAGGGAGGGTGATCATTTTTTCGTTACTCTTTAAGTTGTAAAACTTATTGACAAAAGTCAACCAACATGTCTAAAGCAGATATTTGATGTAATTTAGCACTACTGTGGAACAGATCTGAAAGAATGGATGAGCTGTTTGTTTTCTTATGTTACATATCCTGCTTTTATCAGGATTAAGAAAAGAATCATTAAAGCTCCTTTGCTCTTGAATCATAAATGCAGATAACAAAATGTGAACACAATTTTTATAAAGATAGATATCAATGAAAAAGTAGAATATCCGGTCACTAAGCAATGTAGAAAATTTATAAGGAATTAGGCCACATGATATAAATCAGAGATTAGGAAGAAATTTTTGATAAAGTCTTGCTTTGTCCCAAAATTTTTACTTGTATCTTCCCGTGAATCTTCTAACCGGACACTTGACAACCGCACAGCTGCGAGAAAGATCCCAATAGTCTTTGGTACACTGATCTTTTAACTATGGCTCCTTCTTTCCAGTAAAGGTATTTCTTAAAAATATTCATTTTATCAATTCATGTCAGGGGCTTAAAGGCAGCCACAGCCTTCCTTGATTCTTGACACGTATCTTTCTCTGCAGGATTTGAAAGCTTAGCTAGTGAAGATCAGATTGCACTGCTTAAAGGGTCAACAGTTGAAGCAATGTTCTTGCGTTCAGCCCAAATATATAACCAAAGAATTAGTGAATGCCAGCCATCAACCAGCGAAAGTAAGTTTGACTAACAAGCTTTCTATTAACACCAGTAGGAGGTTCTGCCATTTTGAAACAACTCCTATTTATTTTAATTCACTTTAATCTCAAATCATTTCCTGTTCAAGCATACTGGTACTGAGAATAGTACTGGGAATGCCTGTGTACCTTCAATAGGCATATAAAAAAAAATTAAAACCCCACAAAATTAATTTGATCTGTTTTCCTCCCATTAGCTCCAAACAAAGAGCAACATTTTTGAGTGTTTATGGAAATTGTGGGGTGGATGAATAATATTAGCTAGATTAATGACATATTATATATCGTGTCAAATTTAACACAAGAGACTTTAACCAACAATAATGCAACCAATGAACTTGGTGCTGAATGCCAAAAAGAGCAATTTTTTCTACCTGCATGGATCTGGGAAAAATTCACACATTTTCAGGTATATATCGGCAAAGCAGATGCAAACAAACATTTAACGTCACAGTAAGATTGTCTGGGAACTGTCATCTGTCTTATTCCAGGTCACATAAGGCTTTCAGATCATGAGACATGTTGTCACATTCAAAACCTTGATAAAAACATTTATTCCATGGAAATGTCTCACAACGAAGAGAGTCCAACTTCCACCACTACCACAGGTAATGGAGGCCTCAGAATCAAAACGCCTGGGAATCTTTTGCTTTGCTGGCCCTGTTCTTAATCACACCGAGCAACACTGTCAGTGTGGCCACGGCTCGGTCTCACCTCTCCTCCTCTTCCTCTCCCATCCCTCGAGCTGCTCGGCTGCATGCGGGGTCATTAGATCCTTAGGGAGGGAAGCGGTGGTGTTTCATCTTTGCTTGTATCCTAGGGCAAGGCCTCGAGCCACGAGGTATCAACAGCTCCACAGCACAGCTGCCACGCTTCAGGAATTAACGCTTCTGAGTTTGCCATTTCATGCACTGGAACAGCCTGGAGCCGTAAGAAGATCAGGACAAAGATGATCTGTAATGGCAGTGCCAGATTCTGCACTGAAATAACATTCTGATTGTTTTATTTCATTTTTAAGGTATAACCGAGGAGTTTATTACCGCACTGTTTTACTTCTACAGAAGCATGGGGGAACTGAACGTGACTGAGACCGAGTACGCGCTGCTGGTAGCAACAACGGTGTTTTTTTCAGGTAACCGGGGCCAGCCCTCACGCGTTACCGCCGGTTTTCCCTCTCCCCGGGCGCTGCCGCCCTCGGCTGCGGCCCCGCGCACTGACCGCGCACTAACTGCACTCCGCCGCGCTCCCGCAGACCGCCCGCTCCTGAGGAACAAGCGGCATGTGGAAGAGCTGCAGGAGCCGCTCCTGGGCATCCTCTACAAGTACTCCAAGATCCACCA
>NW_020799136.1:3445806-3483728 GCF_003259725.1 Athene cunicularia
CGGGGGGAGCGGCCCGCCCGGCACCCCCAGGCCAAGGCCTGAGCTGCCTCCTGGAAAGCGCGAGAACGCGTGGAAGTGTGTGCGCTGAACTATCTTTCTGCAAACGGTTATGATTGGCGCTGGGGGGCAACATCCTATGTGTTAATTTCAAAGACTTTTACCTTTTTCTGTTAAAACCGAAGAGAATCGTCTTCTCGAGCATCTGCTATGTGTTTTGTCTGTACACCACCCACCCCAAGTATGCGCTTGCTGTGGGTATTCCAGAACAGTAAGAGGGAAGCGCACTGCTCATAACCTTACTGGCTTTGATGTGCTGGTCCCACCAGACCAGGTGTGCGGTGCAAATGTTCTGTCGCTGTGCTCCAAGTTAGTGAATTCAACAAGGTATTTTTTCATGTTGAGGCTCCTTATGCAGTAGGTGAAGACTCAAATGTGATATTCTGATAGGAGATGAGTTACACTATTTACAAGATGAATTTCAGTGACTTCTTTTAAAACACCTTGTAAAATGAAATTTTAATTCTAAAACAAGCAGACATGTTTTAGGAGTTCTCTTGGGAATAAAGCAAAAAAATATCAAGTACTGGAGTTGAGAAATAATTTTGCTTAATGAGTCCTCTACCATGCAGCTGTGTACAGGCATGTAATAGCTAATAAGTTCTTGTCAAAAACTTACACTTTGGCCACAATGTAGTCTATAAAGCAAACTGCAAAAGACCAACAGCTTGAAAAGCCCCTGTGAAGGATGAAGCAAGCAAGAGTTCCAAAACCATTGCCAGTGCCTTGCCCTTTGAAAACTGTAGGTAGTTGATTTATTGATGGAAAATTCTATTTTCACACGAGCTGTACTTTTTTTTTCTGGGTTTTATAATCCTTGTTTACATATCTACCCATAAGAAATTGATTTTTAAATTTGTGCAGGGTTTTAACAAGCGCCCAGATGATGATTTTAATTTGCCATTTGTAATGATGAGTACACTGAAACGAGGTGAAATCACTGATTCAGGTAAGACTAAAGTGAGCATTTACCTTGCACAGTCTTTAACATTTTTAAAATATTATTGACATTTTTCACGAGTAGTTTAATAACTTCATAGCTGTCTCACTGTTAAATACAGTTCTGCTGTTACTTTTTTAGAAATATATTGATCAAAATCTCTTCATATTTCAGATGCGATTTCACAGCAAGTAAAACTTTGCTCTGAGGTAGATGAAGAGGTCAGCTAAGTATAAACTCTGCATATCTGATTTCTTAGGGTCTCTTAATTTGTTCCTAAACTAGTGCCTAAATCACTGTTCAGAAGATGCTTCAGGGCTAAAGGAAGGAGTCAAAAGGGAATAATAATGTTCTCTCTACTGTTTAAAGCCGAATCACGTAGGGGATGTATTTGTGATTCAGTGAATATGCCTGGAGATAAACCTTTAAATATTAAGGGGGTTTCCAAGTTTTTGGGTTTTTTCAGGTGCCTGGGGAGTCTTGGAGTTCTAATCAGAATAAGATTTAGGCACTTAAATATCTTTGTGAAACTGGTTCAGAAGTCAGAGTATTCTTTGGAAACTTGAAGCAGATTATTCCAATTGCCTGTCTGGCTTTATTTTATCTATAATATAAACAATGGGTTTAGTAGAGTGGTTTCCTGAAGCATTTGATTCTTCTTATAGTGTCTTTACCAATGCTCTCCTGCTTTAGTATGACTCCGTAAAGCTTCCCAGATATAACATGCTGTTTGCTGCAACAACATGGAACATATTTCTTGCAGTCCTCCTAATGATTTTCATATCCCTGAGGATGAAACTTCTTTTAGCCCTAGCAGCTATTAAAGTACAGTCAGGACTGTAATAATCTGATGCAGCCAGAACAAGGATAGCGTTAGGGGACATCATACTAAACTGAGGAACTGCCCTGTGGTCTACTGTGCTGCTCTTACCTGCCTAAACCACTGATCAAGCGCTGCTTGTACAGCACTTTAAAGATGTAAGAGCACAAGGCTGTTTGGTTTTTCTTCCTGCTTTGTGTATGAGTTAACTGCAAAAACGTATCTCAGGTAGACTTGGACAAGATCTCTGGAGCTGCTTTTACTTAACTCGGCTGTATTTGTCAGAGTAAGGAGGGAAATGGTGTGAATAATCTAATAGAAGGAATCCTGTCTCTACTGATAATTCTAGCAAAACTTTTACTGACTTTTGGTGGAGTGCAGTTATTTGTATCTTTAAGACTTATCTTTTTAACAATGTCACTATATCTGAAGGTGGTGGGGTATTTTTCACTTGTGTTTGTGTCTCTTTCTTGTCCCCTAATGTCTGTTGATACATACAGAGCGAATACACAAAGATTTAAATGTTGGTTCCTGATCATATATAAGCTCGTGTCACCATCTGTGGAAAAAAAATTACTCTTGTGATATTTCTAAGAGATAAACATGTATCTAAACCATTATTAATTAAATATCATTTGAGATTAAACTGTGGAACCTGTTTTAATAGAATATAGAAACAATGAATGAATTGTATTCAAAACTCTACAAAGAGGCTGAGAAGATCAAGCAGTGGAAACTAACTGTAGAGTCAGAACTAAAGCAGAAAGAAAGAAAACTGCAAGAAAATAGGAAGATTATTGAAGCACAGCGTAAAGCCATTCAAGAATTGCAGGCCAGTATTGTACAGTGTATATTGAACATGTGAAGTAAAGAGCAGTTTTTTCCTGATTTAGTATGAAAATATTATTCATACAATTAAATATTAAAAAATGTTGCAGAGACTAAAGAAATTTTGAACTGTTAATGTGATGACTTCAAAGAAGCCATTTGCCTAGATACCAGTGATCTATGGCTCCATTGTAGTTAAAGGCAAAAGTAACATTTTGAGGTTTAAAAATGGTCTTGTTCTTTTTAACAATGCACATCCTACCTTTGTATTATTTACATGTACGTCATACTGTGGGTGTGCAGAAACCTGTTCAACTGAGTAAGTTTTCATCCTCCCAGTATGTGTGAAGCATTCTCATGCGTATTTCTGTGTTCAACACATACAGGCAGTAGTTCACTTTGCTGTATCCCAGTGTCTTACCTTGCTGCTAGTGACTGAAATACATATTTTAAACAATTTATTGGTCCTTTTTTTGTTGTTTGTTTGTGTTGGCTTTGGTGACCTGAGTCATCTTTGATTGTTTGACTTTTGCCTTGAGAAAATGGTTATTCTGAGAAGGGGTGTGCACCTGAAGCATGTGAGTGTATGTATGAATAACATACCTGTAAGTGTTTCAGTTTGGTAAATTATTGTTCATTATTATGTCTTTCATGCAAACTACAACAACAGGTGGCTCAGCATGTAATATCAGAGAAAATGGATTTCTGTCTTCTGATGCAGAAAATTATTTCATGTGAGATTTAAGAAGTAAAAGTGTATTTCTAGTATATTTTTAATAACAACGTGTTTGTGTATTTCTTCCCTATGAAATTAGTTTGAAAATGAAAAACTAAGTTTAAAACTGGAAGATGAGATATGTGAAAATAAAGATCTTTTAAAAGAGTGAGTAATACAGACAAATATATTTTTGTGAAAATAGTTTTTATGCTGAGAGCTGTGTTGGTATGGGAGGTTACACATAGCTGTTAAATTGTAAAGGTCATCGGGGTATTCATATTGTTACCACTTAGGTATGCAAAGTACTATGCATTCCTGTGACAACATCTTCTGGTATTTTTCCCCTCTTTTAGAAATGGCGCTTCAAGGCATCTGTGTAATCTGCTCAAGGAAACTTGTACTCACTTCACAGAGAAGTCCACCAAATGTAAGTGCTATTTAAATTTTGATACCATGAGTATATTGAGACATGTGAGATGATACTTCATGCCTGTGTTTAGGCAGTATACCTACTCTAGTTACCTTTCCCAGCTCTCTAACAAATTTCCAGAGTTGATGTTAGCGTGGTTGGAGCGGTTACAGGTTCGTGGGGGGAAAAAGGGTCCAAACCCCAAGACACTATGAGTAGCTAACGTTCTCACTAAAGTGACCAAGCCAAGACAGCTAGATAACAAAGTTTAAATTCTTGAGGTTTGAAAGTATGTTCTTGACTTGGGATTTTATTCTGCATGAAATTCAGAATTGTTATTATAATCTTTTAAATTTTACTAGCTTGATCCTGGATACTTAAGAAGTGTCTCTTTCGTTTTAAGGTGGAGATGGAGTATTATTACAATTTGTCATGATATTTCTGTGATCATGGGTATCTGCTGATGGGAAGAAATTCAGTGCTAAACCTTATATTACAGTTTTTCAAACATATTTTTGATACATTAATATTCAACAACATTAATACTGTCGAAATTAGTATAGTTATATAAACTGATCCAGAATTACACTATTCACAGAAAAAGGGACATTGGGAAGGAAATTTGCTTGCTTAATTTTTCAATGGAATATATATTTTCTTCAGATTATATAACTTTTTGCACTCTGTTTTGTAACAATTTTTTTTTTAAATAAGAGACTATAATTCCTTTTTTAATTCATTATGCTGTTTAAACATAATGACTTGGACAGCTTGCATTCTTTTTCAGAAGGAAAACTTTATGATATGTTCTTACTTTGATAGATGAACAAGAAAAAGAAGAAACAAGACAACTATACATAGAACTTAATAACAACGTTGAAGTAAGTGACATAGCTTGTTAAAACGCTCAAATGTGATCCGAGTTACATGGCTGTGTTGAGCTGAGTTACATGCATATGTTCTAGAACAGTTTGGATGGGAAGGGACCTTAAAGATCATGCAGCCCCACCCCCTGCCCTGGGCAGGGCCACCTTCCACCAGCCCAGGTTGCCCAAAGTCCCGTCCAACCTGGCCTTGAACCCTTCCAGGGAGGGGGCAGCCACAGCTTCTCTGGGCAGCCTGTGCCAGGGCCTCACCCCCCTCACAGGGAACAATTTCTTATATCTGATCTAAATCTCCCCTCTGTTGGTTTAAACCTGTTACTTCTTGTCCTGATAAACCATTACCCCTACCCCTCCCGATGAGTCCTTCCCCGCTTTCCTGCAGCCCCGTTCAGCCCTGGGAGGCCGCTCTAAGGTCTCCCTGGAGCCTTCTCTTCTCCAGCTGAACCCCCCAACTCTCTCAGCCTGTCCTCACAGGGGGTGCTTCAGCCCCCCCAAGCATCTCCGTGGCCTCCTCTGGCCCTGCTCCAGCAGGTCCGTGTCCTTCTGCTGTTGGTGCCCCAGAGCTGGACCCAGCCCTGCAGGGGAGTTATATGAAATAGGAAGTATAAGGTGTGAATATTTCTTGACTTAAAGAGGGGTTTTGCCTTTTTAATTTGATGAAATTGTGCAGTCTTGCCAAATAAATTAATTCATCATATTTTTGTTAATTATTCCAGTGTGGAATGTAAGACCCTGGTATATTTATAATAGAGAAAGATGAGACATCATTGTTTGGCAGTGATGAACTTGATATTAAGCAGAGTCAGAGAGTACATGGTTGAATATTAATTACAGGTGGTTGTAGCAACTAAGAAAGCACAACAGCTCCTCCATTGTGTTAGGGATCTACCAACATGGACCCGTAAAAATATTTCATCCTTGAAATTGTTTAGGTCTTTAGTACAGAAATTTTTAAACTTCCAACTTTGAGTGATTATAAAGTTCTGTTAACTCAAAATATGTTTGTGCTCTGAATTTTCTTTTTAACAAAATTTCTCCTACAAATATGAACAAGCTTGTAACACTTTTTACAAACATAAACAATTCTTCATTACTGAAAGTATCTGTATATATTGAATTTTATTTTTAGAGAATGATAATGTCATTTGAAGAGCTTCGTGTGCAAGCAGAGAACACCAGATTGGAAATGTGTTTCAAATGTGAGAATACTGTTTATTGTGTTTGTGCTTTAGGCTTAACATTTTTGTACTTGATAGGTTTTATTGCATACAGTTTCAGGCCAGAAAGATCTGAAGTGCTAGAATGGTGAACAGTTAACACTGTGACAGTCTGGACCCTCTTTTATTCATGCTGCCTGCTTTTAAATGCCTGAGTCCTCTTATTGGTTTTCCACTGGGTTGGTTATGGAACCTTATTTTTCATATAGTCACTCAAAGTCTAAGTTTTGTCTATGAAGTACAGTCTAGGGATCACTACTTATTTTATATAGTTGGTTTATTTAACTGATAATGCACTAGTGTGTAATTACAGAAATTTTATTTAAATACTTGCTTTATTTACAGTGTGACTGTTTCATTTTTACACTTGCATTTCTGTTAGTTTCTTATAAAACTATTAAGTAGTACATGGAATAATGGACTAATTATGTTGAAAAATGGCGCAACTGTTATCTTGTCTCATTAGAAAATAATTTCAAACATGACCTCAACAATTGCTCTTTATGGAACAAATTGTACAACTGTACAATTATAAGCAATCTTAAACTGGAAATTGTATTTAACTTGGTGTATATTTTAGCTAGTATATTAACTATGGATATTACTGTATCTTAAAAGTAAAAGAAGAAGCAGAAAAAGTGGACAAGTTTGAAAAAGAATGCAAACTGGAAGTCAGTATGATGGAAAAGCAGGTTTGCTCAGTTTTACAATCTAATATGTACAGCTTTATTTTTGAAAGAAATCTTGCAGTTTCTTTAATATTTGAACTCTAATTTGCTTTTGTGACTTATACATAAAATGAAAACAATTATTTTTAAAAGTGCTGAGTTTGTAAAATATTTGTATTTTGGAAGGATGGAAGTTAATATTGCAAATGACCTTTCAGTGGTGTGTTCCTTCTGTTACTTATTTGGAATAAAACATGAACTAGGTTGCTGTATCGTAACGGGACATCTTAGTGACAGGATTCAAAAGCACCATGTAAACGTTGAATACTCTTTCTGTGCTCTATACGTACGCTTGCCTTTATAAAGTGGCTTGTGCAGAAGCATAAAATTAGCAAAGCAGTCATCTCGAAGTTAGGAAAGGTATAGTTCATATCTGGGGAGAGAGAAGGTGGGAAGAAGGATTAGAATGCATAACAAACCACAGGCTGTTTAGGAGTTTAGAAATCTTAAGATTAGAGTAGCTTTTTTGTAGTGCTGATGAGGTAACCATGATGGAAGACTGATTAAGTTGAAGAAATTAATTATTATGAGAATTTTTAGTTTGTAAGCAGGACTACGAGAAGCTGAGCATCCATCTGTATCTGGGTAGGTCAACAGTTGTTTTCTCTGAGGATGGATGTAACATTGCAAAGGGGCAAGCAGTGTTGCTGGGTATCAGTAAAAAGGACAAAAATAACAGGTGGAGCTGCATTTAAATCAGATTCTGCTAACTTTAGTGATGTACCAGTACTTTTAGTCTGTTGGAATTTGTGTTTTGATTTTGAACTGAAGAGATTTTTTCATCCAGAGTAATATGACTTGATCAATATTTGGCTGAGACCAACCACTTCATTTATCTCGAATGACAGCAGGATGTATGCTAATAGTACATGGTGCACAAATGAAAATGAGAATCTGTCCTTTTTTCTAGACTTCATTATGATATTATTTTAATTTTGTTAGATTTCAGCTCTTACCATACAGAGTGATGAAAAAGATGATATAATAAGAGACATCAAGACTCAGCTGCAGGAATCCAAAAATAAAATTGCCAATTTAGTAGAAGCAAAAAGTAAGAGTTCTCTCTGCTATGTTAAAATGTAATTGGTTATAGAAATATAGAAAACAGGATCATGATAATTTTACCCAGTTACTTGTCAGCAGCAGAGTTTTGGGGCTTGCAGGCCCTATTTACGTTTGGAACAGCAACTGCTGATGGGGGACCAGGACTGGTAGTCTTATTTCATAAAAAGGGTTTTCTTTTTAGGTTTAGGCTACACCCTGTTTTTGTACTGACATAACAGCTTTGTTGTGAGGGATTTTAATGTACTCTTCAACAAACTAGCGTGAGCATGCTCTACTACTGTAAAGGTGCCATATACCCTGTCATTCCTTCTCTGTAATAGAAGTAAGTTTTACCAAGACACTGTATAACCCTGCACCTATTCTGGAGATTTCTCCTTTTTAGTTGGACTTGTACAGTAAACATGGCATGGTAATAGGTAAAAGTATTTTTCCTGGTTACTGGATTGATCTGTTTCAAATCAAGTTAGTGAAGGGTCTTTAAAGTATATTTGTTCATAGTAGCCCATAAATAGTAGCCCTTGTTCTGTGTTCAACAAGACATATTTTCATACCTTTGCCAAATAACCCCCCAAAATGTTACAGCTTTTAAATGGAATCTGATTTGCAAATAGGCAAATGATTGACTGGGATTGGAAGTATAACTATTTCTGAAGGGTTCTTTTTAAAAGGTGAGTCAGGCCACGAGGGCTTTTGAAAATCACAAGGGAAAAAATACATCGCTTGAGTTTTGCAGACTTAGTCAGGTGCCACTGAGGAAACTTACTTTTCAGAAATTGATTTTCAGCATTTTTAATCCATTTATATTACTAAATATTTATAGTGTGTGATGCAAGTACGTTTAGAACTGAGGCAATTTTTAGCCTTCTCTTCCCTGGGGAGGCAGGTTTTAGTATTGTTTTTATGCCAGATACATGTAAGCATTTTGTTAAATTCCATAAATATATGCAGTTTTACATTTCGGTTACTGTTACTTAATAAGTTGAATAAATATCTTGGAGGCTTTTTCCTCAACAATGACACAAATACACTATGTAACTTGATTAAATTGTAGGAATGTATTTATTTGTTAAATAGAAATACAAACATTTTTTAGTAAATATCCTACTTTTCTTAAATATAAGCATATATCTTTTTGCTTAGGACATGAAGGAGAAATGTTAAAGGAATCCCAGATCAATCAAGAACATTTGAGGGTAGAACTGGAAGAGGCCAAAGCTTCACTGCAAAAAACAGAGGTACAGCTTGCTTGTAATTTTCCGGTATGAATATGTTAAGTAATTGCATAAATAATTACCGATACTTTAGATATGAAACAATTGTGGTTGTTTATTGCAAAACATGTTTAGAAATATATAATTTTTTTGAAGGTTACTCAAAAGAGCTTAGAAAACGAATTGCAGACTGCAGTGAAAGCATTAATTCAGGTCACTGGAGAAAAAGAAGCACAGGTGGAAGAATGTAAAAAAATTAAAGCTTTGCATGCATCCCTGATAGAGGAGTTTGAGACTTCTATTTCCAATTTGAAAAGCATGCTGCAAAAAGAGCAAAATAGGTAAATTAAACAGTTTGAATTCAAAGAATGATCTTCTAGATAGTATACTAGATTACCGAGCTGCTGGGAATAAAACCTAAACTTCTATGTGATCTAGTGTAATTGCATTTTTTTTTTTTTGGAATCACTAATAACTTTTTTTCCTAAAGTCCTTCACCTGTCTTGTTATTTGAATTACTAGCACCTGAAGACAGTTATGCTCTTTGGTTTTGTGTGGACGACAGAGCAGTAATCTCATTTAGTACTTGACTATTCTTTATTAATGGAAAATTTAGTGAGGAAAATATTCTTCTGTATGTGATAATAGTACTGTTTAATGCCAATGCCTATTGTTAATGTATTTCAGGTTTTCTGTAGTTTATGTATTTGTCAAAGAACCTAATAGCAATTAAAATCAACCTTTCTGAAAATGAGAACAGATGAGTAAATATGTATTTTAATACATTACCACGACTGAGTTTTTCAAGAAACAGTGATTTTTGGGTATGTGGCATTAAGACGTTTTTGAAGTAGTTGCAGTTTATGACAAATCCAAGAACAAAGGGCTATGAAGCTGAAATTTGTTTCTTTGACACAGTGGTCTAAATACAGTGAATTTAAAGATTCCCCCCCCAACTTTCATAATTCTATTTTTAAGAAATATGGACATATATGTATATATTTGTTTACTTTTATGTCTGCTATTCTAAAGTTGTAGAAGTGAAATCTGATATGTGTTGCAGGTAGATATATCATCTGCCTGTTCAAAGGCAAATATTCTTAAAATCCTTGTGATAACACTTTGTCTTATTGTCCTTTAAGTTTCAAATGCACTGCTTTGTACTACACAGTTTTTGTTGGCTTTTTTTTAAATTGCCATTTTTTTAGATTGGAGAAATATGAAGAAGAGTCAAAGCAACTTACCTTGGAGCTCAAAAATAAGTCTGCTGAACTGGGTAAGATTTATAGAAAGAAAGAAAATGAGCTAGGTAGTAATAAAAATGTTTTCTGATGTTTTCTGAAAATGGACTGTCCTTAGTGCTTGGAAAAATGGTTTTACAGAACTCTGTACCTGTCAGGAATGCTTACATGTATTTTTACTCATCTGACTCCCTTTTCTTTGGTAGTCATTGCAGCTACAGTACTTGCAAAAAATACCAGTAATGTGGATGTGAACACAGAAAACATTTTGAAGTTACTAATAAGTGGTTTCCTTTTTCAGCATATCCATGTGAATATTTTCCAGATATTGGAAAAATGCAGATGCATCGGTACTTGGAGATTACTCCATTCTTACAGTCCACAGTTTATTTGAAGCCATAATTGTGGAAAATATAATAGGCTCTGAAATTTATTTAGGACGAATGCTTAGTTTCCATTCAGATATGTATTTGCTAATGTCTTTTTGAATAATTTCAACTCTACATTTAGATTAAATCATAATTCATCTTTACGATTTCTGAACTTAATCCAACAAGTTTTGAAAACTGGGTACTGCAAAGGGATAAATGCTTTATACTGCCTGCTAAATATGTCAAATTATTCCTGTTCAATTAACTTTACATGTGCTGTAGAAGACATGACTAAACTGAAATGCGACAAAGAAGTGCAACTTGAAGAGCTGTCAGAAACACTGGTAAATGTTCATTTTATTAGTCTCATGACACTTACTTTCATATGAAGTCTCTCTTGCTTTCTACATATCTTAAATGCCATATATAAACACTGTCTAAGCTGCTTTAATGTTGCTACTAAACTTCCTTACCTGTCTTTTAGACTATTTCAGTGTTTTCATTGAAGGAGTTGATTCTTTCCACTGTTTTTCTTCTGTTCTGCTTTGTTTTGGTTTTCTTGTCAAGATTTCTGGTCATTTTCTTCTTCATTCACACCTATTCAAGTACCACTCCCTCTAGACATAAAGACTCCCCTTTTTTAGTTATGCCTAGTACCCATTCTTTCCTCATTCTGGACCTTTCTGAGAAATACTCTCCTTTTTTTTTTGGTGATGAACCTTAGCTCAAACCTCGTGAGCACCAGCATGTGACATTTCAGACTAAGAGATCAAGTACTTTTTGACAGTAAAGATAATTCCTTGAGTGGCTAGGGTGCTTCATAAGGGGTGCTTCATTCAAAAATTAAGTCTTGTAAAGGCTGACCTCATTTTGGTGTTTAAAGGATAACCAAACTTCTGACACCACCTGAGAAAGGGCAGTGGAATTTGGGGAAAGGTTATATGTGACAAAATGAAGAAACTAATAAGTAATTTCATAGGTTCCATAGGTTTATTACTTCAAAAATCTGTTGTGACTATTATGCTGTTTGTGGGGTGTTAGCTATGGTGAGGTGTCCTCCATACAGCAGTGTTTAGTATCTAGAAGGTGTTACGTAATGGGCTGAATGTCCCTTTTCAGAGTGTGTAGAAAGGTCTTTTGGGTTATAACACCCTGTTCCATGTATTCCCATTATACTGGTTGCTCTTTCTTACTCAGAGGGAAGTTTCCTGAGTTAATTTGCTCAGGTGTCTGTAAACCCTACAGATCTGTGACACAGGCCCATTATCTGTTACAGAAGTCTAAGCTATATGAAGTACACTTTTAATACAGGATTATTTTAGTTATGATCTTGTATTTACAAGTTTAACAAGAAACTGCATCAGCTAAAGTAAGATAGTGTGAAACGAGGTTTGCATTTTACCATGTATGTTTATTCCTTATATACTGTGCATTGAATTTCCTGGATTGAGTTTCACTGATGTTCTTAAACAGGGAAAAGTGGAAGGACTTCTAGTGAAGAAGAAAGATCTTGAGGCTACTGTAGAAAATCTGCAGGAGAGAGAAAAAGAAATGAAAAATGCTCTCCAAATCAGAGAGGTCTGAATAAAGAGTGATAGTAACATGTTTTTATAAATAGTTGTTACACGTTATCACTCCTATATAAGAACCTAAGAAATATCACCTAGTCAGAGCAGCGCTCTCCTGTGACAGTGGCGGCAGGAGGTGCAAGGCGCCTGCCTGTTCCCTGCGTGCCTTCCTCTTACGTTCCTGCAGTGGCCGCATTAAGGATGTTTGAGGACACATCCCTGTCGGTTGCCTTTGCTGTCAGTTTATGGACTTGTAGGTGTGCACTTGTCTCTTCAGGTTTTGAACCTCCTCATACCATTTGCCACCTCCTGTGATAAGAAATTCCAGAAGTTCATTATGTGCTGTGCTTAAAACCTGATGCCTCTCTCCCTCCCTCCCGCCCCTGCTCCCATGAACTGCCTGCCAGTGCCTGTGGTATTGGTGCGTCACCAGCTGTTTGGAGGAAAAAGTATTCAAAGCATTTATATATTATAAACTACATTGCATTGCAAGACTTGCCTTATCTTGTAATGGCAACAAATTTCTGAGGGAAGACTTCTGCTTTGTGGCTTGGGTTGTATCCAAAATACGTGCTTATTCTATCACATAGTACTGGCATTCTGTGATTTTGTTTTTGTTTTGTTTTTAAATTTTTTATTATTTAGGTGAATGCAAAAGCTTATGATGTCTGAAGCAAATGTCTTTCTTTAAAATAATGTCCAAGGAGAGCTAATTTTGTCAGCGATTTTACAGACTAGTTAGTTAGACTTACAATAGGGGACACATTTAGCACTTGTATCAGAGTTCAGTATCTCCCACTACTTCCACATCACACCAGAGAGATGTAAAGATACAGTCTGGCTAATTTATGGCATATGTGTCATTTTGTTTCATCTTAAAGCTTTGTGTTGTCAGTTCATTTCTGATAGCTTTCATGACTTGTAGTTTACATAGGAATACCCAAAACACTTTTTCTTCTACAGGAAGAAATCCGTGATTTGAAATTACAACTGACTAGTACAGCTGAAAAGGAACAAAATTATTTAAAACAGCTTACGACACTGAATACAGATCTTGAACAAGAGGCGTATGATGATTTTTGAAAATACAGTATTTAATTTTTTTGGTGTTACTTAGAAGTTACTTTAATATACAATGAAGTGATCTGTGATTGTTTTCTAATGAAAACTTTGAACCTATGCACACATTATAAGATCTGTTACATACTTATATTTATAAAGTACATTTTCTGTATTTGTATGTATGTATTTGTTCCATATGAAGAGAAAGATTCTGAATTTATTAGCCCTGTTTTGAGCTGGATATTGAACTACCTCATCTTCAACAACCTTTGTATTTATGTAAATGTTGACTCTCATTTTCTTTTCTTCTTCTGTCACCTTTTTTCATCACTGTAACTTTGCTGCAAAGCTTAAATTGTAGATACAGACCTGAACTTTTTTCAGCATGAAGTAACATTTTATAACAGATAAATTTAACTTAAAAGGAAATTTCAAAATACATGTTCTTATCTCTCTTGACCATTTGTTTTAAATTAGGCTAAAGAACGAACAATTAACAGTGTATATCAATAAGCTTTTATTAGAAAAGGACCAAATAGCACAAGAGAAAAGTGGTATGGCTACAGAAATCAAGAAACTGCAAGAAAATCACAAGGCAAGTTGTAAACATCCAGCTGTTTTAAAAGAACAGTCAATTTAAAATACAAATCATATGGTAAACTGCAACATGACATGGTTCTGTGGAACTATTTTTTTGTGTTTAAAATACAAAGGGAGTGCAGTTAACCTTGTGAATCAGGCAGGTCAAATACTGCTTAAGATGTCTTTTAGTTTTTTTAGGATGTCACTTAGAATTTTATTCATTTTACTTACATGGGTCTTTATTTAGGATAGTAGAAAAAGAGAAGAAAATACAAAGCAGTTAGTTGAAAACCTGGAAGAAGCAAATGGCCAGCTAAGGCAAGTAGAAACAAATATTAATGTACAATATTATTAAAGGAAGTAGACTCAATTCCTTCACAGTCTAAATGTTGTGCTCATATGCTGCTTTCTCTGATTTTTAGCTTAATGCTTTTTTTTAGGCTACATAGCTAAACAGAAACTATTTAGTATTGATGTTGGCCATGTAGAAGCTTCTACAAATTGATGATACCTATTGCTGAAGGAATAATTCTTGCCATAGCTTCCTGTTACATATGGAGAGCTATCCTGTTCTGCATTTACATCTTAGGTGTGAAGGAAATGAAAAGCAGAAGTTAAAGGTTATGGTTTAAATGTGAAAAGGTGAAACTGATTAAATATTATTCTCTGAACTAGTCTGTGTACTACCAACTCAGTAGATAGGCAGCCTTCCAAGTTTGATAGATGGATTACGGTATTACAGATTAGAATATATTTCACTCACATAAGGGGGACATCTTTCCATATTTATAAAAAGTATGTACAGGTCAGACATTAACTTACCAGTCACTTTACATCTTTTAAGAACATTTTCACTGAACAGCTTATGAATTTCTCACCAATGTTAGTAGTTCTTTTTAGAAAATAAAATAAACTATGGGTTTACTTAGCAGTAGTGAAAAGAAGTTAAAGTTATTAAATGAATATTTGCTAATGCTTGTTAATTTGGCATTTAGAAATGAACTGGAGTCTTTGAAGAAGATGGCAAAGAAAGGTGAAGAGATTAAAAGTAAACTGGATGAAAGAGAAGAAAATGTATGCCATAGATGGTTTATCATGAAAATGTTTAACATAACCTGTAGGACAAAATCTAAATGTAAAACTCTTTTTTTTTTTTTTTTTTTTTTTTTTTTTTTTTCTCTGAAAATCTCTACCTTGGGATGTAATCTCTTACAGAGGCATCTTCTCTCGGTGCTGCTACCAACTGAGTCAACATGCTGAGCCCTTTTCTTTTAAAAGACAAGGGCTTTCACTGGGATGTTTATCTTTCTTTACATGGAGGCTTAAAAGTCCAGATCTGTTAGATTTCAGGCCGAGAACCCTTTTTTTTTTAAATTTCTGTATACCCACTTAGTGATGAATGGGGTATGGATTGGCTTTCAATTTGTAATACGACTCTTAGTTTAAATATGTTCAAATATTTTTACTTTCTTATTGTAATTTCAAAGTACACCAGGTTTTTTTACAACATAATGGATTTCAAAATTTATTGTAAAAGTAAAAGATTTACAATTATAATTCCAGGCTAAGAGTATTGAAAATCAGATGTCAAGAAAGGAGAAGCAGTTGAAGATTCTAGAAAATAAGGTATGAATATTAATTTTTTTCATGGACTGTAGAGAACTTCGTGCAAGATTATTTTTTAAATTGCAGAGTTACTATTTTTTTTTATTTCTAAGCTCTACAACCACTGTGGAACTGGTTCTCTGCTATTAGTGTTGGTGATACTGGGCTAGCAAAATTCTTGTAGTACTTTATGGTTAAAACTTTAATCACTGGGTCATGTTAGCATGTGTTTCAGTCCCACTGGAATTAATCAGACTTGTGCAAATGTGTGAACATTGGCAGTAATCCCTAACAGTGAGTAATTTTTTAGGAGTTCACTAATTAATGTTTGCAATGTCTCTTTTAGTTCAACAATGTAAAGAAACAGGTGGAAAATAAAACCAAATGTATTGAAGAGTTGCAACAGGAGGTATGTACGGTTTCTAAAAGTCACAAATAAATGAAACATGGTATTTTGTAGTAGCTGTTACTTTTCAACAGTTTTTGTCTGGTGTGGTACCTTTAGATATACCTATGTAATTTATAACATTTTCTTTCTTATCCTAACTTTGAGCAAATTTAAGGAGTCACCTTTGGAATTACTTGATTTGTAAAATTATCCTTACTTTTGAAAAATACAATTTAATAAAATTTTACTATTTTCATGTAGTACATGGTATCATAGGTTATTATTTCAAGTATATCAATCTCAGTTACCAACAATAGAGAAGAGTTGTATATTAAGACAAATAGTTAATAACTGTAGTGTAAAAAATATATAAATAGTATTTTTTGTCATGACACCTACACATTTTCTGTCAGCAGCATCTTGGTTTGTCTTCCCATACTGCACTCTCTTCCGTTATTCTTCATTGTTGCCCATGAGCAGTCTTTTGTAAGGTCATGAAGTAACGGTATTATTAAAGCCATCTTTTGTCTGGAGAATTGATCTGGAACTTGAACTGCACAACGGAGTTATTTGCTTGCTGAAAGATGGAATTTTGAAGATTCCAACCTACCTGATGCAGTTAAATCATTACATAATTCCATTAACTTATTAAATTATAGTGTTTGGTTTATTTTATTTTAACAGAATAAGGTGCTAAAAAAGAAAATTACTGCAGAAAGCAAGAAAACGAGTAGTTATGAAGTGAAGGTAGGTTTAAATAACTTCACGTACAAGGTGAGGGTAAAGCACAAACACTGAATGTTTTAAGTACCAGAGTAACTAATGATAATAGTTATGTTAAGCACATTCGTAACTGGTTTATGGATCTTGGATATGGATTTTACAGGAATGAGTCCATAATTTTTGGAAGATGCTTCCATTTTTAATCAGTGGGCACTGGCTGGCCTACCAGATATTTGTAAGAGATGGACATCACATCTCAAGGAATTACATTTCTAATAAATCCTGTTCTTTTTTGTTTGAAAGTGTGCTGAACATAATTCAGTAATGCCACCCCATTGAAACAGAAAAGCAATTAAAAGAAATGCATGTCTCATTCACTGTAGGCAGTTCTTTTACTCTGTTCTGCAGTGATAAGTCTCTGATCAGAATACTGTGTCCATTTTTGGGTACCACACTTCAGGGAAGATATAGACTGTTTTGGGCATAATTATGAGAAACTTAAAAATTGTAATCAAAATGCACACTTGAGAGAAAAATATTATAAAACAGATAAAATCTCAAATAGATTTACAAGGGAGGGAATAAAGTCTCCATCTGTATCTTTTTCTCAAAGAATTCACAGCATTTAGAGTCACCACTTAGGAATACACTATTCCTATTTGTTTCATACCAAATTCTCATTAATATTAGTAACTCAAAGGAATTAATCTTTAGAATGAAATAAAATTCTGAAAATAAACTATTTCTAGATAAACTGTTTTTTCACTTCTTAATTAGTCAAAAAAATTTAGCTGTTAACATAATACAGTCATACTGCTGAGTCTTAGGAGACTATTTTAGGAGACTCTCAGTTATGCTTTATTTTGGCACCTTGCATTCAATGCCAGCAATACTAGAGAGCCTTTTGTACAAAAGGCAGAATAGTGTCAGATTGCTGATGGGTATTGGAATGATTTTTTGTGATTGACTGGCCTCTAGCTTTAGGACTGTTTTATTGACTGGGGTGCATGAAACTGGTACAGGCTGTCTTTCCCATTGTGGTGTTGCCATTGTTTTTATGAGTATTTTCTAACTCACTTCAGGAAAAAGTTCAACTCTTTATTAAAAAAAGCTGAACATTAAATAGGACAGTTCAGTCATATACCTGAAAAGCAGCAGATGGGTTCCGCTCGAAAATGAGAGGTAAAAAAATCATTGGCATATTTATTCCTGAACAAGTAACAGCAATGATTCTGTGTTCTCAAAAGGTGAATAAATTACAGTTAGAGATGGAAAATATGAACAAGCAACATAAGGAAACAGTTGACATCTATCAAAAAGACATTGAAACAAAAAAAGTAAACGAAAATAAACTTCTTGAAGAGGTGAGAGTTGTTAATTTTTAGTGTAACTTTTAATTATTTTTTTGATGTAAGATGGTTTTATGAAGCTATATTGGCCATAGCCCTTGCTCTTATGTAGCAGTCTTATCGACATAAATGGAACTTCCTGTGTATGCATTTGAGCAAAGCTTTAGTGCATTAAATCTTTAAGTTGAAGCATTTGTATGTGTCTTTAAAAACAAGAACGCAGTTAAAAATTTTTGTCAAGATATTGTTCACAGAAATCCTATTCTTGGAATAAATATGACATAAGCAAATTAGATTACAACCGTTCCCATATTAGTACTTTCCTGCCCACAGTTTTTTGATGGTAATATCAAAAAAAGTTAGGGCAGAGTGCTTGAAAGGGCCTTGTGGTTTAAAATGACACTGCCATAGAAGAATGGATGTACTTTTAATCTAGGTTTATTTGCCCATTTTAACAATATCTATAGAAGATGTAGGATTTGAAAAAAGGTCTTAAAAGCAAATGAAGACTACATTAAATGAGACTATATATACATTGCACCCACAGAGGTAAGAAGAAATGAAACAGAGATTTTTTTAAAATATATTATTAATTTTTCATGAATTAAATGAAACTTGTTGCTAACAGGTAGAAAAGATGAGGTTGCTTGCTGATGAAGCAACAATAACACAGAGAGAAACTGATATCCGATGTCAACACAAAATAACTGAAATGGTGGCACTTATGGAAAAACACAAGGTAAGAGGTTTTACTCATTTCTGTGATTTGTAATGTGTGATACTGTTAAGTGAAAGCTTTTCAAACCCAGAATATTATGAATTAGAAAGTGAAATTACAAAATAAAGACCAGAATCTCAGAAAATGAAGTTGAATACATGCTTGATTTTTCATCATCTAAAACCAAATACATCTAAAGATTTTGAAAACATGCCTACTGGAAGATAAATTCCATGTATCTAAATTTGTAGGATTTTTTTTAATATTCAGGCTTTGATACCATCCTAAAGCAGTATTCTTCAGTATCAGTTTGGGCCTCTTTATGAGGAGATTACTTAGCTACCCTCAGCATATTTTAATTTAGATTCCTTATTGTTCTGTTTTGTGGTCTATTTAGCAGATACCACTAATAAAAATAACATGGCTAGATTTTTTGTGCTGCAACATGTACTGCTGCCTAGAGATAAAGCATTCTGTCAGTCCACAAAATAATAGTGCTTGTAGATTTTCTGCTTTACAGCTTCTGCTGAAGCATCCATGTTTGTTTATAGTGCTTTCTGAGTCTTCAGAAGAGTCTTATTTGAAAAAATGAGTAATGTCTGAGGACTAGGTAGATCTATAATTGTAACATTTAGTCAAACGTTTCAAGTTTGTTGTTTGTTTGTTTGTTTTTTTTTAAATACAGCATGAATATGATAAAATGGTTGAAGAAAAAGATGCAGAGTTAAAACTTTATAAAATAAAAGAGCAAGAGCACTTATCATCAAAAAGATCACTGGTAAGACATACTCTTCAACACTAAATAATTAAATGGAAGGGCTGCTGTCCTTAAAGTGTAATATAATTATAAATATCATATTAGACTTCTTCCTCTTTCTTTTAACACTTGAGGGGTTGTGTCTGCTTTAGTGGGACCGAACAGTAAAGGTAAACCCACTAATCTCTGTTTACTGTTATTTTCTTACAGATTTTACTATGTGCATTCAAAACCCCAGATGTTTCTAAAAATAAATTGGAGTAGCTGTGCTTTTCTGTCTATTTCTCACCAATAGTGAATCAGTTCTAACCTCACTGTCTGAATGAGAAACTTTAATACAAAAGTTGGATTCCACACCCCACTGTTCTAACAAGCATTTTAAGTTTTTACCTTGAACAGTTTTGGTCCAGTACCTGTTTCTTAATAGTACTTTAGCTCTTTTTACATCAAATAAAACAAAACTTCTAGTCTAGAGTTGCATTGCTGCTTTTTTTTTTTTTTCTTTTTTTTTTTTTTTTCTTTCTGGAAAGATTAGCTTTGAGAAATATTCTGAGAGCCAACATCCTCACAAGACTTTCACAGAAGTGTAGTTCTGCAGCATCTACTTTAAAATGCAGTATTTGTCTGACATTTCCCCTCACAGAATATTTCTTCACAGAGCTTTCTTTCAATTAGATTTTTTTTTTTTAAATAGAATGAGGTGTGACTCAAGTCTACATGTTGGGTTTTTTTAATTTGGTAACTGCTTCTTTGATCATCTGTTATTGAAGTGATTGAGTTGCTTGATTTTTCTGATATTTTGACATTTAGGACCCAGTTTTGCTGCAGGGGAAGTACTAGCTGTGTTACATATGGAGATGTGTTGCTTAGGGACATGGTTTAGTAACAGACTTGGCAGCATGAGGTTAACGGTTGGACTTGATCTTAAAGGTCCACCCTAAACAATTCTGAAAATGAGTTGTAAATACCTCTTGGCATGCAGAATTGATGGATAAGTTTGCTCTATTGAATAAATGGAAATTTTATTTGCTTATAATGAATATTTCGATTTATTATTGTCTCACTTTGGACTGTTTTCTTTTTTCCAGGTGAAGTATAGCTAATAATTGTTTTTATCTAATTGTTTTTAGGAAAATGAGCTCTCATGTTTGAAAAACGAACTGTCATCCCTTAAGGAACAACTCAAAGCAGAAATTGAAGAGAAGGTATTTTTTCTGAATGAATGTAGCGGTATGGGTGATGTGCTTGGACTGGTCTTATGCACTATAATAATGACAGCTGTGAAGTGCACTTTTGATTCTTGATCTTGCTGTCCATTGCTGTCTGATTTCAAAATCTTGATGCTCTCTGAAGTCATTAGGTCTCATTTCTGGTAGTAGTGAATGTTTTGTTACTCCTTAATTGGTAAGTATGAGGGAAGCAGGGAGAAACTGAAGAACTGTCCGAGCACGAGGTAGCTTTAACCTTATTAATTAATCTTAGAATTTGGTAATATTTATATGTATGTAATCTAATTGAAGATCCATGATAAATTATATGTGCTCAACAGAAGACATTGACATGCTTTTAATTTAAACCTTTTTTAATTTTAGAAAATGCAGACTCATTTTTGTGAGACTCCTAAACCTCATTTAGATCTGGATGGTGAATCTATTAATTTAAAAAATAAAAAGTCTCCAAATGAGATTCCTACAAAAGTCAACGTGATGGAAAAGAAAAAAATGCCTCCTTCAGTATCTGCAAAGAGTCCCTTGGGTAGTCCATCATTAGAGGTTTGTAACTCATAATAGTGAATTGATCTTGTTTTATTTTTCTGACTGTATTTCTTGCTTCTCTGTAGATGCTTATTTATTTTTTGTTGTGATAAGCAGGGATTTAAAAGGTAGATGGCCACCAAAAAAATGTATTCCACAGCGATATTAGACAGCAGTTTGTACAAGGGCTCCCACTGCTCAGTTACTTAATTTGCCTGTTATTGTTGTTCAGTAACAATTCCTGTCCTAGAGGGACTGTTAATTTATAATGTCTCTAGAATTCTTTTACTTAGTCTTAAAAATAAGTGTTGTCTGTTTGTAAAGGCATATTCTTCTCTATGGAACAGAATATAGCTTGTGTAGCTCTAAAAATGATCAAAATATTCCTGACTGCTTCGTCATAACTGTAAAACCTCATGCTTCTACTGTGTCAGAAGCTCTTAACGATAGGAACAGCTACTGGTTTTATGTCATCCTTTCTAAAAAAGGATTACATTGTTCCATTGCAAAGTTTTTGAGTTTAACTTGTAGTGGAAGTACTATTTAAGTTAAAACAATCTCGTTCTTGATATCACTATCCCTGTCTTTCTGAAAGCTTTTTCCTGAAGTTTTGTTTGTTTTCTCAAATGGTACTTACATTCTGTATGTAGTGGCTACAGTTCAGAATACCCTGAATTTCTGCAGATAAGCATGAAGAAGTTAGATACAGTGTGCCATAAAACTCAGTTCTTCCACAGTTTCCTGTTCATGCTCCTTATTTGGCAACAAATATTTTTGGGTCTTTGCTTCTTATTTTGGATGAAAAGATAATTGTTCCACAGCATCTTTCTAGTGTCTTCCTGAATAATCAGTCTGTAAACTGGGTTACGAGTTCAGTTTTAGATTCTACAATTACCACTGAAAATATAATTTTCAATGCCATCTTTTTCCCAGACATATATTATAAAGACTCCTCCAATATGTAAATTGCAAAGTGAAAGCACAAGTCTGCATTCAGAACAGGGCATGAGGAAAAAGCAAAAAGTGGTTCTGCAGCTGGATGCCCAGTCAGACAGCTCGGAACACAGCGACCTCCTGGTAAGGATCAGAGAGAACACAGTGAGCTCAGCGGTGCTTTTTGCACACTGCTCTATCTCAGAATGTGTAGAAAGCATGTGGGGTTCTGTAGCCAAGACAATATTTGTTATATATTTTTATTTCATTGGTTCTTTCTGGAATTGTATTTATATGTACATAATTAGTAACTCTATGACAGAGTACCGCTATACAAAAATATATATATTAACTTCTATAATGACTGTTTTACATTGTTTTTATTGAACTGTTGAGGCTTCATGGTAACAACTTAACTTTTTTTCCCATACTGTAATATTCCTAGGGGGAAAGAAAATACATTTTTTAATATAGTGTGATTAAGTAACTTTTTTTATTTTTAATTTAAGAGTATAGTCTCGGAGGAAGAAATGTTTAAAAAATTGTACAAAGATTATCCTCACGCTTCACAATTATATGCCATGACACCAAAAAAGGTACCTTAGCTTTTCTTCAGATCAAAGCAAACAGTTAATCTGATTATAGAAACAGACTAATGGATGGCTTTATTATTCTTCTTAGAAACCAACTACATCAAACATGAGAACTCCAGGCTCTGTACTGAAACTTACAACCATGAGGAAAATGCGAGAGGCTGGGTGGACTGCAGTTTCTAAAATGGACAGGAAAAGAAAAATTAAAGAAGCTGAAAAGCTCTTCACTTAAAATGAAAAAATGACTAGTGCCCTAGTATTCTTTGATTAGTACAACCACAGTATTATGATTCTTTCAGTTAGTACATTGTTGCATTTTTTTCTCATACTCATTATGTTCAATGCTACATTAATTTCCTTTATACACATAAACTTTATCGATACGTAACCACCTGCAGAGCATTATCTGCATTTCATTCCCTGTGCTATAAAAGTCAGGAGACAAATTAGCCCATTTTTAAATTTTGAAACAAGTATAACTACGTAGAAAGCTGTTTCAAACAGGAGAAAAAAAAAAAAGTCTGCCATTGGAAATACTGGTTTTAGAGAAATTCAGTTCTGTTCTTTAAAATTTAGTCTATTTTTCTTAATAGATAATTCACAAAAGAATATTGTTTAGTGAAAGAAATACTGAAGCTGTTAGAATGCATGCACTTTTTTTACCTGAAGTCATCTTCCTTTTTCATCCATTTAAAATGTTCTTAGAACTGTCTTTCTAAACTGTTTTGTTTTCAGTAGCTACTATTCCAGTATGTTAAAACAGTTTTGAAACTTTTGGAATTGAATTTTCAATAGAATTACTTCAGTTTAAAAATATTTCAGCTTCATAAGGAATAAAATATGCACATGTTTTAAGGTTGTAAAAACAATGTTAAGATGTTATTAAACTGAAACGTAAAGTGTGGGACCAAGTGTTGATTTATGTGTTAGAACACAGATATAAACCACCAGGCAGCCTTCCTAAGGACTGACAGCTTCAGCCACGTAAGCGTACGAATAGTTAAGAACAACGAATGTTTCTGCATTAATCCTTGATTAATCTTTGTTTCACAACAAAAACCTGCTTCAGAGTCTAGAGATGAGAACTACAGGTACATCTAAAATACTGTGAAAAATCAAAATCCTGGATTCATTTGAAGACGGCAGCAAAACATATGTATTTCATTCTTTTTGTGCAGAAATTTTATGTATAGGCTAGTCACTTGGGTTCCTTATGCCTTCCTTATCTGTTGAGCTGTGATATTTTTTTTTTATTGTATGTAACTGACAAAATATTTTCCAAAGATCTGAAAGAATATACTGGTTTTTCCTCCGTATTTGGAAATGGAGTCTGTTATGTAAGCAAATTTTCTGACAAATTAGAATGACTTTTCTTGCTGGAAAGATACTTCATGTGCTTGCAGAATATTGAGTTTTTATAATCTATCTGCTTAAATAATGTAAATTAGACTAAATGCAGAACAGAATAGCTGCTTATAACACACAAACTCCAGATGTCTGTTCTTGCCAAGAAAGATTATTTTACCATAAGTAGTGTAAAATAGTCCATTTAAACCTCACCCAGATACATTATTTATTTATTTTTTGACTGGACATAGAGAATGCCATGCAAAGTCAGTTAGTCTTCATTTTAGTTTGCAATGTTACTAATATCTTCAGCTACTTTGCGGGAGAAAGAAAATGCAGTCACCAGAAACACGATATGTATGTGCAGTTTGTAATTGAATTTAATAGGGGGTGATGTTTTAGACAAGATCTAAATACTTGCCAACGTTTGTTACTTCATTTCAAGATGGCATATTTCTAATTTTGACTGTTGCTGTTGTTGACATCTTCGATAGATAGGCAGAATCAACTCCTAAGCTAGTGAGCAATCAAAAATAAAAATTCCAGTTGTTTCTGAGTATAATGACACTTCTACTGTTTTCTCAGCTATAGCTCATATATAGATCCATGAACTGTAATTTTGCAATCTTGAAGTTAAGATTCAAAATCCACATCAAGCCTAGCCTACCCACATTCACAGCTTTGCTCATTCCAGAATGTGATATTTGAATGCATTACTATAAAAAATAGGATTTAAATGACTGTTTATTGAGACTTTATATGAAAAATAAATATTTTTCTTAGTATCTACCAAACATAATTTCCATTGTAGTGGTATAAGTACAGAATCTGGCATTGTAGAAGGAATGACAAGAAACTCAAGCAGTAAGAATTAGAAATGCTAGCTAACTATTGTAAGAGTTTCTGCATGTCACAGTGGGTCTTGTGGGGACTAAAATGTCATGAAGGTGGAGAAAAGTCTTTCCACTTCAACAGATAAAAATTAAAGTCTGTACTGTCCACATCTAGACTCAAAAGATCAGTAATCAGCTGGGACCTCGATATTTTCCAGTACTCCGTGGCAGGGTTGTGAATCCATGGTGCATCCCATAGTCCTCCTGATACCATGAGGAGTGTGTCCCGTGTTGTATAAATCATCTGCACCACTATAGAAAGCTAACAGGTAATAAGTGGGAAGGATGTAAAATCCTATTTGCCTCATACTATGGCAGTTTCTGTGAATGAACTATATATGGTACGTAAAACTGAAAATAAATTTTGTTAGGCATGAATCCAGTTTGCATAGGAAAAGCAAATGAAAAGTAATAAATGCACGTGCTTTGGCCTGTGAATCCTTCAGGTAGCACACAGTTAAAAAGTAAAAATTGCAAGCTACCCATTAGTAGCTACTCATAGTAGTGACTTGATGCTTTTACCCATGGAATTTTATTAAAGTTTTAAAGGCTATATTAGCCATGATATTAGTTACTGACTAGTCCCATTTACTACAAGTAGTTATATATACACACACATATATACATATATAAATACACAGACATTTTTTATATATATATGCACTTCATTTAAAAGTATCAGCAAGATAAGCTTATTTCTAAATGCCTTTTTCGCAAGGTTTTAAAATGTATATTAACGTGCCAATAAATGTAGTTAACAAGTTATCAATTAAACAGATTTACTTTTTTTCAATGCTATTTCCAGTGAAATACACAGACAACGATATATTTGTCACATTTCTTTGTACTCTGGGTCTTTACTAATCAGTTTTAAGGGGGATGTGGCCTTCAGCGTCTGAGGTATAATATTGCTTCTGAGCAAGAATATAATTGATAACGACTGCTCATACCGATTTTTTTACTTCTCTCAAGGGAGCAGCTGAGGACCGGCAGCTTCCAGCAGGAAGTTTGTCACTGTCAGTTCCCTTAACTCAAAGCAAGCGCTGGAAATGCCCATATAGGTTATTACTCTCCTTCCCAGCACTGCTAACACAGTTCTCCAGGTCATCTTCTCTCCAATACTTCTTCAAGAAGGGTGAGCAATATTCTGACCTACCGCCTCTGCCTGTGTTCTTCCTGTCATCCTTATTGACCGTGCTTGCACTTTTATTTTTCACTTTAAAATATTTCTTTTTTTTCTGAGGGAGATGCTGTCGCCTCCCTGCTCCCCCCTTCACAGAACGGTATGTCGTAGTCCTTCAGACTTTTCTACCGTCACCAGGCTCTTGGTGGAGCTCTTCACCTGCCCGCGGCTCCAGTCAAGATGGGCAGGTCTGGCCGCCGGCGGTCGAGGAAAGGGCGCTGCCGTGCGCAGCCCCTGCCTGCAGCCGGGGCCGGAGCTGCCAGGGAGCTCACCCGCACGGCTGTGAGCTGATTGCTACAACTCTGTCAGGTTATAAAAATGTAGGTGGCAGAGTGACAACCAGCTTGAGCCTTGTGATTTCTGAAGGCTTCCCAGAGCGGTGAATGCTGTTACATGCATTGTGTGCCAGATGTGATGCGGTGATATAAGCAGAGGAACTGCTATCCATTCTCATCCTTTTCTATTCCAGATGATAGCTGCATTTTGCACCTTGGTTTGATTGACTTCAGCTGAAACACTGATGCTGTAAAACCTGTTGCTTGTTGTTTTCCCAGATCCTCTCTGGATCTTTGTTTGTATGGTCTCTTTTATAAGACATATATAATCTTTGGCCTGAACAAAGTACTTTGTCATAAGGTAACAACAACAAAAGGACTGGAAAATGCATAGGTTGAATTTCATTGATTGGATTGTCTCACTTTTCTTGTTCAGCAGTGGGTTTATCTACTTGTCTTTGTTTAATCTGCTCTTTCTTCTTTTTCTGAATTGCCTTGGGAACTTATTAATTTTTCTTGAGTTAACTTATTGGATAACTGAGTAGTCCTGAGTCTATAGATTGTAAAATATATGTATTAAAAAAAGAGAGCTGATCCAGTTTAAATACTTCTCTTGGCTATATGTTTAATGCCTGATCGCAAACTTCTAGTCCAGATACTTGCTTTTAATTAAGAATTATTTTTTCTGTATGATAAGTAATAACTTTTTAGTGCACCTGATAGTTACAACAGCCTAAAACAAAAGCAGAAGAGGGAAAACATAAAAAGTTGAATTGAAAATTCAGTTCTAAGTCTGAGAAGACAAAAAAATGAACATTTACCTATTCTAATGCTTGTCTTGGATCTCTCATAAAATATTAAAGTGTCAAGTCAGTATCATTTGTTCACTATGGTTTTATTTAGCACAGGAAATTTCAAAATTATTAGCTTATGATTTTATTAGTACAGAGTGTTGGGGGTTTACTTAAAAGTTGAATTTTTAAAATTAATGTTCCAACCCCTGTTATTACCCAGTACTTATATTTAACTTCTGTCCTGGATAATAGTGAGAGATCCAGCAAGGCACTCATACCTTGTGGTAGTGCTGTATAAAGACCAGGCTTTCCCCCAGCAAGTGGTTCAAAAACGTTATCTCTTTGTTTTCTTTGCTGTGAAGTGCACAGCATATTGTAGCAACAGTGCTTTTTATTATGTACCTTGTTCTGAAATGGAATAGGCTGGAATTGTGACAAAACTTGAAACAATATTACCAGTATTTCAAATGAGACCACAAGGTTATTTTGACTACTTGAGAAAACCCACATTTTGTATCTTACTTGAAAAAGAAGAATGTACCTGCTGCCCGCAGTATGGGGTTAGCATAGGCAAGCACTTCCAGGTGCATTGTAATCGTCACCCCACACTACTGATAGTTATTGCCAAATAGTATTTAAAAAATTGGTTTGTTTAAAAGCTGCAGGAGCAGAGCTTGCAAAATAGAATGCGGAAAATAAGAAGAAATCTGAAGAAAATCGCAGTTTTAGGACTCATCCAAGCTGACAAATGCAGGAGCTTATGGACTCTCAGGTGGTACCGGGCGACGGAGCCGGTGTCTGAGCGCGTGCCTGAGGGTTCGGCTCCCCAGTTCCCTCCCGAGGGGCTGGGTGAGAGGAACCTGTGGAGCTGCACGGGGCTGGGGAGCGGCCAGTGCCCCCCTCCAGCGCTGACCTCACCTGGTTGGAACTAACGGTTATATGGGGGGGAGCATTACATGTCGGCAGTGTCTGATCTCGCTTCACAGCGGCTTTAAAAAGCAGCTTTTCCAGAACTGGACACTGTATTGCAAGAACCATGTCAGTTTTCCCCAAGCACATGCAGGGAAGATGATAGTAAGGTCTTAAAAAGATATGTTAAAAAAAATCCTCAGGTATGTGTGATAGTTATTATAAAGGACAGATATTTCTAAAACAGTAATATTAATGTTCTTTTAAATTCCTAAACTAAAAGGATTTTAAAAAAAATTGCTACAGGAGATAAATGTCTCTAATATGAAAAAAACCAGCACAAATAATATTATTCTTACAATCTTTTCTGTCCCTAGATATCAAAGTATTTGATCTAGTTTGCCTTGCTTCTACTAGGAGTATCCAAGGAGAGAAGGGTTTGTGAGGAAAACCAGTCTTCCCTTTTCCTTCCTTGCAGCCGTTTTAATTTTTAGTTGGAATCTGAGAGCAGCTTCCTCACTGGGAGGCACTCGCTTTGGCAGGCTTCACAGTCTGTCACAGCTGTGGCAGACCCTTCTTTTCCAGGTGGGCAAGTGGGAATGCCTGCAGGAGGAATGCAGCATCTGACAGGGCAGCATGCCCAGCGCCCCGAAGGGGAAGCGGAAACATGCCCCAGTGTTTGTACGGAACATACATAATTACCTGATACTCTGATCTAAAAAAGAGTCAATTGTACATACATGGTGTCAAGTCTCCACACCAGATCTCCACCAGGGGAGATCTTGCCTGATTACCAACTGACTGCTTGTCAGATTGCCAGTCAGATCAGGAGACCACTACAACCCCTAGAAATGGAAAAGTGTCTGTGACCTCTGCCCCTTGGTGCTGTGACGATACTGGGTGGGTACAGTCATCTGTCCCTGATAATATTGCAGGAGGCTTCTGGTTTGGCTTTGTTCTTATTTGGGTTTTTAAAATTTTGTTCTCGGTGTAGCGATTGTCTATTTTAGAATAAAAGAAATATCTAGCACTTTCCAAAGAAATGAAATCAAATACAAAGTGGTCTGTCATATCAGCCAAACAGCAAATAGGATTATGAGGTCTTTTCAGACCATAAATGGAGATCATTGGCATATGATATGCAACAAAGAGAACCGCTGTTTTAATCCGTGGTTGATAGGAAATGCTGCAGCTAATCCTAGGAAAGGGAGAAGAGCGGTCATCCATGAATCTATAAATTTAAGAGATGAGAGCTGTGTTTCAGGCTGTTACAGAAAGACTTGCAATAGAGAGATTAGCTTTGAAAATTCAGCAGCCACAGTCTGTTTAAATGCAAAACCTGGAAAACCCACTTGTTTCTATGGCAACATATTAGGATCTTATTTCATTTTATCAGCAGAGGTCTGCAACAGGATGCGGTTGGAAATAATTCCTCTACCCGAATACTAATGTTTTAGAAATCTGATTGGCTTTGTCTGTTTTTCATCAGCACAACTTCTAATTCTCTATTGTTTACAAGCATGGACATGTTTTTATTTTAGTATCCACAGTGCTCTATGTGGTGGAAACAAGAGTTACTGTGCTCTATAAGTTAACAATCACAACGTTTTCATTGTGTTGTACTACTAACGGGGGAAGAGTGAGTAGGAATAAAGTGCAATAACTTCTCTTTGTTCCTACTTTTATCTTAGGCATTAGTCAGTGACAGAGAATCCTATTAAATTACTTTTACATAAAAGCTTCTGGTATGCACCGAATTTCTCTAGCCCATTACAGAGATTCCTGGGTAATGAACACAAGAGTTTTATGACTACTAAAATCTGTTTACAGAGATAATTTCAAACACTTCTTGTAGAACATCAGCATACTGTCTTTCACTTCATGAAAGTGTAAAATAACTGATGTCAGTGAGTGGATTAGTTTAGTTAACAGAAAGGTTAAAGATAAATAATTAACAGTGTAACTGGCTGTGCCAGAACAGAGCTACAAAGCTGATGGCTGTAAACCGACATTAAAAATTTCTATCACAGAATGGTCTGCAGGTCAGCAGCGGGGCAACCAAAGAAATGGATCCATAAGCATCAGACTTTGTAACTGTGGATTTTAGGAAACTGCAGGAAGGAAGCCTCTGGCACTCATAGATTGCCACACTGGATTTTGCTGTCCTGCCACCGTCTTTTGCCTTGCTGCTCCCAGCAGGTAGCGGGCTCTCACTCCCGCCATGTCTCCAGAGAGGTCACTAGTGAATGGTCCTATCCAGAAGGACAATCAAGGAGAAGTTGTACCAGCTTCACAGTTTGTGTAATTTACTGAAGAGGTGCGAGGTGTTATCCCTCTGGGTGATGCTCGTGCATCTCTGCGAGCTGGGCAGGCTAACGTGGTGCCAGCAGAGAAGAGGTGGTAGCCAAGAGGTTCTGTGAGGTGCCAACCTGAGTATGAGTTGGTCAGGTATTTCTGTAACACACTGCAGTGCATTCAGAGGCTGGGTAAAAAAGTTACAGTTGAATAAATGCACCGCTGAAATTATGCTACCTGCTCCAGTGATTAATAATTCCTGACATTCAGCAGACACCACTTTGGACTCTGCCTAACAGCTCTAAATCTTCAGGACAGTAGGGCTCTGGACAGATGGAACTAGGGACATTGCATCCACGTAGTTGCCTTAACAACCAAATTTGTAATCACCTCAAAGAATGAAATCAGGTTTGTGTGGCATGACCTATTTTATGTAACACCATCTTGACAGGCATTAATTATGTTCTCATCCGTTAATTCTTTATTGCTCAAATCCTGTATCAACTTTCTGTTATTTTACCTGATTTATCAGGGATAGATGTTAGGCTGGCTGGTTGAGAGTTACCTAGGTCAACATTCTCTCTTTAAATATTGGCATAATGTTAGCATTTTTCTTAATGTTTTGAAATATCCTCAGTATTCCAAGACATGCTGAAATTACCGTTAGTTAGCCAATGATGTGATATTAAAATATTTATTCCTTATATAATTTATTTAATAATTTTTGTTGCAAATGTGTGTCTTGGTTGTTCAGCCACCACATTTTCATAGGCACATCCATACACTGAAGACTTTGCACTTACTCTGCATCAACAGCTTGTCTTCATCTAGTAATGTCCCTTGGCATTACTCTCGGCCCCTGTACTGACAGAAGTTTATTTCCTAGTCTCTAGCTTCCTGTGTGACATTTTCTCACTTCTAACAGTGATTGTTGTTTTCCCTTTTATTATTGCTATAGTTTTTATTGTTGCATTCTCTTTTTCATCTTCACTATAATAGACTTTCAAGCATTGTTATATTTATCTTCACTATTGGTTTGCAGACATTTCCCTAAATCTTGTTTAAACAAATTCTTAATCCTTTTTAACTGTAATCTGAATTTCTCACCCCCCCCACCCCGCTTTACACCCATTTTGCTCAAAACATAGAAATTTAGAACTTTGAAGCAGCAAAGGATATATGCCTTCATACTCTGATCTGTGCTCTGCCTATATTCTTAGAGGATACGTTGAGGACACTTTAAACCTGGAGTGAGGGTCTTCCTGTCAGGGCCAGTGGGTACAAATATAGTTCCAATTGCCTAAAGCTGGGCTTGTAAATCACTGTGAAACCTTTAGAGAAAAGAATCAGCTGTACCTGCTTCAGCTGTGCATGCAAGGGTCTTGTGGGATATTCTTGCTTTAGGAATGCTGGGTTTTATTTATTTATTTATTTATTTATTTAAAATTTTTATTTTGCCCTTTTTGTTCCCTCCAGGATTTAGTTTTACAAATTGCTTCCTTTTCCTTTCAGGATCTTTGTCTCCTTTGAAATACTCTTAAGAGTATCCAAGAACAAACATTATTTTCTGTGATTAAAGTTTTAAACAACCATACCTATACATATATATATACACTGTATATGTTTATATATATATTGTGTGTGTATATACACATTATCTACATATGGGTGTATGTATGCATGTACTCATACAGCATGTTTGCTTACCTGCAATTATAATATGTCAGAAAAAAATAGTTAAATATATTGGAGTAGTAGCAAAATAACAGTGTTGTACTTCTGTTGCTAAGTGTAGATGGACAGATGTTACTGAGAGCACAATTAATAACTCTGCTCATGTCCTTAAGCCAGAAAGAGTTATATTTAATTCCTGAGAAGTTATATGGGAGAAATTAAACCAGAATTAAAGACTCCAGGAAAACAGAAAGCATTTGGCTAGTCTTAATAGAACAAGAACCCTATCGTGTTATCCAAATAAACCCCTTGGAGACTTAGCCCAGGACACAAAGCTGTGTGCAGCAGTCCGAAACCACAGGGCAAGGAGACGTTATTCAGGAATTAGCTAAGCACCAACTGGGGCTGACTGGATCACTCCTCCAGCAGCCCAAAGTGACCATGATTACCAGCTAGGCTCAGTTTTATCGTATGTCTCATGGCTATGTAATTCAAGAATGTGGTTGACCTGCACAAGCCATACCTCAGATCAAATCCCAGTTGCTGTAAGGTGGTTAACTGGAGGGGTGGGTGTTCACAGACCTGCAGTGAGGATGCTGGACACTGATGAAGCAGTAGAGGATGGTGGCTTTGTCAACCCTTTCTTAGTTTTGCTCCTCCCAGGTGTTCCAGAGAGCCCTAAATGCAAGTGGTTTTCCCTCATCTGTGGACATATCAGTTTCACTGGTGTTGGTGCAATATTGTGTTTCTCACTGTGCTACAAGGAGTGGATTCTTAAAAGTTTTTCTCTATCAATTAGTATTTCAGAGTGAATTGCTTGTTACCTCAGTATTTGCTCAGTAGGTTCAAGGCCAGATGATTTCTCAGTGTGTTTTGTTTGCGCAGGTAAGTCAGGCTGTACCTACTCGCACTGCAGAGCAATTGCTTTGAGATTTGTGACTTCATGTGTACAGCACTGCATCTCTCAGTGCCTGCCTGTGACGAGCAAATAGAGTGAACCAGGCTTCATTAAACTTTTGCAAAACATGGGTGTAGAATCAGTCATATGTGATTCAGGATGACTCAATGTCCATGCTAGCCTTCCTGTCATGATGTTGCTGTCCTATGTAGCGATTAAATTAATCAATAATAACTTTTTAAAGCAGTGGTTAGTTTAAAAGCCTAAGGAGAGCATGACTGTTAAAATAATTAGATTTCCAGCTCCAGTTTCCAGGTTAGGATATTATGGACACATTTGTTCCTATCACATTTGCTTTGTGGTTCAGTATGAATTTTCAATAGATGACTTTGCGATAAGAAAGCAGCAATTCAGATGCAATTATATAAACAGTAAGATCAGCCTGGAATTAGCCTGGAGAGTATAAAGCACACACCGAGCTCGTGCTGGGTCACTGCCTCTCCCAGCTCAAGGCAGAATCAGGTTCCTGTAATAGGGAAGAATTCAGCTGACGAGAGGTTGGTCTTTCCAGACTTGCACTGTTGCAGCTACAGGGTAAACCAGACTGTAATGAATGGCTTTTGCTGTGGGAAACTGACAGCTGGACGAGACTAGAGGGTGATGTCCATGTGTTTGTAGACACTGTCATTTAAAGTCTGTAGTTTAGAGGCTATGGAGTAGACCCTGGAATTGTCTCAGAGCTAACCAAAGCTTTGTTCTCGGGATCCCCCAGCAGGTCTGAGAAATGCGATCAGCACAACAGACAGATAAAGTGGGGATTCATTGATTTGAACTCTTTGCTGATATTCTTTATTGTAATTTGCTTGAATCTGTTATTTAATTCTTGGCAGTGTTCCCATTTCATCATGCCTCTATGCCAACTGGAAAGTAAAAAATATAGTGGTATGACTGATATGCACTGCTGTTTCTTTTACTCTCTCTCGAACATTTTATAAGGTGCTTGCTTTATAAAATTATTTTTAAACCAGTGAGATTATTTTAGCATCTCTGGTTAATTCTAGATCTCATGTTCTCTCACATATGTCACATTTTCAAATCCTTTAGCTCCTGTTATTTGTGTGTGTCAGCATTTTATCACTCATTAGTGAAAAGTTCCATGTAATATGCTTTAGTGGGAAGAAAGAGAACTTGTTACATGTTGTTAATGGCCTGTTTACCCTTCTTTTCTGTTTAGTGGTTAGTATTATTTCAGTTAAAGGTCTGAGATTGGAAAGAAGTTGTTAGGCTGTAACTAGAAAAGTTAAGATTACTTCTAGTTTGTGACTATCATAAATATTCTTGTCAAAATCTGAGAAATGGGCTGGGAAGTACATCTGATTTTACTTCGGGTTTGTTTGTTTTTCCCCCATCTAGCATGAGTCCCTTCTTTGTGATGTCTCTCCTCTTTGGCCTGACTTTCGGTCAAACAGCATCACTTTGTGCTCCTTCTGAGTACATAATCCACGTGGAGAAAAGGGAATGTGCCTACTGCCTGGCCATCAACACCACCATCTGCGCTGGATTTTGCATGACTCGGGTACAAGGCGTTTACTCTGTTTTGGGCAGTTGTTGCTATAATGGCCATCACTGCAAAACAAGTGCCTGTTCTCCCTGGGAAACTGTGTGTAAATGATCCAATTCTAATAGTGTTTCTCACAGACAGAAAAGCCATACCATCATCAGGTTTTCAGGTTAGCTTTTGGCAAAGGTATGGCTGAGAAATGCCAAGTTCTGGAACTAGAGGTTATGACATCAGTGGCACAGCAGAGAGCTGCTGTCTCTGCTGCCTCCATAGTCAGTTTGTGGGGTCAGAATGGAACAGGTGAGAAGCAGATTATATTTAGTCACTCTTGTTTAAATGACTTGGGTAGCTTCTACCCCCATTACTGTTATGACAGCTGGCTGGGGAGAATGTCTTGCAGGTAGGCATATGCCAAACACTGCACTTGAACTTCACTGTTCAACGTAGCATTTCAAGTTCCACCTCAGTCAGGAGGTAGCCAGCACCCACTGCAAAGCATTCCTGGCACTCTGAGCCAAGCACATTAGTAAAAACATATCTGCAGGGGTAGAGAGCCCCAGTCACATGCAGATTCAAAATTACAGATCTGAACAGAAGTACACTGAAAATATCAGAGCTAGTCTAAGTGTGAAGAGGTTTGCTTTCTGCACATTTCAGAAAATGGCAGAGGAAGTCTTCAGGCACTCATGTACGCTTCAGTGAAACAATGCGGTTTTTTCTCTTTGTAGGACAGCAATGGCAAGAAGCTGCTACTCAGAAGTGCTCTGTCTCAGAACGTGTGCACATATAAAGAGATGTTCTATCAAACAGCACTGATTCCGGGCTGTCCGCATCACACAATCCCTTACTACTCCTACCCTGTGGCTGTGAGCTGCAAGTGTGGTAAATGTAACACTGATTACAGTGACTGTGTCCAGGAGAAGGTCAGGACAAACTATTGCACTAAACCACAGAAGCTCTGTAACATGTAAGCCTCCATCAGAATGTGGTTGAAATGTACCTCTCTGCTCACAACTAAACATAAATAAAAGTGTATTTCATAACAGGTTTGCAAACTGGTGTGCACAAAGTTTTATTCTACAGATGTATCACTAGTTACCTCCATTAACTGGATATGCTGTGACATGCACAGAAGCGGAATCACAGGACTGCAGGTTTGTATTTAGAGCCCACCTGTAATTTACTTTGGGGGAGGAGAAATGACTGTGTATCTATAAGTCTTTGCTCATAAATCCCCATTATTTTGGGAAGAGATGCTCAGAGACAAAATATTTTATATATTTCAGAGTTTAAAAAAGGCAATGCATACTCTTAATATTGAACATTTTAATTAGATTTTGACATACACTTACAGCTTTCATATTAGCAACAGAATTTTTACATATATAATATTATTTTTTTGAGAACCCTAGCTTCAGTGTAGTCAACTGGGAATAAACACATACAGTTTGCTCATCTACACTCTAGATCTGTCGTCACCTCTGTTGTCTCGACCTATGTGCAGCAGGCATACTTCATGTCTCTGCACTAGTGGAGTAAGTCTCTTTTCTATTGAAGTACATTGTTTGAAAAACTTTGTGAGCACTGAAGAATCAGTGAAGCTTCAAATCCTGCTACTCTCTTCTCCAGAAGGGGACTATAATGCCATCGGACTTAAAGTGAAACTCAGAAAAAGCTTTTTCCCCACACAGGTCAGCTGGTCCCTTGTGAGTGGAAAGGGGAACTGAGTCCCCACCTTATGTGCTGAACATGCACAGGTGAGAAGTGCAGACCCAGGAATAAAGAAACAAATGTAAATGAACCAAAGTTTCCTTTCTATGGAGATTACCCATGAGTGCTATTGTTTCATTAGACCTGACGACTTCACAGCAAGCTATGGTTGCCCCAAACCAGTCATTGAGAATGAGATCTAGTTTCCACCTGGTTTAAGTGGCTCCAAAATGAACTGGAAGAGCTTATAGAATCCAGCAACAGAGTTGCAACTTTGTCCCTCATGTCTATTACCTACAACAGGAGTGATGAAATCGGTTTGTTAAATTGTCCCTGCTCAAGTAAATGTGACCTCTGATGATCCAGGAGCGCTGCAGACAGGACAGCAAGACTGCACCAAGGCATGAGCAGGGCTGACAAAAAATAAAATTCTCCATGTGTTACAAGGTACTGTGATGCTGAAATGAAGCAGAAAGTAACTTATTTCCTTACATTTTCACCTGAAAATCCAGTTCTTGCTCTTCCTCATCCCTCATTCAGGATGAAGCCAGAATATCTGATGTTCTTGCCACCTTCCGTAGCAGTAGTTCTATTCCCTCATGCAATCTCTTATGAAAAGTAGCAGTTACTAGCCCGCACCTCCCAGACTAGGTAATAGCCCTGAAGACACCAGTCGCTTGCTCTCCACCCATTCTCATCTCAAGAATTCTCTCTGCCTCCCCCCCACACCAGAACCCATGTGCTATGTACAAAAAATTAGGAACTCTACTTCTGTAAGAAAGTCTCGTATTTCCCAGCCCCCAGTGCAGCTGTAAACACAGTGTAGTGAGAGCATGCAGAAGAGCTGTGGACTCCCAGGTTCCCAGCAAATAGCTGCAAAACGAACTGCTCCCCTCTACTTTGTAAGGAGCATTGAGAATGATAGGAAAAAAAAGGGAAGTAGGTATTTACCCAACAAAGCAGCCATTATGTTACCTAGTAAACAGCAAAGAAACAACAGTCAGCTTTAAGATCAGACAGTGTCTTCTCAAGGTACCTGAGCCTTTAAAAAGGGTATTTAGCACATGAAAATTTAAGTCATGTTGCTATTAAGCAACACTTGAACTTGGGGGAAAAAAAAACAAAAAAAGGGAACTAGGCCTATTTACAGTATGCAGAATTATGATACTGCTCCCTTATGGCTGGGAGCAACAGATTTGTTTTCAGTGTGAACATATGGATGCAAAAAGCAACAGTCTACCCTTACGTTAATGCCTGTGCAAAATCACTGAGAGGAAAGTAACTAACATGACTTCTTTTATACTTAAGAAAAATTCTATTTAAGAGATTTGGGCTGTGTTAATACATCTATTTAAATATACATTTACATGCCCTCGGAGCACTTTGTCCCTTTGGCCTTTCGGCAGTATTTCTGTTGAACTTTAAGACCCTCAGGTCCAGTGATAGCAACCTACTGAGGTGATGATTCCTCAGGGTCAGGTGTTTGTTTACATTTAATTTATTCTAAGATGTCTTTTCACATAACTAAACAATGGATTTGCAGACAATCCTAACATACTTACCTCTTCTCAACTTAGTCCTGGTGAGGAAGTCACAGAAAGCATGGGAGCGCGGAACAGAAAGTAGGCTCGTAGGGGGCTGGGTCGATCAGAATCCACAGAGGCAAATTCGTCCTTTAAACGCCATCGGCCTTCTCTTCAACACCGGAATTGCTGTCGCACTAAACGTCAGGCCTCTCTTACCCGGGAGAGGCTCGAAAAATGGGTCATGCTCTCGCCCCAGCTCCTGTGCCGCTGACCGGCCGCGGACCAGCTTACAGCCGAGCGCCCGGGCCTCCCGCACCCCCGCCCCGGAACGGGGAG
>NW_020799136.1:3483778-3508402 GCF_003259725.1 Athene cunicularia
CCGTCCCTCCTGGTTGCCGGGGCGCCACAGGTGAGGCCGCGAAGGGTCTGCTGGCCGCCGCGCTCGCGGGGGGGCTGCGTCCCGCAACCTCCGTGTCGTGAAACGGGGCGTTTGTGGGGGGCTGGTTCTGACAGCGTACGCCGGCGGGCACAGAGACGTGTTCTCTCGGGTAGTCGTTTATGTCAGGTTATTTTTATTAGAAAGTGGTTTCAAATTCAAGACAGAAAAGCTGGTAAAACGCCACTTCAGAACGCACTGGACTAAAGCGAATTCTGTTGATTTCATCAACAGACCAGAATAAGTGGGGTTTTTCTCTCAAAGAAAGGTGCCATAGAGGTAATTCTGCTACAGCCTTTGCAGCATAAACCGACACGCCAGTTCTGTCCAAAATCGTAACTTGTGCTACAGAAACAAATACGTTCTATTGGAAGCGGTTTGTGTTTTGGAGAACCCAGTGGCTGGAGCACCAACAGAAAGGAAGAAGATTGAAAAGCTTTATTACATTTTCTGTGAACAGCACCTGATGCTGTTAATCAGTAGCCTCCAAAGGCTGTAAAATACAGCATTTGAAGGCTTAATTTTTTTTTCAATACATATGAAATACATTTTGCTATAAAACTATCACTTTCAGTATGAAGAAAAGTGAAATATGAATCTTCATTGTAGAGATATTACAGGGCTGTGCTTCATCAGCTCCTGTGCAATCTCTATCAAAACTGACTAAGGCTTTGCTGTAACAAATGAAGCTCCCACCTAACTCAGTTACTTAGAAAAATTAGACAAGGGAAATGTGAACAGTGATGTTTAGAGATATAATAAGGGCATCAGCAATTTACATCTTTATGATTTAGAATTAACTGTTTGACAGGAGGAGAAGAAAACATGTGTGATGTGCTTTCAGAATTATCACCTCGAGGGATTTGATCTTTTGTCACTTTCTTCTGAAACAGGTACAAGGGACAGGACTAAATGGGTACTTCTGACAACTTATATGGCAGTTACTGTGTATCTGGTGCATACAGGCATTGGTGTTTATTGATGAAATCCGGGCATGCAACTCTGGAGTGTGAGCTGTATTTGAGGAAGTTTAGATAGTGGTTTGGATTTAGTTACCTTTGGAAAGCTTTCTTATTGGAGACATATGGTGTAGTTGCTTGGAAATGATTTTGTACTGCATACAAAGATCAAAGGTTTTGCACTTTCACGAGCTGAAATGAAAGAGCAGCAGCACAATAAACTGTGGGGGCTACATATCCAGTTTTGATAGCCATAACCCTGCCTGTGACATCTGAACTTTTAAAAAGGGCTGCTCAGGCTAGTCATTGGACATTGGAGTTGTTAACTAGCTGTGATCTAAAAGCAACAGGAAGGAATTCTTGACAGGGAAAGAACAGCTGTATCTTCCGTCCCTTAGTGAGTTAAAAGACTTTCAGTTACCAAGATGCAGAGAAAACTGCGAATATATTACGCACCTCACAACAGCAGACAACAGGAAACAACAGAAGAGGCTGTATCTCTGGATTCTGTTAAACACTAGTAGATGCATAATATATTGATTTCCAGCTTAAATTATACCAATAATTTAGAGAACTAAACCAGTAACTGATATTACTCTGTTCCTGATATGCAGTGTGAGTATCTCATATACCTAAATAGCAGCAAACCCTAGAGAATAAGCAGTAATTATGCTCAGAAAAATAAACACAATGTTCAGAGGAAGACAAAAAACCCCACTAAGCCAAAGCACTTCAGCAGAAAATGAGGTTGTTCAAGACTGAATTTATCAGAAGGTTTCTTTATACCACTCTTCCCTGTTTTCATAAGGCACTTAAATGTTTTTGTACTTCTGGGGGAGTGGTGGGGCTGGGGAAGCAACAGAAGTTCTGCAAGCTGCCTTTTTATTCAGTGCATCTGAAAAGCAGGAGTGGGCATCTTCCAACTTACTAAAGAAACAGTAAACAAAGAAGTAAATTCTAGTCCTATCAGTATGTTTTGGTGCTACAAAATTGAGGAATTAAACCCAATTACATGTAGATGTATTTTAAATACTGTCACTACACAAGGTGGAGTGTAACAGTAGGAAGTAGCTTTATTTGCAATAAATTTCTATCCCTGTAGGGCAGTAATCTTGGAACCTGAACCACTGGCTTCCCTATTGTGCTATTTTTAATGGTTTTCCTGGAAAGCTGTCTTGCTCTGAATGGCAAAAATGGCACTATACGTGGTTTTCTTCTTTTTGTCACTATTAGCTTGGTAGAAAACAACTCAGTTGTATACTATCCCATTATCTGTTTAGAGCAGAACCAGTGGTAGGGACAATCTCAAGTGTCTCTGGGATCCAGGAAAGTGCTTCGGCTATGTCAGTTGTCTGCTATGAGAAACTTAATTAGTTTCAGCTTGAGACCTTCATGGATTTGCTGCAAGCATCATTCTCCCATTTGAGCCTTAGGAGCAGACAGCAGGTTGGGGCCCTATTTCCTGGTCTGATGCTCGCAGAATAAGGTCCCAGGCCCTCCTTTTACGTGGCACCCATAGTAATCATCTGTGAACAGTGGTGCAAGCCCAACTCTTCTTTGGTGTATGATAGAGTGTCTCCCAGTCAGCTGGGTACTTTAAGCTAGGTCCAGAAGCTGCTCAGTCAGCAGTGCCTGCTGCATACTTGGCATTTAGTGCACAGCTGTCTCGGTGTCACAGTCTGTAGCTAAATGATTTGAAAAGAGAGCTCTATGTAAAAGACAGCAAGATGTGTCAATTAAATTGGATACATGGAACAGCAATGTTATTTCCAGTCCTGAAGTAACAGAAAAGTGATGGGAGTGTGAGTGTCTTTGGGAAGTGAGAGATAAATATGAGGGATGTCTATTCCACACAAATACGCGCACTAGAACGCACACATTTTCTGAAATCCCATTTCCTTCTGTTGCGTTTCAGTAATAAAGACCATGTGACTTGTAAATGCCTGAAGTCCTGTTGGACATCATGGACCATTTCAATGAGATGTGTAGTTTAGCTGAACTTTTCCCCATCCTGTATGGAACAACTATCAGAAATCTGAACTAGTGATCATCAGAGAGACAAAGCTGCTACACGGATATTGTTAGCAGAAAGCTGTTCTCTGAAATGGTGAATTATCTCGAGTAAGCTAAAAACTAAGAGATTCTGAGCCTTTGATGTAATTTATTTTCCCCTTCTGGGGACAACCTTTCTCCCTTCTAGGCTGTTGTAAAAGAAACATTCTCTTATGAATAAATATGACAAATAGAAAAATAAAAATATAGAAACAAACTCTGTAAACGCAAGCCCTGAGGTATTTCAAGCACACAGTGTAATTTCTATACCTGACATGCAATCTAAAGATGCCAGTAAGAAAATTTACTTTATGGCTCTGTAAAAATGTCCCATTTTTCTTTCCTGCCTTATACCCGCAAGAAAGGGTGAGAGGCTGAGGTAAGAGCCCCATGGAAGCTGTGATAGTCACAGAAGCAGAAACAGAGGATAGATATTAAAGTGCTGTGTGTCTTTCCCTGACCATTTTCACTCTTCAGTTGGCTTCCACAGGCCAGTTAGGTTCTACAGAGTATCTGACAAAGTGGCTGCTTTTCTGGATATAGGCTCCACTCCTGCACCAGCATATATACCATATAGAGTCTTGCAGGATAAAGGGACTTCTGAATAAAGATTTTAGTGGCTCCTCTTTTTTTTTTTTTTTTTTTCTTTTTTTTTTTTTGTGTGTGTGTCTGTGTCAGGCTAGCTTGGGAAGCTCAAGCACACTTTGCACTACAATTGCTCTCAAATGACTGTGTTATCTTGCCAGCTTCCCACCTCTTTCCCCCTCTTTCTTTAGCCTGGATGTCCTTGGACATGTTTCCTCCCCCAGAGCTTTCTGCATTTGCATGAAGGGTCCAGTCCTAAAAAAAAAAATAAATCCAGTCTCTGCATGACTGTGAAGTCAGTGGGCCTACTCACATGAATTAGTTTGCTGGAGCAGGCCCTTAGGCTTTTTTGTTTGTTTTATAAAGTCCAATTTTATGAATTCTATCCTGTTTGGGCTTTGGAAAGAACTGTTATGGAAGGGATCATAGGTCTTACTTTTAAAAATGGCATTTGTTTCTCTGCTAATTCTTGGCAAACAGAGGCTTAGTATGAAAGGGTTTCGAGCACTGTATACCTGTGGGTGTGTGTGCACTCTTGCATAGGGAGACTGTGGAAGAATATGCGTGCAAACATGCACACGCCACATACTCCATTGCACATACTTACCTAAACAAGGTACTGCATATACAGGTACCTGCTCATGTGCATATATATTTGTAAAGAGAGATATGCATGCGCTTACACAATGTCTATAGGTGTGTAAACTCTTAATTGCACATATACAAATATTAAAAATCAAATTAGTCTTAGATGCACCTTTGCTTTTTTCATTAAAAAGGACATTTTAAAAACCTTTTTGTTGACTTCGGTTTTACTGTAACTAGTACAATTCACCTGCTCACCTAATGGGATATTTTCCTCTCAGTATGTTAAAACACTAATTAAAATGCATTACAATTATTAAAGTGGGTAGAAGAGCACTTCTTGTAAAGCTTAGTCTGGAACTCCTGGGACATAGTTGTGCAGTGAACGTTTTAGATCATGTCTCTTGTGTTACGGATCGCACAGCACAGAACCATGCTGAATATCATGCCAAAGATCTAGAAGAGAAGGGATGCAATTTAGGGATCCATTTACAAAACAGTTATAAAATAGTCTGCATATGAGAACAATCTGAAGGTTCTTACAGCAGAGTAGCAAGTGACTGCTTCCATCTACAAACCCCAAGATATCAATTAACATAAAAGATTTCACTGATACTCTGTCCCACCCATGTTGCTTTGCTGTATTTTTGAGTATACCTTCATCTTTTACACAAATCACAGGATTGTTTAATCCCCTTTACCTGGTTTCTATTACATACATAAACCCTTCACCTCCTTTTAAGTGTCCACGTAAGTTCATGAATCTTCTGCTCTTCAGAGCAGCCAGAGGTGTATTTCTTTACTGATATTCTGGCTCCTCATGTTGTTTCAGACTGCTTCTGGTTTCTGAGTCTGAAGGAGGCAGCAGCACATGCCTGCCGGAAAATGCTTTCTGTTGAAGCCCATGTTTGACAGTGACCTCCCACTCCTGCCATATCCCTGCTGCCGGGTGACATCTATGGGTGACAGTGCTGTCACGGGGAGCGAACCTGGGAACGCAACAGTGCACACCTGGGGGGAAGAGGGACTGTGCGGACAGTTATCGGCGCTTTGATGATACAGTGCGATGAAACAGCTACCTGTAACTAGGTGCTGCCTGTTAGGGAAGGAAATGCTGTTCTGAAAACTATGCAGTTTAAAGCCTGTTCCTTTAACAAAATACATACCGATCACTGGATATGTGACCTAGAAAATCTATTTATAAATTATTCTTCACATTGTCAACGCTACAGTCAGCGTTTTCCTGGAAAGCCATTTCTATAGAAAGGGTAGGCACTCTATTCCTTATGAAATCTAAGGAATGGATCCCGAAAGGGCCTAAAGCATGTCTGCACTTGTTTTGGAATAATGAAATGCTGCTATGGCCTTTTGCTTTTCACTTTGGTTCACATGCACTCTTCTTTCCTACTATTACAACAAAGTAAGATTACCAATTAGATACTTCGGACCCTGTCTAAGGACACAAAATGAACTGGTAAGATGAAGTCATGCAAGCCTGCTTGTGTCAATGTAGTTAGTTCCCAGAGGGAGGACACACTGAAAGCAGTAAGCACAGCTGCACCTTTGAGGAATCTCACCAGTTGCTGCAAAACACCTTCCACAAAGCTTTGAGTAAGAGACAGGGTCCTGGGCTAAAATATAGATTTGAGAGTGAGAACATGGATTTACTCACTGTGATGCCAGCAATTGCAATTCCAACAATTCCAACTAAACGCAGATTAGCATCAATTACATTCTCGATTTCAACCAGGCAGTTCTATTAAAAAAAAAAAAAATTTTTACTCCTAGAAAAATATACTTCAACCAACTCTGTCAGCTGTTCTCAACAGATAAACAACAAATAAACATGAAAAATATTATTGCAGTCACTGTCCTGATTCTTGCATCTATGCCTTGTGTTTTGTTGGATGATTTTCACAGCATATTCCCTTTTCTAGTGACACGTCTGTATCCCTTGCCTGTACAGGCTGACACATACAAGTTATTTTCTTACAATCAGTTTTCCCTAAATTTAAAACCCTTTATATCATAGGCCATGCTAAATCAGTAACTTTGGCCCTTCAGATTGACATTGTAGTCAAAAGCAGATTCACATAAGACAGAAATAACAGTATCCTTAATACAAAGTTTCTAGTCAGGACTCTCCATGCATGATTAAGGCAGGTACTTGCCAAAATTCAGCTTTCATGGGGCTTTTCATCTAGGATTCCTATTTTGCTATGTCCTTCCCACTTTTCAGACGATGTAATATTGTCTCAGTTACCTGCTGCAATTGAGAGACACAGTTACCATGGGATACTACAGGAAGGCGTCAGAAATGAGGGCTAGGCATGTTCAATATGACCTCCAATTTATTTCTGCCTCCACTCTGCTCCATTTCATATGGAATTTTGTGCTAGAATCTGTAAGGTAAAAAGGAAGCTCTTCCTTTCTTACTAAACAATTGACATGAAATAGTGATTAGAACAACCAGAACAGAGGAAACTTGCCTTTGGCATTTGGATATTCTCTGGACAGGGTAATCCCATTTGTTGTTCCATATTATCTTTACCACAGCATTGAAACTAAATGAGAGAGAGAGAGATGACGAATCAAAGAAGGGAAACCACAGACCTGTTTCATACTGAAAGTGAGTTACTATTTTCATACTGAAAGTGAGATAATAAATAACTTAAAAAAAAGAAACAATAGAGATCAAGTCATAAATTGATTCCCTATATTAACTGCTACCTCTTGTAGAGTTCCAACTGTGTGGGCCAAAATTCTCAAAAATCAGTTTCAGTTGTCTGAAGCCATAGCACACAGACAAATTTGTATTAACAGCAACATCTAGAAGGGCTTTTTACACAGTATCTCATAACAAAGTGAACAAGTGGATTTTGGAAAAGTAGATCCCAGGCTCATGAGGAAAAAGGAGTTGTTAAAGGGAGAAAGCAGAAAGTTCAAATAGTGCACACACAGTTACGGGCAACACACAAAAGCTACAACAGAGAATGCCAGAATCTTTATTTCTGAAAAAAACATAGTGCTGGCTTTGGAGACAGTAATAAATCAAGAGTGTTTAAGAGGGTTTGTTTTTCCTGTTTGTCTCCCACAGAATGCTTGGAATTCCTCCTTGGGTCAGAAATAACAGCTATGGGAGAAGGACAAAAGGGCCTGAGGTTGTGAAATATTTGTTCTAAAGAATGTGGGAATGCTGTAGGGAGCAACAAAGCTTGGGCTTGATCTCTGTGGGAGGCAGTGTAGATACAGGATGGACACAAATAGGCCTCAGGAAGTCACAGGTTCTAGTTGTGGTTCACCCACTTTTTGGGTGGCCTGAACTGAGTCACACATGTGCTTTTGGTTCAGCCAGTGACCAGGATAATGGTTGGTCCTGAGACACAGATGACAGTTTTTTCTCTGACAGATGCAGAGAGGTTCAGACCTTTCTACCTCTCTCTGCATTTGTATTTATTAATGGATTTTAATATCCAAAAGGGCCATAATAGTCGTATCTTCTGCACAGCAAAGACCAGAAGCATCAGCTGACATTTAAAAGCCTGGCCATTTTCACTTTCAAAGGTGGGAATCCCTTGGGATCTGAAAACCAGAATTCTGACAGAGCCATCAGGAAACCGGGTTGTGAGCCTCTGGCTTTACTTTAACACTCAGTTCTATTCTTGCATACCTCAGTGGGAGACATTCTGAATTTTAAAAGTAATGTGACAGTGGAGTAGTAGTGCAAGGTATTAAAGTTCAGGAGGACTACTCACAGCTAAGTGGTAGTGATAGATAGTCCTGTTGACCTTCCCCCCCGGGTTTTTCATATAGTCATCATAAATGTCTTCATAGATTTTCTGGGATTCCTGTATTGCCTGCAGAAATGAGACTTTCCAAATGAGTGGCAAATAAGTCTTACCCTCAATCCAGTGCAGACTTGCAGCTTGTGTCATCAGCCTCCAGAACAGAAAATTATACCTGGTAAACCAAGGTATCATGGTTGGAAAGAAGGAGGTTTTGTGGCCTGATGACATTCAGAGGGACTCTGCATGGGTCAGAATGTATATATGCTCTATTCTGTGTTTTGGGTCAAAACTCTTAGTTGGAGTTCAGTGCTTGAATTTGTTTGCTCCTTTACCAAGCAGTATCCTCTTACCACATAGTTCTACCTGATGTTCCTTGTGGACATAAGATTGAACCACACCTACAGATTTTCTTAAATAGAGGGGGGAAAAAACTCCATCCCATTCTGGACTTGTGATGACACAAGCTCTCACTGACTCCAGATAAGGACGTCAGAGAGTCTTCCTGGGAAAAAAATCTTCTGGAAAGTTTTCCTATGCAAGAGCCAGACTGTAGGTCAGTCAGCAGCATTGAAATCCATAACTGTCTTATTATTACATTAGAAGTTGCTTGCTACTTACCACTTTCTTGCCTATAAAGGCAAATACTCCAGCAGTGACCTCAGCCGCAAATATCACCAACAAGCAAGCAAAGAACTGCAGAGGAAGAAGAGAATACTGTATTAATATACCTTGCACAATTCTGCTTTATGTGGACTGCCAGTCAGTCCCTCGTTCTTGCCCAAGGCTTAACAGCCCATACAGTAACTGAAAGAAAGCTGGTAAGCAGGGTCCATAACAAGGGTGTCAAGTCAGATTTCTTGTAATAGGGAAACAATGGTGGAAATGACAAAGATGTGGCTCAGATGGTAGTTCAGAAAAGACAGAAGGTAATTCCAGGCATATCACATGAGGCAAGCAATGGAACTTCTTCATGTATGTAAACTCTGCAGTAGCGTGGTGGCTAGATATGCTAGATTAGCCAGTAAATGGACATAAGACATTTCAGGTCTTGGACTGTAAAGATCTTTCCGCTAATGACACAAAGCATATGCTTTTGAACAATTTTCCTGTGCAGCCCAGGCCCTTGAAACCTTTTACTTACTGCTCCAAGTAAGCACTGAGACTCCCGCGCTGCTCCACAGCACCCAAAAAATCCAACTGTGGTCATGAGAGCCCCTGCTCCCACCAGTACATAGAGTCCTATGAAAAATCAGAATCAGACAAGAATTTTAAGAAAGTTTCACTTCTCAAAGTCTGCTACCTATTTTGTCAAAACCACACATTTGTAACAATGGTCTCTGGCTCTCACAAAGAACACCTGTTACACAGAAAAGTTTCTCTTGACACAAAAGGAGAGCAATGATCTCTTCAGAATTCTTAAAGAATCTCAGGATACAAATGAGAAGACTTCCACCTCCCTTGTTTCACGTCCCAAGGGTAGCTCAGTCCAGGAAGAAAATACACCATACCATCCAGAACCACCTTACAACTCTTCAGTGAGGAACGTAAGGCAAAAAAAATCCAACATTGCTAGAGGGCTTATTTCTGTGAAACTTGGGACTGGAAATGTGCTGTACTGCTGTGTAGGGGTGGGTCTTAAAAAAGCTACCTGGCAGCTATGCTCTGTCAGTTGCCTGGCAGTCCATAAAAAAAGGACATTTGAACATCTTCAGGAAAGGTATAGGCACTACGGTGTCACATTCCTCTGAAATCAGTACTTTGGCTGGGGATAAAGCTGACTGCTATTGGAAGGAAGAGGAGGATTGGGGGAACTCCTTGAAAGCTGTTGGAGGAAGCTGGTGAGAACTGTCAATGTTACGTTAATGGTTGGACTAGATGAGCTTCAAGGTCTTTTCCAACCTAGATGATTCTGTGAAGTGAAACAATGAATTTACACTCTGGCTAAATAATGAGTGGGAAGAACAGCTTGTGGGGGTGGGTTCTAAGCTCAGCAATAGTTCTGAGCTTGGTCACTGCAGAGAATGGAAGCTTCTCTACCGTTCAGTGATTTGGAGCATGGCATCTTCCTTTTATCATAAGTAGCTGCTTTACTGCCTGCTGGGCAGGCCTATTCCAGTGTCATTACTTTACATTTTTTCCTCCAACATACTGATGTGTCAGAATATGAGATATCGTCAGCTTTTAAAGGCTAATACCATCAGTACATTATGATCAGGAGACATGGAGAAGAGTTGCCTGAAAATGGATAGAATCCATCCATCCATCCATCCATCCATCCATCCATCCATCCATCCATCCATCCATCCATCCATCCATCCATCCATCCCTTCATGGGCAGTGTCAGTTCCCATCAGACAACAACAACTGTCTTTGTGCCTTGTCTCTGGGTACCATGTCAGTCAAAGTACAACAGGCTCAGTGCAGTGCCTTGTATTTCCAGTCTTTGTCTTGTGAGGGCAACGTGGAGGACGTGGCAGAAATCTGCCACGCCAATCCACTGCTAGACAAAACAGCTTCAATTCCCTCATGCCGTTGTGAGGGGACAGTGGAGCTACAGGCTGTGCGCACTAGAGGGCACAGTGAGCCTTGCTGCCAGCTTCGTCTGTGCAAACTTTTAACGAGAACTTCTCGCATTCTCAGTTAGCAATTTTAATATTTTAAAATCTGACCGTATCTTTAGGGTTAACAGAACTGCTGGCATTTACTGTTAGCAGGCCTTGTGTAACCTAGACTAGAAAGCCCTACAAATGAAAGTGCAATGATTCCTAGGAAAGTGAAAAAACAATCAGTATGCAGAGCATCTAGCTACCCTGCCACACAGATGCAGCCTGCTTGGAGAAGGCAGATTCCTGCCTGCTGTCCAGTCATCTGGCACATCATTGTATATCAGCCAGATATCTATAGCAGCTACTGTGATCCTTTTCCTCTCCTCCATTCTTCTTGCCCTGGTACCTTTCTTGTGCCAAGGATTGCTGTCATGGAGCACATTCTGCTAAATAGCAATAAAGCAATTATAATTAATATGGCTTTGCCACGTCTGATGCCAGATATGTGGGATTTGTTGCTGACTGTGCTGGTATTTCATATTCTGTATTTTCTAGATTTTTAACATTCAACATCTTGTGACTTACTAGGACTGTGCCTTCTTCAAGCTGATACTTACACACATATTCACAACACAGGGGCTTTTACTGAGGTAAGGATATACAAATATATATAATGGCTCAGGAGAGAAAGGTCAGCCCCTCATGGAAGGTGAATTGGAAGAGACAAAAAAACTCAGGTGCAGAACCTGCTGTTCAACTGCCAAACGCCAAAACTGCCATTTCCTGAGATCTCCATGGTAACAAATGGAGTGTAACTACAAAGATGTTTCCTGGGCCCTTTTCTGCACATCACTCCCTACCCAGTCCCTGTAATTATCAGACAATTTAGCAGAGAGATTTTGATTAAGAGGACTGGAAAGAAGTCTTCCTATTTCTTTTTGTTGCTTCCAGCTAGCAAAGACCAAAGCTCTCTGAGGCTCTTTGAGGGGTGAGACTACTTTCAAGTGTTTGGATTTGCTTTTGTCTGAGAAACAGACTTGACATTTCGGTTGCATGACTCACAGCTAAACCACTACCTCAGTCAGAACTTCCCTTTTAAGGCGTGTTACAGGAAGAACTCACACCACTCACTAAACAGAGCGGAGCTTGCTGTGTGTCTGGCCCCACAGCTGAGCCAGCCAAGGGCTTAAAACCACCTTCTTCCATCTTCTCTTCAGGAGGGTTCATTCCAGACTTTGTCCTTTCTCAGCTTGGGACTAGTAGTTGTCGATACTCAGAGAGCTATTTCTAGATGAAAAATGATGATGACACTTAAAAAAAAACTCTACAAAACTGAAGATGTTTTACCTTGTCTACTATATATACACACATGTAATCTTTCACACAGGAATGAGACACGTGAAGAATAGATTAAAAAAACCTCAAAGGGACCAGGTTACTTCTCAGCTTGCACAGTGAGGTGTCCTAGCACCCAGATCCAGGTGTGCTCAAACTGAAAGATGATTTCCAGGAAAGATTTCAAAGCAATAGATTTAGAAACATCCTAGATGGTGTAAGTATGTAAGACAGGGGGGTAGTATTTCTTTTCCTAGTGGGCTATACGCAGCAATGTAGGCATGATCACCTCAATTTTTTAACAGGAATAGACCTAAATTGAAAAGTGAGACCTCTAGAAAGGAAAGAAAAAGAGGAGGTTGACAGTGTATGGCACCCCTTAGAATCACAGCCTTACCTAGGGACATCGTGCACTGATAGTCATCAAGTTAGCCTAGTTAAGATCAGCAAAGCAGACAAATCCAGAAATTTAGTAGTATTAATGTCATACATTGCTATGCAATAGTATCGTGTCAGAAGTAACTAAGTTTCAATAAAGCCCGTTCCTTTCAAAAAAGCAGGATGGAAAGCAAAGCCTTAATCAGCTTCTATTCATAAGCGCTTCCATTGTAAAATACAAAGCCTTGGCAAGGCCTCCAATTTGGCATCTTCAGCGCAGCAGAGAAACACAAAAACCACTTAGTTTACAGTCACAAAATGGAACACTTTTGGTAGTTAGAAACTGACACAAAAAAGTTCACCACAAACCTCAGCGTGGCAAAAAGAAGCATGCAAGTCAGGTCAAGGTAGAGCACTTGTTTTGGCAAGTGAAAAATTTTGAGAAAACTGTCTAGCTGTGGCTTTTTGTGCAGCACAAGTGAAAAAGTACAAGGTAGAAAGGAAGTAAATGGTTGTGGTCTGGGTGAAATTTTTCCTCGTACCTTTTCTTGCTTCTTTTCATTTCCTGATTCCTAATTTTGTTGCTTTGTTCTGTGTCTGCTAATGAAGAGGAGAGTTTGACAGCTAAGTAGTCTCTTGAGTTTGTTGGCAGCACATGGCCCACACAGGAGCAGACAGTGGATGAAGAGAGATTACTGAGAACAGGCACACTGCTATGGCATTAAGGACGGCAAACGCTGGACTTAATGGCAGAAACCTGCCATCTACGTGACTGCCCACAATTCAGGAATATTTATTGCACCTGCATGCAGGATCCACAAAGTAAGTAACTCTCAGTCCCAGAATGCAAAGGGATTGAAAATTAATTCCAAGAAAATTAAAAGCCATGTGCAAAACACAACAGAAAAAATTGGTTGATCTGAGCAGATACAGCCAGGACACCAATGACTGTGAGGTGTACTGGAGTAAATACGGGCTTTTATGTAAACACGTGAGAATGAAAGAAGTGTCATAGGATTGGGGTGGTTTTTTTGGACAGAGCCTATTCTCTTGACCTTTTTTGTGGGGAAATATTGAGGTTTTGTGGTGGTTGGTTGCCCTTTTTTTTTTTTTCTTTAGCTGTGCTAACACACACAAACACAGAGATTTTTATAAGCTGTGAAGAGAAACTACTTCTACTTTTAGCAGTAACTCAAGTGAGGGAACACCTAAGAGCAAATTGATTTCTTTTCTGGCTAAAAAATAGAGAGTGTAAGGGTGGGAAGCCCATACTTCAGCCATTGTTGCATTTTGCAAAGAACAAATTTGGAAAGCAGTAAAGCAGCACCTTTTCTGTATACTTGATTTTTTGATTCATCCCACAGGGAAAATCATTATTTCTTGAAAGGAAAATGTCAAATGGGGGTATTCTGCGTGAGAATTCCAACAGGAGGGATTCCCATTTTGTACCAGACTCTGCTTTGTAATTACAAGGGGAATTTAAAAGTTACCTGACAATCTCAGAGCAACCTATGGCTCCCAGTAATGAAGAATGGCAAATAAAAAAACCCCCAAACCTCAGTAGGGGTCTCTGGATTGGCATCTATGTTCATGGCACAGAGTTCTTCCATAACATACTGTTTCCTCTGCGTATGAGTACATACACCCTACTAGAGCTGTGCTTGGAGACAGCAGACCTGCAAGTGTGAAGAAGCACCTCAGGAAGGGTAAAGGGTCTTCTGTGTGTCATTTCTGGATAGGCAAAACTGTTGGGATTAGCAGTGAATACAGAATTTCATCATTTTAGACTAGGCAAAAGAGAAGGATGGAATTTTGTATCTGATGACAGAAATATGTCTTTATGTGTATCAAGAGTGAGGGAGGGATCAGCCCCATTTTTAGAAAAATGAGTGAAATCTGCAAGATATGTGTTCTTTGTTCCTCAGAGCAATTAAAGACCGCTCTCAAGGTAACATGCAAATCTATGTATAACTAATCTGCAAGGAAATGCCACCAGTTCTTTAGTCTGTCACATGGCACTTTGAAAGAGCAATAACTGTGTCCTTAGAATCAGAGTCCCTCTATGCTCCCGTTGCAAAGAACCACGTGATAGGCAGAAGGGCATACCACTGATGTTTTATGGACAGAAAGGAAATATTACAACACAGATCAGGCAGGTAGGAGCCTGCTGATGTGAACGTTACAACCATTCTTATTTCAGGCAACGCATGAACCATCACCACCACCACCAGATACACTCTGATGACCGCCTATAGCCTGGTAGAAATCTAATTTCAGAGTCTGGAATAGAACACACTCCCAGAGTTGGTTTTTGTTTGGTTGTTTTGGGTTTGTTTTTTTTTCCTCAAATCTTATGGAGGGCTTTGAGATATGAACCCCTGTATAGAGACTACTGCAAAGAGCAGGAGCAGACAAACATACACTGTCTCTCTGTCTGGCTTTATTTCACATGGGTTTCTTGTTTACCTGGCTGCTATGGTCACTTTCCATTTTAAATAATTCTACTCATTCTTTTTTGGGCCGAGTAAGTAACACTGAACAAACAGCCAACTGTTCGTGCTCCACTGAGAAAACAAGAAGCTCTGTTTTTTGTATAAGGGATCCAGAGGCAGTGATGAGAGGAGTCCTAGAACCCAGACATGACTTGAAGAAATTTCCCTGAGTCTGTATGTGCATTACAGTCTGGGAGGCAGATGTGCTCCTCCACAGAAGGACTGAGGCTCTCAAGCCCACAGTAGAGCTCCAAGGAACCTGTAGTGCAAATGCACTATTGGAAAAGATGAGAAACACATATGGGAGTTGGAAATAACAGGCCGGACAGGGATAGCTCTGTGTGTTGCACATGGGAGCAGAGTCAGTTTCTGAAACAGGCTTGTTACTAGAGATTGCCATTTTTGTGTGAATAGATTTTTAGTATATGCATCTATAAAATACATTTACACAACTGGAGAAGAGAGGCAGAGTCGTCTGAAAGAAGATGAATTTCTGGAGAATTGGAAAATACCCTTATTTTGAGCATAATGCACAGACATAATTACGAGTCTTGGATGAATTTAACAGGGATTTTGTGGTTAGTCTTCCTGGAACCACAAAAACATTACAGTTACCAGCCAGTTTGTAGGCTTATGCTGCCACACAGATCCTCTGAATTTCAATTTAAAAGCAACCTCACTGTAATGTAACATCCTGGTCCACTGCCTTCCCCTTCCCACAGAATACCAGCACCTGTTACATGTCTTGCTCACATGCATCTCCCAACCCTAAATGCTTACGTCTACCTCCTCAGTAGTCTCCAGTGCCTCTGTCAATACCTACTTCACCCTGTACCAAACTTCACTGAAGTCAGATGTAATCAGCATACCTGTATTGGGTGGATCTGTGCTATCGTGGTTGAACTTCACAGAATCCTGTGGCAGTGCATTCTACGATTTAATGATATGAATAGTGTGAAAAACTTCCTAATATGGAAGTTTTCATAGTACATTGTATGATAATAATAACGTTGTCAAACTTCTTAGTACTTTTTCTAGTTTTATTGCATCCTTTTTGACCAGAACCACATATAGCATTCAAGACACTGAGTGCATTGGAAATTTACACAATGATATTAAAATTTTTCAGTTGGATTCTAATTTCCGTTCTTAATAATTCCTCATATTGATATGCCTTTCTGACTGCAACTGAGCAAGGCACTTTTGTCAAGAGCAACTGACAGTCAGTCTATGATCATGTTCCTGTGTAGTTATAGCTAATTTAAAGTCTGTCAGTGTTTATACTGCTTAGGTTACCATCTTAGGTTATCTCTTACCACTTGCATCACTTTCCTTTATTGATACTGTATTTTATCTGCCTTTTTAATACTCAGTCATTTGGTATTCTGAACTCCTCTAATAATTCTCTGCAATTCTCTCTAGGTTAGGACACCCTGAATAATCCTGTATGAATGCATACATTTCCACAAAAATTATACACTTCTAATGCTTAAATGCATAGGCTCCAAGACAGCCAAAACAGAAAACAGAGTATGGCTGTAACGAATTCACAGAAATCTGCAACCCCCACAGTAGCAAAATTTAGGACTCTGCAAATAGCTGTCTTTACCCACCCAGTGCAGACAGAGTAGTGCTGGAACAAAACAAGCCAACTCAACCAAAACCCTCTCTGTAGTTGTTTTTGAAGTGACACACCCCAAAAAGGTGCTAAGGGCTTTTTTACTGAGGTGTTATTTTTTTCCAGCAGACAAAATGCTTTCCTCTTTGGCTTCATAGTGGACAGTCCCACTGTATTTCCATCTCTGTCCAAATGAAACAACACAGGCCATTTCCTTTGAGATACAATGGGTTATATTGGTTTGGTTCTTTTACTAGAAGCCACTTTAGAGACTGGCATCTAAAGCAGAGTTAGTCCTTTTAAAGAGAGTATGTGTGAAGAACAAAGCATGTAACTGAAAAAAGCCTGAGCATTCCTGGAGTTTAGTGTGCTGCTACAGTAAAAGGAAACATCTTGACGTCTTTTTACTTCATGCAGGACAGGTTTATCCTCAGTCACCTAGGTTCACTTGCTACAGGTGGGTGTTTCTGGAAATGTAGAAGTGTTGAGCTTGTGGTAGCGGGCTCTGGTCTGTGCACGGGCAGTCTGACCAGAATCAGTTACAACTGCTTGATTGCTCTCTGAGGTGGGCTGAGGGAGGCCTTGTGCACTCAGTGAGCGGTACTGTCAGAGTTCAGCATTCACAGCAGTGCGACCAGTGTGCGGGCACCAGGGTGACTTGCAGCTGCCTAGAGGAAGGAGAAGAGGGTGCGTCAAAGAAGGAAGTGGCGTAACTGTCTTTTCAACTGTTGCTGTGTGGAGCTGACTAGCTTCTAGAGAGCTACAGGCAGAGAGAGCAGGGTGGGAGAAAGGTTTACCCAGGAGGACAGTTTAACAGCCAAAAACCATAAAGTGCATTTCATGCTTAAGTGATTAATTAAAAAAACAAAACAAAACAAAAAGCCTCCTGAATCCAGCATATCGTAAATATAAAACAGCCAACCTGAGGTAGATGGACAGATTATTCCCATTAGGCTTAATTAGCTCATGTTGTCAGCATTCTAGCTTTGTGGTGGCCTTGCCTTTATTCTGCCAGGCAGGATACTGACTTTTAGGAACTGATGCTAAGTTTTATGATTCAGTACAGAGACTGAGGACTTTTGAACAACTTTCATTTTGAGTAAGGGGTTTTTTAGGGGGTGGTAGTGGTGGTGTCATATTTTTAAGCAGATTTTCAGCGCAGCAGCTTTCATTTTCCACTTTAGGGCCACTATCAGCCTTTTCTAAAACCACTCTTCCTCAACTGCAGAAGAGACCTGCACACAAGGTGATAGGCAGAAAGGCAGGTTCATTGCTTAAGTCTTAAGTACAGACTAAGCCTCTCCAGTACACATGGCAGAACCATTTGATGTTGCTCTTGTGGTATTGCATCTCTACACAGAGGCTACTTTGCCAAGAGGTATCATTTTAAATGCTGATAGAGTTTGAGAGGCTATGGATTTTGGAGAGAAAATACTGTTGACTAGAAGTATAGTGCTTGGCTCCAAAATACATGAATAGCACTATAAAAAAATGAGGCACAGGAGCGGAGAATTGCAGTTTACATGGATCTAACTGGCTGGCCAACTCCTGTTTGTATGGGCACCCACTACTATGGAGAAAAACTACTAATATCCTTCAACTCCAGACATGACTTCATATACTAAAGCATGCACCAACTAACTGTACCTTTCAAAGCCAGAATGATCACTCATGCTCTCACAGACCCCAAGAAAAAGCCACAGCCATCCTGAAACCTCTGTCCACAACTGGTTTGGCCCTGATGAGTCCCTGAACCACAGACTGAATCACAGAGCTGGAGCAAAGGGAACATAACATAGCAGAAAGTGTGTGAGCTCTGCGCAGGAGAAGCAATGCTTCAGTGCTGCCAGTTATGAGAAAGCGTCATCCAGATTGATTCATTCACATTCATCAGTTTTTGTTACCACTCCTGATGGGACTTGTTGAGTACACACACTTCATTTTTATTGCTACTGGCAGTGATGTGATCCTCTGCACTTCATTTATTAGTGATACAGAGAGTTTGTCCCTCCATGTTGCCCAAGGAACCTGAACAGATTTTCCTCTTCAGCCACCAAAAGCAGAGGGGAGAGTAGGTGTCTTGAACTGACTTTTAAAAAGTCTCTGTGTTAGTTTTCACTTCACAAATGCTCAGCCTGCACTCAGCAGGCACTGTGCATTCACTTCTGTGCTTTAGATATTTTTAAATTTAAGAACAGCACTGCTACAAAGGATTAATTAAGGACCAATTAATTGTGAGACAGCAACGCTGACATCTTGGGTTCACACAAGCATCTCTTTTCCTTCTGATTGTTACAGACTTTCCTGCCCAGTAAAATGCTCACCGGGGTCTTGGTACAGGAGTTTCAAGAAGGATGAGCAATCCTAGGGAATTCCCTTTATTCTACAGAGCTTTTCTCCATTTGGTCAGTATAGTGTCACAGACAAATCAGATAAAAGAGGTAACTGCCCAGCTATTGACCTTTGCTAAAATTATCTTTTTTTTTTCTTTCTTTTTTTTTTCTCTCTCAAGTACACCTAAGAGAGGAATAAATGAAATCCACCAGAGATGAACTGAAATATAACAGGAAATCTACAGTTTTGCCTCACAACTTGAAGCACAGGCACAAAAAATGTACTATGAGATGGAGAAACATAAAAACGTTGTCATGCCTGTCACTGCATTGGGAACTCCAAGAGTTGGAGAGCTGCAGAGAGAATGTCCAATTTTAGGAGGCTGCTCCAGTGTAAGATATATCTGGTACAGTGGACAGAGACTGTATGGATCAGAGTTCCAATTCCAACCTTTTATGTTGTAGGTTAAAAATCTGCAAGCTGGGAATATAGATCACTGAACACAAAACCACAAGCAACAGAAAACTAAGAACACCTATGTGTTTGACCTCAGCACTGCTGCCTGTAAGTTGTTCTCAAACCAACAGAAACATTTCAGAGGCTGGAAAGGATGAACAGGCCTGGTTGCCAAGACATGGCCCGAACTATTCAAGGGGGCAGAAAAGACAGCTGGTCTGCTGGTAAAGAACAAGGCTATTTAAGGAGACTCATTCTGGCCTAATGGAAAATGCAAGGATATAATTATCAATTATTTTAAACTAAAACAACATTTTAGATCTAGGAAAAAAAACATCACAAGGAAGCACAAGAGAGAAGATGGTTAGATTCAGCTGGCAGCTCAATACAGGTATAAAAAAGAGCAGAATGTGCTGCTCTTTAGAAGCAAGAAAACGAGATGTTTTCCACTAGATTATGATTCCGGACAGTGCTTCAACCTACAAAGCAAACTCTGAATGCAGCTGTACTGTTCCAAGCACTGACACAAAGCCGATCTGATCACAGGGGCTTGGGTTATCACAAGACAGTCACAAAAGCGGTCAGTGGAACAGAGCTAAAGAAATTATTTTTAAATATATGGCCATATGTTTGTATCTCCAAGTCATACTGATCATGTGCTTTCTCTTTCATCCCTCTGGGCAGCTGCTCCTTGTGTGCTGCACAGCGTTCCATATTAAGAATTCCTATGCAAAATTCTGGCTGTCACCCAGAATGCGTGTTACAGAGCAAACACACAAAGCCAGATAAACAACACTATGAGTCTCTGTGGGAAGGGCCCAATATACCGCTGTTAAAGGGGACTTAGAGCTGAAATCTCCTAGAGAGGTAAAGCTCTTGAGCAACCACCATTGTACCACTGCCTTAGTCACAGATTGTTAACAGCCTCAGATGTCTGAATGGCTGTTCCATCAGATGCTCAGAAGTCAAAACAGCTTTTAACAGGATTTGTAATGAGGGAGGGCAGTAGAAAATTTTTTGGTTTTAGCAGGAATGCTCCTTCAGAGCATAATACCTATTACAAAAAAGGGCCAAAACTTTGCTTTAGAATTCAGTCAGAAATACAAGTTTTAAAAGAATTCTCAACATGTTTACGTCCTGTTCCTTAGCACTTCCTCTGCTAGCAGTTACATATTACAGCATACAGCTCTATAAATACGTGTGACAGCCCAATGGTTGAACATCACGGTATATGATGAAACTTTTACAAGAACATTCCCCAGGACTTCCCAAAATGAACAACTCTAAACAGTTTTTGTAATTTCTATGCAGGACTGAAGCAGATTAAATCTTTTAGAGGTTTAAATACTGCACCAAAGAACATCTTGTTTATAGTGTTACAGTCTGCACTGCAAAGCTGTGAAATGACTGTGGTGCTTATTCACATCACAGGATGTATTTTACTTTCCGGCTTCTAACAAACCACCAGATTTACTTGATTTTGAAGGCCAGAACATTCTTCTGTCTTGTTGAATCTCCTGGTTCAAACATCAGCGGATGAGGCAGGGAGGAGTTCCAAGATACAGCGCAGGATATTCAGCAGGTATAAACTGGATGTGGAAATGAAGTTGGTGATCTAATATGCTGCTGACATAGCAGCTCAGGTGTAAGAGAAAAAGTAAATCATACTTCCTGGCTCTCTGTGTCAGTGGAGGTGCTATAGGGTATTTAACTCTCAGGTCCCAATCAAATATTCACCTGAATGGTTTTATTCAGCCTCAAAAACTCCCACAGACACTTGGCTGGGCATAACATTTTACCTATCAATTCCCACAGTACTATGTAGTCAGCTCTGTGCCTCTAGCCTGGTTGCATACACTGAAGAAGCTTGGGGTTAGGACTCTGGTGTATCAGAGTCAAGGTCTCCACTAGAGAATTGGGGTATTTAAAGTAACTGCACAGCCCAGGCAATATTCCTGTGATGGGTAACTGCTACAGGACATCTCCATTCCTGGCCACCCTGCCAGAATGGCTTGATGGACAAAGCAGGACTGGGTATTCATTCAAACTTGGCATTTGTAGATGCCAAAAATGTCTGCACCAATTGGATTTTATTGAGTCCATGCCCAGGGGTGATATATTAAAAAACAAAAAATCTGACTCTTCTGGTGTAAAGGCACATTACAATTACCAATGGATAGAGAGATAGAGAGATGCAGTTGCTAGCAGTCCTAGACAGCTGTTATTTAAGGATGTCTGTAGATACATAACACAGGCCTTTCCAGAAAACCCAACTGGAAATCCTAGGGAGAAAAAAAAATTATCTTAAATGCCTAAAATTAGATATGACCAATACCAATTGTGTCAGCTTGGGAAACTAGTTGATTCCTGCCTAGGTTGGACAAACAGTTCTTGAGATGACTAAACCCTGCAGTTTTACTTTTCAGCTGTGGAAGGATTTGCTCTGATACTTAAAGTCACACTGAGGGTTTCTGTGTGCAGACACAGGGAGAACTGGTGAGCAAAAGTTTTACCGCTGCACATTCAGAAGTGACACTGTTGTTTTGTTGGCTAGCAGCTGCACAGAAAATTCTGGAAGGCTATAGTGGTGGTGAGCCCCATGTTTCAGGAGTCTCTGACCTGTCTCAACTTCTGTTCTGACAGTATTGGCACAATTCACTTAGGGTACGTGAGGATTGGATAAAATCTAAGAGAAAAGTTCAGTTAGGCCTAAGGAAGCTGACGCCAAGCAGAGAAAGTGTGAAAGCCGTCATGCACATGACACACAGCACCAGAATGTCCAGTTTTGTGTAGTTCAGCCCAGAAACTGTTGGCCTTCATTTAATTCAGTGCATAAGGTGTGTCACATGCCGCAGGATGAAACCAACGCTAAAGGCTACTGTCATCACAGGCACTTTAACTTACCCATGAAGAAGTACTCTGGAGACTTTTTGTCTGAAGCAAAGTCTGCCATAACCCCACCAAACCGCAGCCATAGACCAAAGGCAATGACAGCCAATCCAGCCAGCTGGAAGATAAACAGACCGGTCAATACTTTAGTAACAATTGGCTGGAGAGCATCAAAAAGGTGTCACTGGCACTCTATGCTTTCTTGAAATCCCACAGCTCAGGACTGCAGTGTCAGGAAATTCAAGAAGCACTTGTCAGTGTCGGGTAACAATGAGTTCCTGTTATAGTGCAATGTCTTTCTTCCAGCTCTGCAGTGTAGTCTTGCTTCTGAACTTAGTAGTGACTTTCAAACCTCATCAATAAGCTTATTTAGTCATCAAAATTTTGCCTGAATTGCAATGGGTAATGGAGTGGGGTGGGGGGGGTTGTGGAGAGGGAGTGTCCATGAGGAACACTGCCCTCCTCCCTCCAAACCGTGCTGTGGTCAGGCAGTATGCAGGAGGCCACTCAGGGCCTGAGTCTGGACACGAGATGCTGTTACTGTAGGTGAGGCACCTCACGGAGAAGTGCTGTGTGACCAGGAGTTAAGCCCTGCTGACGTGACAGACACCAAATTTTTTTTTCAACTGTCATAGCTGTTTTAGGGTTTAAATAACAGCCTTTTGGGCTGAAAGGTGCCCCCTTCCCCTGTATGTATCACAGGTCCATCTCCGGTGTCACAGGATATATGATGCTGTAGAAAGACCAGCTGGACCTCTAAATCATCGTACCAAACTACAGGAGACTATCTGCCATTTCAGTATTGCTGCTGCTGCTGCCCAGTTGTAAGAAGGGTTCTGTTAGAGGATTACCAGAAAGAGAGGCTTGTATTCTTAGGGACGTGCTGAAGTTAAGTGTGTTTGGACCAATTATGACAGGGCATTTTTCTGTAAATCACCATGGGACCCCCCTATCAGAACTAGGAGGTAGAAGAATTATTACAGTGTAAAATATCTTGAGTCACAGAAATGATTAACAAACAAGTGATGGATGCTGTCAAATGCAAGGAAAAATTCCCTTTCATGTGAACAAGACTAGATGAAAAAGAAGTGTCAAGGCATGTTGTTTTGAGGGGAAAGATCTATAGACAGATAGGCTATGGACAGACCCACCACATGCCAGCCATAAGCCTACAGGTAGTGATGTGTGTCCTGGCAGACAGCTTCAGCATCCTGCAGGACCAGGCACAGTGCTCTGCTGCTGCTCTGATGGAGGCCCTGAGCCTGGGTCTGCAGCAACTGCACAACCTGAACGAGGTTCACAAAACTCCTGCTGCTTACCATATCCTTGGCAGCCTGTCGTGGTGCTTTTTAAATCTGTCCTGCATTGCCTGGCACTTGGTTCATCTGGCATAGCTACAGCAAGCAAAGAAAGCAGGCAAGGATATGGCTGAAGAGCTTGGGATCACAGCTTTCGCACTGAAGTGTCACAGCAGAGTGTGAGAGTCTCCTGCCACCCTGGTCGTCTGAGCCTCCAGGCTTGCAGGTGTGGGCTCTGCTTTTGGACTGCCAGAGCGCAGCAGGAGCCCCCTCCTGCCAGTCCAGGCTTCTCTGGTAGTTTGGATGTGTCTGAAATGAATGTCCCCAGTCCAGCTGAGGAGATGGTTTCTTCCGTCTCAGTGAAAAGGCAGATAACAAAACACAGCAATTGTCACTTTTGTGAAACAACATAACGCAAAGCTTTGTCCTTCTACTGACTCGCAGCTGCAGCTGGGCAACATCACTCTGCTCCTACAGCTCAAGCACAGCAGCACTGTGTGCCCGGAGCTCACAGTGCTGTCACCAAGAGGCAAAAGCATTTGGTTTAACTGTGTCTCAAGCATAAACGAGACAAAAGCCCAAAACTGGTTGCTCCAGAGATACTGAACAGGATTATTTTGTGACTTCTTGTAAAAAAACAGTGAATCGAAAATAAAAAGATATTCAAGAAGATAACACTGCTAATTGTTTTCCAGTCTGAAAAAATGGAAAGTTGCTCTCTGTGTGTGTGTGTGAGGGGGAGAACACAGCATGAGGGAAAGTGAAGGAAAAAAGAAATCCTGAATTCAGTTGTGCTATGGAGCTGTGAGACTATTGGAAACGTGCGATGAGGGGAGAATGGGCATAGCGTTCTCTAAATCTCCTGAGGGTTCTGCAGTAGACACTGTTCGTTGCCACATAAAGTAGCTTTCAGCAAAGTGCATGCAGTAGGATGCAAGGGCCTCCTCTTAGGATGAACTTGTCAAAGTAGCACCTGTTGGCTCATTCTGTGAAGTGACATTATTAAAAAGCATCATGACGCTGTGAAGAAGCGTTCTGCGGCCGTGCGCTGCAGCCTCCTCTCTGAACTGTGCTTGTCGGGGAAATGGTTACTGCCCTAAGCCGTCAGTTAGAAAGATGCTGTGTCTTTTTCAGCAGCTTCTGTCAAGTGGGTGTTTTCCCGCGTCTTCACAGAAGCGAGTAAAAGCCGGGAGCGCTGGCAGGGTGAGCCCGGCCTGCCCCGCCGCGCCCCTGCCAAAGCTCGGCCCCGCCG
>NW_020799136.1:3508452-3510662 GCF_003259725.1 Athene cunicularia
GGTCCGTCCCGCCCGGGCGCTGCCGTGCTGCCGGCAGCCCCGCCACCCTTTTTTCCGCGTGGACCCAAAGAAATCCCCCCCGGCCTTCTGGGCGTGGCACGTGTCTCGGGCCAAGACTTAAAAGTAGACGCTTAAATTTTGGGGATACTAGGGTGCGCGCCCTCAAAATTACAACCAAGATCGCGAATTTGATGTGAAGCCCGAGGATAGCAGGAAAAGGGCCGTTCTCCTTGAAATTGTTTTCGATCACGCTGATACACTAAGGGCCCCTAAAGTTCATTTCTCTTGAGAAGCAGGTTTTCTGTGTTAAACATTTCCTCTCAGTGTTTAACATAAACTGTACAGTTTTACCTGTCCACACTATTTCCATGTTCAGAGTCAATGTTTCCCAAGGTGTGCATGGAAACCATGGACAAATCGACTGCAATTACACTCATGTAATAATCCAGTAGTACTGAAGAATGTTGGAAGTTGTTTCTATTTTCACTCACTTTGCTATTTATTTTCAGCTGCTTTAAAACTTGGCAGCATTTTGGGAAAATCATCCCAGATAGTTTATTTGAATTGCAACAGCGAATCTCTTGTTTCATTTGCAATGAAATATACTTTATGAGTTTTTTAAAAAGAAACATTCAACCTACCTTATGACACACAGCAAAATCCTGCAGTTTCCCTTTTTCGTTTCAGAATGATGCTGTGCTAAATGGTATTGACCTACCAGGTCCAATGTATTCCTTCTAAAATGACAAAAACATGAATCCATTTGAACAGACATAATACCCTAATGGCAATGAGATGCATCAGATAGTAGGAAGGGACTCCATTATCCCCCTATATATCTGAAGCAATAAAAAAATCTAAAAGAGGGAGCAGTTTTGCATTGGGTTACGATGGCAAAACAGGTATATTTTTTAAAAAGTCTATCAGGCTTGTTTAGTAACTTTCATGCTAATTTGCTTTAAAAGTTTATGAATGGAGCATTCAGCCTTCATAAGTAGTAGGTCTCTTAGCTACGTAATTCTTGCAGTGAATGAAATCCAGTTTAACTGGTGCTAAATATTTTAGGAAGGTTTTGCTCTTCCCAGCTAGCAGTTCCAACTGGTGTCATGAATAGTGGCATCAGTTCGATATTCTGCTCTATGTGACTGGGCTTTTCTGGTTATCTGTTGTTGCAGATACATTTATGTTTATATCCTGTTGCTTCTGGAAGAAAGTCATGGTGACAAGAGCATCTTCTCTTGTTGTCTAGCTCTTCTGACTGTAGTCAGGAAGTGTGAGATCACTCAGTGTGAACCTGATTCAATCTTTTTGTGATTATTTTTTCTCAAAAGCATTTCAGAAACGGTGATTTATAGCTGCTTTTGCGTTGTTTTCTCTAAAATGTGTTCCCAGGGCTATGGCATGGGGGCCCCCAACCAGCCCATTGCACAAAATGTAAGCCTGTGAACTTCAGTCTTGGTCCCACTCCCCTCACTAAGCTTCTTAAGCCCATGTTCTTGTAGAGGTTCTGTAGCACAGATTGTCTCTTCTTCCTCAAAGCAGATCGAACGATTATCTTTCAAAACAGTCTTTTAGAGCTCCAGTTTCTTACAGAGCTCTGGGCAGGATTTTTAGACTCCTCAATATCTGGATCTAGCAAAGCCTGTTTCTAGGAGTTACAGGCAGTTTTCAAAAACAGGGAGCTATAGAGAAGATTTCTTTTTTTTTTTTTTTTTTTTTTTTTTTAATCTGGATTTGAATAAACACTATTTGCAAACTTCTATGGTGCAAATTGCAATCCAGGTGCTAAGGGCAACAAATGAAACTTACATTTGAGGTTTACTTTAGCTGTTGATAAAACCTTTTCATCTAGGAGACAGATGAGTAAGCAATAGTGGAAAGCAGAAGTCAGCTCTGTCTAAATTAGTATCCACAGCTTTACTGGGTGGACAGTAACTGGGCCGTGGGAGGGTCACACTATCTATCCTGAGCTCCCATGTGTCTCCCTGCATGATCCAGGGCAGCTGCCTTCACCTGCCAGCCCTGGTTTTTCTGCTCCGTGTGTTTGCTCTTCGCGGCAGGGGTAGTTCCTGCGTGTGCATGTGAGGATCGTGGACCTCTTGGTGCCTTTTGGGTAGAGCTAACCGTGATTAAAATGAAACGTGATTCTTGAAACGTGTTCTTGAAATGTGTTCTTTCAGAAAAGTACTTTTTTTTTTTTTTTTTTTTTT
>NW_020799136.1:3510712-3607675 GCF_003259725.1 Athene cunicularia
CCGCGCCCAGGAGGCCTGGCTCCCGCCCCGGAGCCGGTGGATGTGGCTCCGCAGGTACCGGCCCCTGCTCCGCCTCCGGTGATCGGGGCCGGTGCAAGCCTGGCATCTGTTCGAATGATGTTTGTCATTTCCAGGTTTTAAGAGATTTTTGAATAAAACTACAAAGGTGATAATATTGTAATTTCATAGGCTATTATGGAGCAATCAATATGATTAAGGAAAGAAGGGGCTCAATAGTTTTTTTTTTCAATGGGATTATCAATTACACATTCAGCTGGTAGACAATTCATAACATAATTTCATGAGCTGTGCTGATTAGTCATATATGCTGTGCAGACTGACATTTTATTTCCATCTTGAGCATGTCCAGCTTCAAAACTCATGGATTGTTTTGCTTCGTACATTAAAGAGCTTTCTGTGATCCAAGCGTACTTTCCCCCATAGATTCTTACACAGTATATCTTAGATGAAACAAGCATATGGATATCTGTAATAGCTTTCTAACCTGGAAATTTCTTTGCAGTTAGATTTACAATTATGCAGATCCCGGGGCAAAGACCATTTGGTTTTGGTTATATTATTATTGCAGAGAATACTGGGAAACTTTTGGAAGAAGCGTTACCCGACTGCAGCGCTAGATACTCAGATGCTGCTAAACATACGGTATTACTTTTATTTGTAATGACAGGTGGATAAGAAGCTATCTTTGCTCAAGCAAATGCTGTTTAATTTCAATTACTAGAAGAAAGCCTGAGTTTTTAATCCCATAAAGATCATCCCTAAACTGTCTTCAGAATTAAAACATTTAAAATGTATCCCTAGAGACCTGAATTTTACTATTCTCATTCCAGGTCTGACCTAGTCTTACTCTGTTTTTCACTGTCTTCCAAGTTGTTCTCTGCTAACCCATTGACCTTTAAAAGATTAGGAGGGCACAATATTGTTACTTCTTTCTGGTGTTCAACTGTTTGCTAAGTTTTTTACAAGCATGCACCTACAGTTATTCCAGTTTTATGCTTTATGAACAGCAGAACTTTCATATGCATGCTTCTTAGCTCTGCAGAGGAGTCCAGGCTTCATGGACTCAAGGAATGATTTGGGTGAGAAGGGACCTTCAAGCCCATCTAGTCCCACCCCCTGCCCCGGGCAGGGCCACCTTCCACCAGCCCAGGTTGCCCAAAGCCCTGTCTAACCTGGCCTTGAACCCTTCCAGGGAGGGGGCAGCCACAGCTGCTCTGGGCAGCCTGTGCCAGGGCCTCACCCCCCTCACAGGGAAGAAACCTAATACCTAATCTGAATCTACCCTTTTCAGTTTAAATCCATTACCCCTGTTTTATCTGTTTCCTGTTTCTCACTTCATTCTCTGCATACTAAACTCAGATTCCCTGTTCAAGGTCCAAAATAGCCCTTCAGAGAAGCGTAGGCCAGGGAATGAGGAGGACTTCCCTTAAAAAAAAAAATAAAAAAAAATTCCTGGCTTCAACATCTAATTTACATGGAACTACAACTGACTTCAAATTCCAAGAAGACAGCCCAGAAACCGTAATGAATCCCATTCTGACAGGGACAGTGCAATTTGCATCATACCACTGGCATCTGTATTGCTGTTTCCATTTTCACTGAGTAATTGTCGGAATGTTAGACCTGGCAAAACTGCCTCTGTCTCAGAATGCAGCTCAGGAATTGCTCCCTGGACTACAAAGGAGGTGAGAAGGGACTCTGCTTCTCTAATTGTTTGAGCAAATAGTCTGGTCCTTTGTTTCTTTCACACTTTTTGACTTTCTGAAATACATTTACTTGCTTAGCATCAGGAACTTGCATGATGGGTCAGTCTGCAAAGCTTATATGAGGCTGTTGACAGTTATGGTTGGATCCCCCAACAACTGCATTGGCCTGGTTTTCTTTTTTTTAGGAGTGTCCAGAATTTGCTGTGCTTCAAATCCTGGCCTATCTCTGGAAGCTGCTTTTCAGAAAAAGCGTTCCAAGTTTGTAATATCACAGAATGCTGCAAACTACTTAATTTCTACATGAAGCATTATACAGGTATTATCCCTAGCATCTCCTCTTAATGGCCAAAATGGGAATTAGGATAGAAGAAGACTGTTTTATTTTCTGTTCTCTCCCAGTAAGTAGCTCTCAGTCCCATTTTGGCTTTTTGAGTCCCCTCGCAGCTCTCCACTAAACAAACAAGAGGTGTTCATCCAATTACCAGTTACTATACTCTTTTTTCAGATTCCTGCTGCTCTTTGGGCCTGAATTCTCTCTAGTCAGATAGATTTCCAGTTCTGTGAGTTGCACACTTCCACTTTGATTCAGCAACCCTACTAAAGTAAGTTCCTCTGCAAGGTGCAGATGAGTGGTCCTTAGTATTTGCACAAATGACCATCCCATGTGTGAGTTCAGTGAACAGGGCTTGTCTGCGGAAAGACTGATGATGACATGGTTTGCAGGCTCATGTAAATAGTCACAGCATGCACAGCCTCTTAGGCAGGACTGCATGTGTTCTGAAGGAACATTTTCACTAAATTTTCTCTACCAAAGGAAGAACAGAAATAAGGTTCCACATCACAGTGAACTATCTAATATCATCTTTAACTTAAAAGAATGTGCTCCCCTCTAGAAAATCAAAGGAGAAAAACATTTTTAATAGAAGCTGGAATTGGTTTGTGTGTTTGTGAAGGGCCCCCTTCACACATTTTTGCCATAGCAACATCCAGTTCTCAGAAGTGGAGTGTTTCCTTGACTTTGGATGAAACAAAGTATTGCCCAGAAAGGAAACTTTGTGGTTAATGTTGCCCCTGGACAAGAGGTGACTGTTACAAAAAGCAAGTTGAGTTGTTTTTGTTACCCATTAAGCAGGAGCACATTCTGGGCAGCTGACGTGGATAGGACCATGGACTATGTATGATAAAATGTAATGAATGCCCATGAAATGTCTTAATTGGGCTTCATTTCCCTGAAGGATTAGAAGAGTAAGAAGATGCTTTGTTTCCCAGGAAACCTGGGCTAGAGGGTAATAACATGATCTGTCAAACTGTGGAAAATACTACGGAAAAACAGGTTATCAAAACTGTTGCTCGGGTTTTAATGAGAGGGAATTCTTCTGCTATGTATGATGGCGAAGATAATTTTGAGCTAATCTAGCTGGTTGGGTCAGCATGGAAATGAGGTATGGAACTAGTTCTATGATGAATCATAGGGGGTCCAGAACAGCTGTACAGGGATTAATTTATTTGGCCTAGGCCCAAGAGTGTCCGCTGTGGATTACAGTGTGACCAACTACTGAATACGAATGCTTAGACCAAGTGAATGTCATTTGCCTGTTCTTCAGCGTGATTTTATGTTACTGAATATATATCTTTGCTTTCCAACGATGCTTATATAGCTTAAAAAACACGCCAGCAATAATAGAGTGTGAGATACTGTTTCTTGACATGGCCTTTTTGTCCTTATAAACAGACAGTTTCCAGGATATATGGCATATTACAACACAGGCTTTAAACACAAAGTAAAAAATGTTTTGAGAAGGGTATCTGTAGAATGAGTCTTTAATGAACCTTGATTCAAAGAGCTGAGATGCTCTTCCTGAAGTACAACATATCCTGGCACTGCCTACCTGCTCCTTTACTCCCTCTTTTGTATGTGATCCTTAGACTTCCTCTCCATGTTGTCTTTAGAGACTTTCTGTGTGCTCTTTCACATCATAACTGAAATGTTCTGGAGCTAAGGTAGATTTCTTCATGATAATTATTCCAAGAGGAGCCATCTTCATCTTTGCCATGCTGCTTTGCAATGGAGAACATGCTGTTCTCTCAGCAGTAAACACTTTTCCTTGACCTAAAAGGAGAGGATTCAAATGCATGTTTTGTTCAGTTTTGTGGTAAGTTCACTTATACATGGCATGTTAAAAAATAATTGTGCCTTAGCCTCCACCACTAATAAGAATGCCCTGTTCAACCTGAACCGTATTCCTCCAAAATCATTGTGCTGCTTTTCACTCTGAAACTAAAAATACCACAAGGTAGAAACTAGAAACCTTGCTGTATGCAGTGCTGGAAAAAAAAAAAAACATAAAGATAGATTTTTACCTGTACTTCTCATTATAAAGTAAGATCTTAATACTCCAAAACTATAATATCCTGAAATGCTTACTTACAGTGTCAAAGTCAGGTAACATTCAGGCAATGCAAAGAATATGGCCCAAGCATCAAGCCTTAAAAATCCATTTTATTCTTCAAATATGCTATCCTGGCCATAGTGGAGAATGTGACCTAAGTACAAATGAAAGACTATAGCAGGGAAGGATGGCATGGGATTCAACACTCTCTTTTACAGACTTAGCAAATTCTTCTTGGACTGCATATACCAAGAAGTGGATGCATACTTGCATGTGTACTTTTCTCCTATATTTACAGACTTCTCTGTATGAAGGACTGACATTATAATCCTCATGCTTACAGACCAAATGCCGTGCAGTACTGCCAGTGCTCCCTGATCTTCATGCTCAGTGACACATGAAAAGACTGTTTTTCCAAAGCTTCTGGCTTTTGTATGTTCATTTATTCCAGGCTCAGGATGCTCTCACAGGTCTGTGAGGCATGTATCACAACCAACATGAGGCCCAGCATTGGAGTGGAGATTTTCTGCAGAGACTGGGCTACTGGAGGGATTCCAGAACTGTAAGTTCTTGAGTACTTGTCCTAGCTTAGCCTTGTGGTTTACTCCCATGTAAATCTGTTCTTCTCTTTAGGGAATTACAAATTAATGCATAAAAAAAGGTCTGAGTGACTTATTTCATAGTGGTATAGGACTGTTTATTAGAGAAAGCCTACAAAAAGATCTGCTAATTCCTGTGCTTTATGCTGTGATCTAGGCGAGGGTGTGCAGTTCTGCTCTTTGCCTGGAGGGTAACAGGGTTCCTGCACTGTGTCTGGACAGCAGAAATTCAGGGTACTGGAGGGTACTGCAGGCATTGCTGGCCATTCCAGGAATACCCCTGGGGCAATTGCCTGGGGGCACATGTAATTTCATCCAGTCAGCACAGAGGTCCCAAAGGCCCTGACTCACAATCTGCATCACAGGATGGAATGTGCTGTTGCTGCTGTCTTGATCTGAAAATTGTCTGAGCCAAGTAGGAAAAGGAAACTGTTCCAAAAAGAAATGGAAAAAAAGAAAGTTACTTAAATTCAAAGCGTATGCCTTAGGATCAAGGAAGTTTACTAGACAGGTTTTAAACTACACATTTCTGTGGTCCTTCAAAAATGCGTCAGGACTGGAATGTGAAATAAAAGATCTGAGTGGTGAAACGTGCCACATAATTTCTGCATTTCACTTTACTGACATAAAGGACAGTGGTGATTTGTAACACGATGGAGAAATAAGAGTTCCACTGGTGAGTTCTGTAAGTTGGGTCAGCTCCTAAGAAATGAATGAGCAATGTATTGCCTGGCATGCCGCCACCAACAGATTCTGTCTTCAGATCTACCTCTAGCTGGCATAATCATTCCAGCAATGGTAGATGAAGACCATAAGCAGCAGGGAGTAGCACTTGCAGGGCTTGCATCTCATTATGATGGTGGATGGGATAGCCCAGCAGACATCACAAGTCTTTAAAGGGAAGTGTCTGATTCCACAAAACTACTTTAAGCTAGGAACTGATGAAGGTTTAGACATTTTTTTGAGTTCACTGTGTAATGACAGCAGCAGGAGATAATGTATGAATTGTAGCAGGTACTCAGCATCACAGAGAAATGCTCACTAGAACCCAAGACAGATGGATATCTGAACATGTATTATTTATTGTCTTAAAGAGTGTAAATTTGTTCCTTTTGTTGGTTAAATAGAATAAAACAAGGGAACTGAAAAAGTCTAGTAAGCCCTTTTTTTTTTTTTTTTTTTTTTTTTTTTTTTTTTTTTTTTTTCTTTCCTATTTCACTGAATGCTTGATGGCTTTCAAGAAAGACAGCTTCTAAAACAAAGATACAAACAGCATTCTGGAGTTAAAAAGCTGCACTATTAGTAGCATTTGGTTAGTGTTATATCTGGGGGACCACCAAGCTGCCTGCCATACCCTTACTATGAATGTGATTTTTCTCCTGGCACAGAAGAACTCTGCCTGTGTTGTATCAGAAGAATATTTGGACACAGAGTTCAGTTATTAAGAGAAGTTTTGGGTTCTGTTGCAAGGACTTAAATCCAACAAGTTTACAGTAAATAATTTTATTAATTTTTGGAAAGATTTATCTGCTATTTAACCTGTTCTACAGGCTACATAATGGTCATGGCTCCACATCCAATAGCATGACTCAAGTTAGCCATGTGATAGACTGCCTTTCTTCTCCTCACTCACAGAGTAAATTTCTCTGCTGGGCTGCATGTTGACTTCCATAGTTTTTACATATATAAGGAGTCTTCAGAGCACGCCTACTTGTTAGGTCTTCTAGGGGTACAGGCAGAGGTAAGATCCCACTCCTCTGACTGGGCAGCTTCTTTACACACACTGAATGTTGTGGGAACTTTATGGTCCAGAGTTTAAGCAGCAGTTAAATGCAAGTGTCCCTGCAGGATGACCTGTTGCTGAGGAACACAATCTCAGTCATTGATAGAGGAGTCTAAATAGTTAGATCTCAATTTTACCCTGAGTTACTCCCTTGCAAGGACAAAATAGAAGGGAGGGTCCAAAATGAGCTTAATTCTGTCATGTAAATTCTTGTTTCTCAAATAAAATTAAATGGTGCTGAATTTTGTGTGCATCTTCCATGGAAATTTGCTAGGAAAAAGAGGAGTAACTCTTAAAAATAATGTATCCAAAGCTATTCTTGTCCTATTTATACAAAGTATAAATATCTGTAACAACTGCTAGCATGTTAGAGATGTACAAAATGTCCTTCCAGAACAGAGTACTCATACTAATTCAGATACATTTGGCAGCTCATAAAGGTGCTCAATTGTTTATGTATCAGGGTAGAAAAGTCAAGTGCTTTTGATTTTAAGACTGAAGTCAGTGACTGATGTTTTTGTCAAGAACCTGCCATGCAGACCAAAATTTCCTTTTTCATGTAAGTAAAATTTTCCCGTGTCTGTAATCACTACTTACTGTATGCTTCAGTATACAGTATACAAAACTTCACTAGTTTTATAACCCTCCTCACCTTCCCCAATTCCTACTAACCCCTGTAAGAAGCACTCATCGGGGACTGTTAAAATATTTGCGGTGTGGAAAAGGAAAATCACGGCAGTACTAGGACATACTTTACTAGGATGGTCCTATTTCACGGGGAACCTTATTCCAATCATGATAGAATCTGATTTGTTCTTCCTTTCCCATGCTTCCCTGAGCACTTCTTTTCTTCTTCTGACTTGAAAATTTCACAATTGACACCCATTTCAGGCATGTCAGAAGAATGAAAAGAAAGCCATTATGCAGAACGGTTCTATAAACAAATTGTTTTCTTCAGAATTAGATACTATCTGACTTTTAAAGATGGTTAAAATTCCCATAGTGTGGGGATTCACTCCTTTCTTAACTCAGAGAGACTACAGGGTGGGCAAAAATGTGTGCAGAAAGAGATACACAATGATGCAAGGGGAGAATATTACTGCAAAGGCCATACTGGCACACAGACACACAACATGAAAATGGAGCGTGTACAGGAGTTCAGGGGAAAGAAGGTATGTAAGGCTAGGGATAGAAAGACATGAAACAAGAGTCTGAGGGAAATATACTGATGCAATCATACTGTGATACTGTACGTATAGCACAAGAGAAAATTTCTGTTGGGAGAGCTGCTGATCCTAGCCACAGCTGCTACTGCTGATTGGAAAGTTGCCAGTGTTTTAAATAGACTTCTACATTTTCCCAGGTCTTAGAAGTAAAAGAAAAGTCCATTAAGAATGGAATGGGATGAAGTGGTTGGGGAAAACGAGTTTCATTATTGGAGTTTCATTACCATGTGTGAACTGTAGAGGGGAATTTGAGAGACCCCGTTCTAGTGTTTAAATTTGTTTGTGTAAAGATGAGCCAAAGGACAGGACTCTTCCTTTGAAATCATTTCACAGCTGGATAGTTTGGGCTGTCCTTTATTTCCGTTGTTCTCACACTAATTTTATTTTTTTTTCCTGTTTTTCTTAAAACAAACATTACTGAATTCCAGAAGGCTAATACTAGGAAAGTACTCCCCCTATTCTTACACTTACATTCTCAAGCTATTTCCTTAAGCATTTACTGCAGCTACCAATAAAAGCAGATGGACAGTGGTATGACCAGAACATATATTTGTATATTTGGTATTTCTTTCAAGTCAGTTTTGAGAATTTCATTACTCTGCTAGATGTCTGAAACAATGGTATTAGTCCACAGCCTGTACTCGTCCCATTTCTGCCTTCAGTTTGGAAACTGAGTCTATTAGCTTTCATGGTGTGACAGTACTGAAAGTAAATAAGTGTATTAGCTTAAACAGGAAGCTTATTTCAAAGACTTTGCACCACATCCAGGAAAGCTTCCAGAAACATGTGCTCTGAGATGATCTAAGCATGTTCATTATTCAGACTGTTGATAGCCTTAAAAGGGACAAATTTCTTAGGGTTGAATCAGCAAGAAATGTAATTCAAATAGAAAAGTAAGAATCACTTGAGCATTTCAGAAAATTTTTATTGTGGCCAAAAAGCTACTAAAAATGTAGTAGAAAGAAAAAAAAATTACTTTGATAAATATAAGAAGTTTGGAAATACAAGAAACTGAAAAAGTAAGTAGAATGATTATACTTTTTTTTTTTTTTTTTTTTTTTTTTTTTAATTTTCTTTCCAGAACGGTGATGCTCTAAACCCATCTATATCAAGAAAAAGAACCCAACAATAGCATCACTTCATAAGCAGATATAATGGTCATAAAAAATTCAGACATGTTTAGTAAATTCTGCTATTTTGTATTTTGGGGATAAAACAGATAATATGCCTGTGAAACCAGCCATAACTGTAATTCAGCGATTTTATGAAAAAAAAATCACAATCACCATCAATTTTTCAGTCAAAGTATTTTTCACAGTGGCTTATGTCATAACATTCTATGGACCTCTAAAAATATTTCAGACCAAACACAAACCCTTTCATTTAGTCCCACAAAAGTGGGAAAAACATGGACTAGATATTCTGAAACCACACTAGAGGGCACTTGAGCTGTTTCTTCTAGAGTAGGTAAAGGTCAGAATAGTAGGATGCTTATTCAGGAGCAGCAGCGGAGAATCGAACATGGGAATTAATAATTAATACCAACCTGGTGTCAGGTTGGTAGAACAATTAGTGATTTTCCCCAACAGCCTACTGCGGAGGAGTAGGTGTGGATTTCTGTTGGGAGTCTAGAGGGCTTTCTGCGGGAGAATGGACATGTGAGCAATCCTGCGTGAGAACAAGAGCTCAGCCGAGCAAGAATGCGATAAGGATGTGACCCTGACTGAGGGGGGAAGAAACTCGACGGGACAAACAACCCCCGGAAGGGATGGGGATGGATGAGGCAGCTCCACAAGGCAGGGCACCTGGCAAGGCTGATGGGGCGCTTTTTATCCAGTCATAAGAAGGTTTAAAGCACGGGCTAAGTTAACTGTCCGGTCTTGAGGACTTGTACTGCGTTTTACTCAGGTGTGTGGGAGAACATTATAAAAGGGCTGAATTAGTCTCAATAAACGGGGCCCGGCCGGTTCGCCTCGCCCTGGGAGCCGCGGCCACTGAGGCAGCAGGTAAGCGGCGGCGGGGTCGGCCTGGGGCTGCCCGGGACAGCCCGTTGTGTTGGGGTGGCAGCGCGGCCGGCCTGTTACTGACGTTATTATCAACTGAAATTAAATTGTGTTTGATTTTAATATCAGTATAGAATTAAGAGATATTTTAGTAAAAATAATTTATTTTACATTTATTGTATTTTGAATCTAGCAACCGACTGCTACTCTAAAATCCCCTGTACAGCCCCGTACCAAGGCTGAAGGGACTGGTCATAATTGTTTAGTAGGAACGGTTAGAACCGAGGTAACAAAACACAGGCGGGTTTGTAAACTGATTTATAACACATACATAGGACTAGAAGAATGCAAGTAGTTGTCAAGGTCCAGGATTAATGTGAACTGAGGGCAGTGACCGTAACAGCTTGCAGGTACCTGCCAAGAAAGCCGTGTCCTTAAGCAGAAGGTAATTCCGTCAGGGGGAGACCGCGACCACCGACTCATGGACCATCGAGTCACCTTACACCCCAGAGCCATTTCTAGACATTTCTAACCTTTACTGTGCAGAATTGGAAATAGGAGGAGAATATGTTAATGATTTCTTGGAAGTTGTATGTTTATGTATGGTACTTAATGAATATGTATGAGTAAGTTCTATATAAGGTGGATGATTCTGGTGCCCAGCACGTGTTGTTGATGAGAGCACTCCCCTACATGTCTGGCCGTCAATAAAGAAGTGTCTGCTTATCTACATCACATTGGTGTCGATAAGTTACTTTTATCCCGGATTTTGGTGACAGGTCTGCCCTAGAAAGTTCTGGGCTCACCACCAGCTTGGTGTGACTTTGCTGCTGCTTATTGCTAGGCCTGCAGCCCTTCCTGCAGCATTGCTGGTTCCTGGTTCTAGCTCTCTTTAATCTTGCTAATTAGCTCTTTCCCATTGTGTCCCTGCAAATCTTTCTTGTGTGGAGTACTTTAGTTCCTGATTTTACTTGCCCTTACTCTTGTTTCCGCCTCATTTAAACCTCTGCTTCTGGTCCTGATTCATGTCTCCAGCTGCATGTGCCCTGGTTGCTTTCTTGCATCTAGTTCCTTTAACGTATTCTCTCAGACGTGCTCAGCTGAGTTCAGTTGGCTAAAGGATGCCCTCCTTGGGGAGAGGAACTTGGAGCCAACTGAATTGTAACTTAATTTTTTTCAGTTCCCAGCTGCATGGTCTTCCAGATAAGCCCAGCATCATACAAACATGAAGATGCAGCTTTCAGATCAGAGAGGGGCGCAGGAGCTGTACTGGGAGCCAGTCTTCACTGGCCGCGCTTAGTTAGTTGGCTGCCATTTTGCCCTTATTAAGTTAAATAATCTGAAGTTGGGAAAAACTTCTTTAAAAAAAACCCCGCTTTTGTTTTTCTGTACTTGTTTCCTCATGAATATCAAGTCACAGCAGGGGTTTTCCTTGTTCACAGTAGCTTGAGGTAGGACACGTTGTTTGACAGTCTGACATGCATGCATGACGTTTCTTGTAGCAAGGAAAAACTGTGTGCAGAGGATAAAGCTTTGCTAATAGCTGGCTGAAGGCTGTTGGACAAGCCCTCACAGGATCTATGAACCAGCTCAGATCTTTTTGCATTCCATTCAAATGCAAGGTGTGCTCTTTTGATCTGACTCCAGTAGCAAGCTAGGCACAGGGCGAAGTAAGAGTACCTCCATGCGTTTTCCCATGATGAAGAAAGAGGGAGCATGTCTTGTGGCAGATGCTGGTTTTGCTCTTTAGAGTACTGTTGGGTTATGCTTGGAAACTGTTAATGAGATTAGTGCAAAAACCTGAGTGGAATAGAGTGGATGGGGACACATACCTACTTTTTACTACAGGTGTGTTGATTTAATCTGTTGCTTTCCATGTATATATATGTATCCTGTATACCCAATGTCATAACTAGACACCCTGAGCACCTGAATCCTCTAATTTTTGTAAGCTTTTGTAAAAGTCCTCTTTGAAATATCTTGCAGTGGTTTTTTTTCAGTTTAGTTGTAATCAGAATTTAGAGCACATGGGTAATAAAAGGTGTCAAAATGTAGTAACCTCTCATGAATGATTATGGTGCTGTCTACAGGCGAACTTGTCTGTTCACATGCTTAATTTTTTGGGTGCTAGGAGATACAGCAAGGCCATGGGTAGACCTACACTGCCTTAGGTTTATTAGTATCTGGCGTAAGAATCCCTGTACTTTGTTGAAAGCGGTGCTAGAAAATAAGTTAACTAAATAATAAGCTAAATAATAAGTGAATGGGACTTGTAAATGGGGATGATCCAAAGGCTTAATAACCTTTTAGACAGAGAACTGGGTAAGCGAAGAGGGAAGACTTAGTCTTGTTACCATTCTGTCTCTTTTTAAAACCAACATGACTTGTAGCTTGTAGTGAACTTCCTCCTTGGTATTTTTGGGTCGAAAAGAGAACAGAAATGAAAGTTTAGTGAAATTCTGGGGTGCTGAGTTGGGCTAATGATTTTGCTTCTCAGTTTAAATTAGATTGTTTCCAAGACAAGCCTTTAGTTAATTGTACTTAAGCCACTTAATACCACAGTGTGCTGCTGCATGTGTGGCCTGCTGCTGTCTGCAGTCAGGAACATGAGCTTTCTTAGAAAAACAGCTGAAATTGGCATCAGAGAAAGCATAAAATATGGAAAGAAAAAGAGAAGTGAGGATGAATAACAGAAAAATAGATAGTAAGCATTGGCCTGAACAAAATGGCTGGGTTGCACATGCAGCTGGGAGGTGATTTAGACAGAAAGGAAGGAACTAGAGCAAAAACTTCTTTGGAAGATAAGAGACATAAACAGTGCTTTCCTGAGCGTTTCATAAAAACATAGGAGTCCCTCCTGTTTCTGAGGTCAAACATGGAGGAGATGGACTATGTAGAGCAGGAGCTTTAGGATGTCTGGAACTGTCAACTCTCCAGTTAAATTACAGAATAGTGCTCCATGTTTGACCATGGAAAAACATGCAGAAAGAAAGCCTACAGCCAACATGTGTCAACATATGACTTGATTTGGACAAGAGGCAGCTAAAAACATTGTGCATGGGCAGAGTTGGTAGTAGACCTGGTTTCAAAATTTTAAACTATCACTGAAAAAAAATCATTTGAGATTTTATGCATGGTGCTGTTTCTCTAAACTGCATAGCTGAAGAAAATAAGACAAATGTGAGCAAAGGTATGTGACAAGTTACTGGAAAGTCAATCTTTCTCCTCGAATGTTTTCAGTAAAATAACCTGCATTAGTTACTTGTGCTTCTTAGTGCATACAAGGATGTATCAAGTGAAGTTACTGGGGTAAATGACAGTGAATCTTGGCCAATATTTTCTGTAACTTAACCTGGGTAATATAATGGAAACTATAAGCAATTTATGAATGACAACAATCTGTAAAAAGCTGCCAGAATGGAGAAGGACAGAACTAGAATTATAAATGACTGACAAATTAGAGAGAACCTCTAAAAATGTAGCTAGAACTTAATAATAACATAAACCATCATGCACTTGTGTAGGAATAAGCACCATCACACATGCGGCATTGGAAGTAAATGGCCAAGTAAGTTCTTTATTGAAGAATCTGCGAGATGCTGCAAGCTGAGCTGTAGGGGAAGAGGCAAACATACTGCTTATTATGGACAGATTGCAATTTGAGATGAACGTGACAATCCACACTCACGGGGCCTATTCTGGGTTCTGCTCCCCAAGAAAGGTGGGGACCACTAGGGGACAAACCGGACCAACTTTCAGCTCTCTTATCCTTCTGAGTTGTAAACATGAGATAATTCCAGGACATCTCTTGCATATGTCCTACATATGTCTCAGATCTTAACACCGTGAGTCCTGCAAACAGATACGGCAAAGAATAAATATTAAAGTGCAGCCCAGATGAGGTAGTATCAGAATGTAGACAAAAAATACAAAAGTGACAAAAGCAGGATGAATGTGAAAGCTTGCTTCTTCGTAGCACTGCCATCAGAAGACTGCTTTCAGTCTTTATTTAGCTGTCTTGTTTCGATGCTCAGAAATGTAGGAAGTCTAAATCCATTTCCCTGTTTCTGACAGTAAGTAGTTGAATGCCTTTTTTTTTACCAGTCTCTTCTGCATTTCTAGGCTAGGTAAGTAAATTTTCATGGATGCTTGTGGAAGGTGGTGATTCAGAATGCCTTTGAAAATTATTGTCTGTAGTGCTGTTCAAAAGATGGTTTAAATCACAAGATTTCTTTTGTATCTGATATTGGCTTATATCTGGTTTTCTTTCATTTCACAGATCCTTGAGAATTAAGCACTTCTGGCTGTTCTGCTGGAATTGAAATGTTAAGGGAGAGTCACTGTTCCCATGTCACTGATTTGTCTTTACACCCACATTTATGTTGGGTGTTTATGTGCCTGCCTCTTGTATGCTTCACAGGCATGCCCTGCTGCAAACAGCTGAGTAGATACAGATCAGTTTTTGCTCTGACTCGGTATGGTGTTTTAATGCTTTTAAGGTAATGATGTTTTTTTAAAGTGGTGGAAGTGGGATCATCTACCAGCCTTTCCTGACCTGACTACACAGTTGATGACTGCCAACTTCTCTTGATCCTGCACAGGAAGGACATGGATATCCCATTGAAACAATGCTCATTACAGAACCTTTCAAATTCTTTTTCTCTGAGCAGTAATTTTGGCGTTGTTTTTTGGTGACTCTGTAGTGAATTCTGGATGGAGTTCAGATAGCTGAGGTACTCTTGGTCCTGTACTATTGGTGACATTTAAATGTGTCTTGTAGCCTATCTGATAAACCTGACAATTTGCAGCTTCCCTATAGTGACACTTCGTATAGCAAATGTTTTTCAAGCACTATCATCTGTTTCGTAGGTTTTAATTCTTTCAGGATATCAAAACCCTCCTGTATTCGAAGAGGTTAGGGCTTTTTTTTCTCTTTGCAAGACTTACAAACTATTTACTAAGCATATAAGCTCCTATGTGGGCAGAGGTATTGTAAAAAGAACCATATGACTGAATTAACATCCTCCAATGAGGAAAGTGGCTGGAAGCAGCTTGAGTCTCTGCACTGAGCTGTTAAACTTGAACTTCCAAGTTAGTAATCAAAAGCTGAAACAAGATGGAAGTAAAATGTGAGGAGTAATGTGAAAAATATGTTGCAGAGAAGATCAAATGGAAGAAAGAAAATGAAAATGTTCTCAGCTGGCTGCAGAGTTCTTTCAGAAGGAACTTTATAGGAGAGTAACCCTGTTCATACTTTACCTTTATTTTCTCTCTAGGTGCACACAGGTGAAACAAAGAGCCTTGTGGAGCTGGGGTATGCATTGCAAAGTTGCTTATGCCAGCATTGAATAGCTCAGGTTTCCTGTGTTACTAAATTAGATTTAGGAAACTAACAGGCTTTCTGTGATCTCCAAAGGCTCTTTTAGCAGTATCCAGCTGAAAAAGCAAAAACTGAAAGCATCTCCTCTGCTGGTAAAATTTTGTTCTCATTTCTTTGAGGCAGTAGGATGACTTCTGTGCCCTCATGTGGAAGAGCAAGAGTTAGAAGGATTTGAATCCTCATGATCCAAAGATCCAGCAGTTCAGGAAGAAGGGAAAATAAATAATTAAATCACTCTAACAAGCAAGATGTGTCCTTATTCAGAGAACAGGAATACCATTCTTTCCTTCTTTGGGGAATACATGAACAGAAAAAATGAACCCAGAGACAATAACATAAGAGTGTTGTCAAAGTATTCCAAAAAATAACTGAAACTTGTGCAGATGCCAAGTCTAACTTTGGCTGATTCTCTTTTAGGAATTTTGTAGAGCAATTTTCTGAATTCTATTAATATAACAAGCAAATATACTTGGTGAGGGGTGGTATGTACTTGTCTCTTAGTTGATTACTTTCTGTAGCATTTTGCCTCCTGCTACAATAGGTTTGTGGCATGCAGCTGAATGCATGTTGCTGTGTCCTGCTTAATTCAGAAGGGACCGAACTCTTCCCACTGTTGAAGTGTGTTTGTCTTTCTCAGACTCCTGGTAGCATTAGGGTATCCTCAAGCCCCAGTTCAAATATGAAACCATAGCATTTTGGTGCAATGAATAATACTGCATGTAGATTGCTTTCACTCTAAGCCTGTTCCAGAAGACAAATTTTTGCCTGAATATCGCTATCTGTGGTGGCCATGTGGAGACTAAGAGATTTTAATCTGTTACTCTGGGTTTTAGCCTATAACTTAATGAATACAAATTTGCCGTTGTCTCTCAGTGAGGCTGTAATGCAGCTGCTAGCTAGTCTTCCTCCTGCTGTAGTCCTCCTCTTTCTCATAGATTCTGAGATTTGATGATAAAATTTTCTGGTATTTTTCTTCTTCCTGTAAAAGCATAAGAAGTATTTAATTATTGAGTGCTAAGATATATTCTATTAATTAGGTTCCTCATAACTCATAGATCTCAGAACCATGGGGGGTTTAATACATTCTTTTGTTTGTGGCTTAAATTGTACCCAGATATTTAGCAGCTATTAATCAAGTATGCATACTGGCCTTTCTTCTCCTATACACATGCGGTTTTGGCCATTGTTGGAAACAGGGTGCTGAAATAGCAAACCTTTGTTCTGACTTGAAAACATCACTTTTTTTTTTTTAACAGTCTAAACATTCATAAAATGTGCATTGGAGCTACAGGCAGGATGGGATTTTCAGGGAGGACTCTCAGTTAAATCAGATTTTTTTTTTCTATTCCTTTTCATTCTGCTATGCATATTATTTAACTTCAAGCGATTATATTTATCTTAGAAAAAGATCTTGTAATTGAGTTGAAGAGGTGGTGCATTTGTGTCTCATGGTGCTCCATTTATATAAAATGGGGCCTCAGTTGAGCAGCCTTGGAATGTGATTGTGTGGATGAGTAAGATCAACTCTTGGTAGTATCTTGAGTAGGTGTTTCCAAAGTCTTTTAGAGTTATGAATACATTAAAACATACCTTTCTCTGAAAAAGGAAAAGAATTATTTGCTGCTCTGGAATTCATGTTCCTTTCATCAATGTAGAAGTGAGATGCATGGGATGAGCCATAGTGGAACCAACAGCCCCACTAAGTTCTCTTAAGTAGCCATTGAGCTTTAACTGTTTCTACATGTTACTTTTTGTCTAGGGGTATAAAAATAGCCCATAGCATTATTGCTGAGTCATGCTAACCAGCCTCATGACCTCTTTGCAAGAATCTTCTCACTTGCACTTCTTAGGTCTTGCATGTAAGAACATTGCCCGCTTCACAGAGACGCCAGCTGTTTCCAGAGCAAGTAAGTTTCCAGCTGTTTACAGAGCAAGTATCTAAAACGCTTGAGATACCAAAGTTGCTACAGAACTATAAGTTGTGATGGACATAAACTCTCTGCCCCCAACCATTATATGCTGTGTCACTCCTGACTCCACAGAAGGAGTTGGACTTCAGCTGTTACAGAAAATCTGTCGCAAAATCTGTAAGTAAAATGTGAGTGCAGGTAGAAATGTTTGAGGAGGTGAAACTACTTAGGTGGCAGACTGTCTGTGCCAGCCATGCCGAGTTCTGTTTTTACTTGGTGATAGTGACCATGTGCTCTTGGTACATCCCTGTGTTCGTTTTGATCACAAGGGTTTAATTTGTCATCTTTTATTCTTTGCTGTGGAAGCTATTGTATGTAGGGGAATAGTTGCTTTTCTTGGCCTGCTGGTTATGCTCTGGCTAGTGCATCATAGTAGAGGTGCTAAGACCATTTTCCTGCTTCAAATTTCATGCTGCATTTCTGTTTTCCACCTCCCAATCCCCACATGCTTACCTCTCATGTTTGATCACTGAATGAAGAGTACAGTCTTTTTAGCTAAATTTCCTAAGGACTCTTGAAACCTAAAATCTAGCAGGTCAGGAGAGAGCGTTCAGAGGAGAAGGTTAAGTGGTAGCTTCCTTTTCTAGTCTCCCCATGTACCTCCTTTCTTCCTTCTGGTTTCCATTTCTGGACTGTCATGATATTTGAGTTACACAGAGCTGAACCAAATGGCTGGTGTTTGAGATCATGAGCATGACTGCACATTTGCTGGATGCTCAAGTTTTTTGGCCTGAAATCTCTTTGGAGTATTACTCCCTGTGAATAGGTCATGCACCCTGAAACATACAATCATAGCATGACATTTTGTAATGTCTTTCTGTACCCTTACATTCTGTTACAGGCAAACCACAGGCACATCTCTCAGGAGTGTTGTTCGGTGCAATACTTTGTCTAAACATTTTCCCACTGGATGTAATCCAGTCTGGGATCGCAACTGTCGTGAGAATGCAACAAATCATTCTGGGAAGTATCTAAATTTGCCCCTATTGGTCAAAGCAATGTTTATGCACAGCCAGAACCACATGACAGAGGAGAGGGTACTCTTGAACCCTGTTAGTAATATGTACTAAAAAAATACCAGAGCTCCCAATTTTTTGTATGGGTAAACCTCAAAACTACTGTTTGCTAGTTTGAACAACCCCTGATTTGAACATCATTGGAAGAAAGCCAGGAAAGCAACTGGAGTCAGCTCAGAAACATTTTTTAGTCTTGTAGCCACTTTATTCAAACAAACAAACAAATAAAACCCCTTAAACTCCCAACAAAAAAGCCTTTTCAAAAATGTACATTTTCTTTGAAAGAGTATTTCAGGACTTTATAGTGATTGCTTGAGATGTAGTACCTACATGAAGACTGCCAGTAGGAAACTGTCAAACATAAAATAAATGCCATATGTGTACACGTTGTTGCTCATTTTCAGTCCTGCCTCAGATCAGCATAAATCACTGTTCACTATATGTATATATATCACTATATCATATATAATCACTATATAGTAACTTCCTTACATCTACAAGGTAACTAAAAATTATTAGCCTTGCAAAGAGGTATATTTAGCAGTTTTCCAGTGGAGTGAATTGCAGAGCTCTCATACAAGCAGGGCAAATGACCAAGAAAATACTATTTCCATGGGTTGCTCTGAACACTCTAGCATGGTGGATTTGCCTCCAACTGTAACAGAAGCTCAGGTTACAAAATATAGCATTTAATACATATCTGAGGGAAAGATCTAAGGTACTTGGATGATAGAGGCTCTGTCAGGCAAAGAGTGAAGCATGTTGGCAGGAGCACTGGTGTTGTTGCAGCCTGTTCTGCATGAGCTCTGGAGGATAAAATGTGTGTTTGTTCCTATGTTAAGCAGCTAAAACTGTGGCCTGGTTGCTCCTGCTTCTAACTGCCATTTCGGTTTAGGGTACTGACAAGGAAGATCCTTTAGGTAAGGAATAATACCTGTTTTAAAGGCCCAGATTGACTGGGCCCCGCTGTGCACGGTCACCTGCTTGGGGAGTGAGTTATGGCATCTTCTGTGCCTTATGGCACAGATTTATGGGTTTAGGTGCAAAGTAGGTAAGTTTTGTGAAAATGGACAAAAATAGAAGTGAGAGCTGTTGCTGCTGAGGAACATTTAAATAATAATAATAAGCTAGATCCTGAGCACAAAAAACATGTAGTCCATGAAAATAAAAATAAGAATGGGATGGAGAAAATTCTCTAAAACAAAATGGAAACATTCAAACTGCAAGACAGCCTGTTTGATTTTTAAATTGTTGACTTTAGCTGGGTGCTTAGTAGTACAGTCGTTTCCTAAATATGTCAGCATTATTAAAAAGGCAGCAGTTTGTAAGTAAATACAGGGTGATGCTGAGGAAAGGACAATATTAAATGTTTGTTGAATCACCTCACGTTTTATGCTCAAAATCCTGTTAGAACTAGATAACAAAACCCCAGAATTTGTTGACTTGTCTTGTAGTGTAAGATCAACGGCAAAACTGCTGCAGGTATGTGCTTTATCTGAGGAATGACTGGTTGTTACAAATGTAAAGAATAAACTCTTCCAATAAACATAATTTTTCAGCCTAGTCCTGAAGAAGCTAGGAGCAGTTCCATTGTGCAAACTCTAATTTATTAATTTGATTATGCCTATTTGCCTTTGCAAAGCTTTGATGTTCGGAAGTCAGTGTTTAAGCCTTGCTGCAGATGACGGCTCTATTGGAAGTTATTAATCACTGAATGAGTCATCTGTTCACCTGCATTAGACAATGTCTAAGCAGTATGATAAAGTTGAACATGACCTGAGTTTAGGGTAGATGGATTAAATATGATTTGTTTAAATTTGTCTCAAATCCATTGTAGATAAGACACTCTGTATGATAAATTCTCCAAAGTTTGGTTATTTTTAAACAAACCAGAAAATTAGGACCTGTAACGTCTTTAAAACACTGGTGAAAAATAGAGGGCAGTTCAGCATTTCACGTGCAAATTTGAAGGAAATTTCTAGGTTGATTATAACTTAAGTTGGTGGGACACCATCTTCCTCCATTTTCAGAATGATAAATCTCTTGATTTGGGTATAAAGTGGTGCATTTGTGAGTAGTGCTGAGCTTATATGGAAGTCTGCTGCTCCTGGAATCTATGGCTTTAATTTACATAGTGTAGCTTTCCTCCTCCTGCTGGCCATGGAAATTGTAATCAGAGTGACTGATTCAACTTAGGACACAGCAGAAGAAGGCTTTTACTTTTTTTCAGAAACTTTATTAACACAGTTCTTCCTGCTCTGGGGACTCTCACAGTAGCAACAAAGGAGGAAGCGTGAAATTCAACAGAAGGTTAAGTGCAAATAAACCAAATGTTTTTTAATTTTTTCCTCTTTCATATGTCAGCAATTAGTCATTAATTGTAACAGTTGCTGTGCTTTGGATTCAGTATGGGATTTGGTATGAGAAGAATGTTGATAATACACTGATGTTTTCAGTTGTTACTAAGAAATCAACAACTTTTCAACTTCCCATGTCCTGCTAGTGTGCAGGTGTACAAGAAGATGGGAGGGAGCATAGCCAGAGCAATGGACCCAAATTGGGCAGTGAAATATTCCATATTGTATAACGCCATGCTCAGCATATAGAGGAGGGTTGGCCAGGAAGCGGGGGCTCTCACTTTCGGGATTGCGGTTTTGGGATCTTGTCTTTGGGATCGCTAGCTGGGAACTGGGTTATCGGGTATCAGTCAGTGGGTGGTGAGCATCAGCTGATAGATAGCAGTCTTGTGGCAAAAAGCAGCTGCATGTTGTCTGTCTTTTGCCTGGTTTTTAAAGTTCAGTGATGCAGTTGTGTGCCATAAATCTAATCGTGTAGTTGGCAAATAACTCTGTGAGAGATACATGTTTGATGGCTGTTGAAAATGGTGTTAGTGCCTAACTGTTCGGGATTTAGCTTGTCTAATAACTTGTTTCAGTCCAACATCTGAAGTTGTTTGCTTCAGACTAACAATAGCCCTTGCAGAGTTTGTTGTGTTTGGCTTCAGCAATGTGCTTTGGGAGTGCACTCTGAAAGAGAACTTCAAGAACTCTTGTCTTCCTAGATTGAGAGAACTGGACTTCCATCATTAGTCAATAAACAGTCCTGGTTTAGAACAGCACTTTCCCATTAGATACTGCCTTTCCTACGTTATTAATCACCTACATTTATTTCTGTGATACAGAAATCTTTTTACTCTCCTTGTCTATTCTGATTTTGTAGTCTTAGGAAGCTAATGGAGGACAAAGGACTTTTCAAACACATTCTGGTCACCTTCAGTTTTCATCATAGCTAGTTACATACAGCTGTTATAATTCAGAATATTTTTAACATGAAACTCTAGTTTTACTGTTTGCTAAACAATATTTATGGCTAAAATTTCTTACAATAGTTGTCGATGAAAAAGCTATTGAAAAATTTGTACAAAATCCATCTGCTCAGTTTTTTACTACTTTAATAAGAAACTGGTTTTCACTGCTTTCTGAAGAGTATTCTTAACCTTCTGTAGGAAAACAGAATGAACACTTGTATTTTACAATTATAGGTTTGACATAGTGGACATTATCTAATGAATTGTACACACTCCATCATTATTTACCTATTCAGTGGCTCTTTCCTGTGTTCAGCATGCTCCACCCCACTTAAAATGTCATCACAGGGTGTTTAAAGACTCACAGTATGTGTATTTTTAGAAATTTGAGTTCCAGTCTATGGGAAGATCCTAGAACCAAAGCAATCATTTGCAGTTCGTGACATTAACACTTTTTTCTCCTTCCTTTTTTTTTTTTTTTTACTGTGCATCAAGTCAATAAGAAGTGAAAATGAATAGAGCTCAATTGTTACTGCAACATATCATACTGAATTTTTGAATTAGTACACAGCTTAGCTCCTAAATCAGACCAGTTCTGTTTTAATTAGAACCTGTGATAAATGTCTTGTTATTTATTGGTTAATAGATCTCTCACAAGGGAATTCAGATTGTGCATGTTCTTTCCTGCCACAGTTTAATTTGTTGTTCAGAGTTAGATTCTGTGCAGTAGATCTGGAATCTAACCAAATCAAATGATTCAAGAGGAAAAAGGAAAACCGAACAAAATCCCCAGAGGATACATATGATCAGTAGAAACAGCAGATGTGCTTTTCTCAGAGATGCTGGGAGCATCTGCGCTGTGTTCATCAGAGGCTAAAGGTACTACCTAGGTTGAATGTTATTGCACAGCTTTATGACTGTATGATTCATTTCTCAAATTAACATGGTTTGGATCACAAATTTAAGGGCAAGATCTTGCTAAATGCCTGAAGAGGGGCCACTAGTTATGCTGGATTATGTAAATAGAAGTGATACAGAAGAGACAATCCATGAGTCAGTGCATTCACTACAGGCTTGCTTTTTCCAGGCAGAAGGAGCCATCACACAGTAACTGAATTTAAGTGAAGCACCAGTTTGCAGAGAAAGTACGGTGGTGGATTTTGTACTTTAATGCTGGCAGGCAATATTCTATTTAAAAGCCATGTGTGCTAAAAGCAATGCTTCAAAAGAAAAAGCCATATGCATTTAAAACAGCAATCTATTTAACCGATTTAGGCCCGGACATTTTTAGGGGTTTTTTGTTTTCTTTTGATGTAAAGCAAGAAAAATTTGTCCTCCAGAACAGTTTAGCAGAAGCACAGTGAAGAACCTCCTACCCTACCCTGGTGACTTATAATTATAGTCAGATTGTAGTGTCCCCATCATTTGGACAACAGGTAGCAAAATGATGGCCTTCATGAACAAAGATGCACAGCAAAACTTCACAGCTTCATTGTTCCTCTTAATTTCTTGGCAAGTATAGGGAAACCCTCCAAAAGTTATGAATTTCTGATTCCATCAAAGTGTTTTGTGCTGTCTGAAGTCTGGAAGGACTTTAAGGAAAACTCAAGAACACTGGGGAAGAGCTTGCTCGATCGTAGTGATTATTTTTACTTTATCAGGAAGGATACTGGGAGGATAAGGACAAAATTTTTAATCTGATAATTTGAGGTTAATGCCTGGGATCTGCTACAGAACTGTGTGCATAGGAAAGAAGTGATCCTCTGGTCAGAGAACTCTGTCCTGGAGGAATTAAGAATTCTCAAGCAAGGCCTCCTGTCTGCAAAGCCCTTCTTGTCTGCTGTTGTCACACTTGGGATGTTGTCTTCTGTTCTGTGCTGCGTATTAACCTTACCTTTTCTTGTTTGAATCAAGGAAATACCAAAAGCTGATTGGGCTGAGGAAAGCACATCTCTGAATGTTAGCACTAAAGTGGTGTACCTAATGTCACCATTTCTTTAAACCATTATGAAGCTGGTTTACTCTTTAACACCAACCAAACCAAAGGAACATCCATTTTTCTAACAAAAGGTTGGTCCTGTTATGAGTCCTTATGCTGTTTAAAACCAGTGGATGCCATCTGGTCAGATTGGAACCTGGATAATTCTGTCTTGCATTTTCTTAGTTTCAACCCTGCCCCCCGGTGTCCGGGTGTTCTGCTGAATTGTATTCTTTAAATATTAGATTGCTGTGTAGTGGTTTTCTGTATTTTATCCACTTTGTGCTGTGACACTTGGTTTTCCTTAGTTTTTGCTAGTTTCTTTTGACTTGATAAAGCAGCTTGGTTGAAGGATGCTACTGGAGTTCATTGTACAGTCTTCAACAATTATGCAGACCAAATGATGGAATTCAAGACTACATGTCAGGTCCAGTGACTGTTATATAAGGCTAGATATACCATATCAGAATAGTTTATTTGTAGGCATATGGAAGCTGACTTCTAGAGCAAAGAATTCCTTGAGAAGACAGCCAGAGAAAAGTGAAAATACAATACATAGTGATTCCAAGCCCAACATGTAAGTTCCCTGACAGTGGTTGTAATTGCTCCAATGGAAGATGTTGCTTACTAAAAAAAAGATGGCAAGGGTGTGGCTTCTACAGCATTTCTTCTTAACTGCATGTTTAAATAAGAGATTAGATAATGAAGCAGCAGTGTAGTGCAACGGGTGAAAGCACGACTGTTACGTCACCTGTCTCCTTCTATGTCAGTGTCAAAATTTTCTGTCTGTATTGCAGTTGAAGTGAAAATAATCAAGACGAGGCCCAATGAAGTATAATCTGGTTGCAGGTCTAGGCATTAGAATGGGTTTTCTGGCATTCCAGGCTTTTGGTGTCAACTCAGCAGTAGGAATGATTGTGTAACCAGTAGGGTTTTGGGCATGTGTTGCCGTTGTCCCCTCAGCGTGTCCGTCCCCCTCCCCCCATATCCCCCCTTCCTTCAACCAACCAACCAAAACTGTAATAACAGCAGTGATGAGAAGCACACAGTTAATACAAAAGTTCAAATATGGCAATAATTCTCTTTCTAAGAATGCACTTTTCCAGGTTTTTATTATTTTATAATCATAAAGCCCCACATTCTTATTAATTTCTTGAAATACTTCACCACTTCTCACTAGATCATTGGTCACATCAATGTCACATAGGCATAACAATAACATATGTGCAGGGAGAGAAATGATGTACACCCTTAAAATTTGAGGCTTGAGTTTTTAGCTCCTAAGTTTGGCATTCAAGATTCTGCAGTTAACAGTGGGATCAAGATCAAGTGTGAATGCATCGACCTGTCCTTTTCAGTCTTCCACACTGCCTTTTGAGACCTTTTTTATGAACAGGAAGGAAGTGTCAGTAACACAATAGATCGTTGTCATGAAGCATGAACCTGTAGTCTAGTTTCAGTCTTGGGAGTACAAAATAAAAATCAGCTGAAGGGATAAATGTGGAATAGATCACATCAATATCTGCAAGACTAAATAAACCCTCCCCCCTTAATGAATAGCTAAATGTTTATTAACAGAAATTTTAATCAAGATCCAGATTTAGAACAGTAGGTCATAGAGCTTTTATTGACAGCTCTTTGTGCCTCAGACTGTGCCTTGTAGGTAGTGGTAGTACCTTGTTCTTGGCAAGACTGTGCTTTAAGGTTTAGTTGGGGGAACTCCTAAGTGGACTGGATGTGGAAGGAATGTCAGCTCCCAAGATTGCTTTAAGAAGAAAGTAATCAGTTTCAGGGCTCTTTGAAGAAATGCCAAGACTTACACATGTTCAGAATTACCATATGCCTTCATGAGACACTTTCAATTGCAGTTTTGTTATGTCAGTGGTGAAATAATGGCAGTCTCCATAAACCTGGAAGTCCTGGATGAGTAGGAGCTTCATTTTTCCCTAGTCACACTGTGTCATGTATGGTAAAGAGCACTTCTAAAGCAGAGTTGTTACTTTTGTCCATTGCTTTAAGGCCACCAAAGAGCACAGACGGGACTCTGCTCCAATTCCGCATTTTGCTTTGCTTCATAATGCTGTTTGTTTTGTTGGTCTCCCTCCATCTCTCGTGCTGACTGCCAGGTGGCTGCCACTGCTGTTGTGTTCTGCTACTGTGTCAGAGGGTCTGATGCCTGCATGATTGCACTGTAAGCACTCCTTAGTTGTCTTTGCCTCCCCCTGGTCCAGAACAAGTTGTCATTATTTGGAGGACACAGGACAGTCAGGAGCCTGCCCTCTCCTTGACCTTTCAGATAACTGACTATTCATGCAAATATTACAAATATGTTCTGGAGAGAGCAAAGCATTCTCACTGAAATATTGCTGTCCCACACCATAACCACCTACTAGAGGAGGCTGAAAAGTGGTATACCACTGATTAGCAGGAATGGTCTTTGTCTCAGTGCCTTCCACTTCGCAGAGAGTGGCACTGTCATACCAGAAAGCCTATCTTGCCTAGGTCTGGTTATTTCCACCGGCACTATTTTACCACGACGCATTTTCTCTAGAGATCTGCTGCCCTTCTTTGCCGTTTACGAGGAGGCAAACGTCAGGTCTGCTTTTTTTCACTGAAGAAACAACTGTGCATGAGGGAAGGCAAGGGTGAAAGTGTGCCCTCTAGGATTTTGAAGAAACCAAGCAGAAAAATCTTAATGGTATTTATTTTGAAAGAGTTTCTGCAATGGATAACAGCTGCTTTTCCAAAGGAAGCGACGAGAGAAACTGTAGCTTTATTCAGTGTGCAATGACTGAAACACCCATCACAGGCCTCAGCCTCCTCTGCGTACTTCTAGAAACCAGTGTTTCCCAAAGCACAGAAATTATAAGCATAGGGTTATTTCATTCGTCCTTGCTAAAACACAGCCTTGGTGATTTTTTTTTTTTTTATTCTATCATGCATGAGAAGACTTGCTCCTATGGCAACCCCCCACTGCCAGACTACTAACTTGAGAGACTTTTCAAATTTTAATTATAAGCCACATGAACTTTTAAAAATTAATATATGTATATTGCCATTTGCCACCACATCACTAATACAGCTCAAGTAATGAGCTGTAAAATACCATTTTAATGCAAAAATACATACATCGAGATTCTCTTCTTGTGCAGACAAATATTCCAGAATAATTCAGAATGAATTATTTTTGCAGTGAAGATAATTTGGCAATTTTAAAAGATGCAATGAAGGTCTTCCTTAGAATATCTAGCAACATGAAGAATAAATATTTCTACCAGGAGTTCACGAAGATGATTATTTATCTCAGATTAATATCTTTATGGATAATTAGTAAAACTGGAAGCACATTTTGACAGGTGTTTATCATTCTGTTGGTAGGTGGACAAAACATTTTGATAAATCTACAAGATGTTCACAGTAAACTGGTAGGTTTTGTGAGGAAAATTATTTTGTTGTGGAAGAGAGGAATATGTGTGAAAACTGTGTGAAAAATGTTTTCTTTTTGTAGAATGGCGAGCAAAGATTGGTCAGTGGTCCTGTGAACGTTGCAGAATTGGGCTGAATGAGACTAAGGTGAACATCTATTGAAGGGTTCTGCCAGTAAATAAATTGCAAAGCACAAAAGGTTTTCAAAAGAGTTTAATAAATAATGAGGTTCTTTCTGTACTGTATAAACTATAAATATGCCATGCAGTCCTTTATAACTTAAAATAATTTACAGACTGAGGTAGGGGGGTAGGAAGATGCTGTCATGGGGTTTAGATCCGTCTCAGGGTCTCCCTGACTTCCTGCTGAGCACACACACACAGGCTGTGTCAATCCGAATAAACCGCCAGGCTGCTTGCTTGCCCTCCATTGTCAGCGCTTTGACAAAGGTGTGTGTTGTGGTGCAGTAAGAGTTCCAGTGCTTTGCATCGATCCCTCGGCACCCACTGGAGACTGGCTTAGGGTCCCTGCACTTGGTCTCAAAAAAATACTGCTTAAAAATGTTGTTGTTAATGTTGACCTCTCCCAACACTGTCACCTCTTTGCCTTTAATGTCAGTGGCTGTGGTTTTGTCCCCAACCCACATGCTGACACTGTCACACACTGAGAACTCTCCCCGGTGTAATACGGGATGTGCAGTCCTCTTGGTCCTGGCAGTCCTGTTGAGAGAACCTGTACTGCTGAGGAATCCCGTATTCTGTCCTTGCCCTGACACTGGGGGGGGCTGTGTGCTGAACAGCACTCGAGGAGACCGGAAACGCCTCCTCTTAAAGAATTTGGGGTCCATGGTGATATTTATAGCTTCTCTTCTACCTATTGTCCAAGTAGAATGGCCGTGGGCTGTCTGTGGAGCTGCTGTGGGAATGTGGTATCTGTTACTCCGGTGGGTATTGACCAGGGAATGTTCTGCAGGATACTCCAGTGGAGCATTGTCCTCTGACTTTGGAGCTGCCTGTGTGCCGATCAAAAAAGCTATAATCAGAGTGTAGTACAGCATGGACATTACGCTATGCACCTAGAACAAAAGAAAAACGTGATGTTACTGTAAGCTATGCTGGCACAAACGGATGCCATTGCTGACAAATTTATAAGATATTTAGGATCATAAAGATTTCATCAGGTATTCATGTGGGTGCCAGATGTTGTTCTTCCAGAAGAGCTCATTCAGACGGCGTAAGTGTTCTTAATAAAGCGAGAACATTAGAAAATAATAGCTAGATTATTATTAATTCCTCTGGTATTTGTTATTAGAACACTGTTTATGAAGCACTTGTTTGGTGTTATTAATGTGGAGACCATATGGCAACAGCATGTTCCCAGGAGTAAAATCTCTAGTGATTTTTGCAGCAACCTTTTTGGCCAGGGCTGGTCTCTTGGCTGCAAATACCCTGCAGAGTAGTGAGAGCAGAAGTAGTCCCTTGGCTAAAATAGCTGTCAGTGCAGTTAATTTGTCTGCAGAGGTATCCCTGGGGCTAGGGTGGGGACCACCAAGCCTGCACTTGTGCAAAGAGGGGAGCCCCAGTGAATAGTGCCATTATCACACATTCAACAGCCTCCTTACCTGCCATGTGGACAGGCCCCGACACTCTGGCTGGCTCAGCTGCCTCCAGAGCCTCCATCTATCCCATCTGCCCTTTTGGGACGTGCCACATTGCTGATTCTGGTCAAATAAACCCCAGGCTGCCTCCCAGAAGAGCTCTGGCATCATGTTGTCACAAGGGCAGATGGGATTTTTCCATGTTGAAGCTGCTTATTAGGACAAATATGGGTATCACATAGAAGCACCATGCGTGCAAGGCTACTTCTGGGTTTGTACAGCATATCTACAACTGTTGTGGCTGTAGTACTGGAAGTTACCTACGGGAAACACATTTTTTTCAGAGGCCTGTGACCAAGAAGCTCCACAAATGGCACTGCATAGCAGATCCAGGGCCACTGCTAGCCTTCCTTCAATTTGGAGAATATGTGCATCAGTTTGGGTGTGGAAAAGTGTAAGACGAATGTCTAAAACTTTGCTAAGAACAATTTTATGCTAGAAGACCAGCAGCAGTAATACCTTGTTGGGTAACTACCATGTTGACTAATTCAGCTGCCTGTTGGGTTAACACAGCAGCAGCAGGCATCCTGGGAATAAGAGACATTTAAAAAATGATCTGAAATTGCAGTTCAGGGCAGACATTGTATTTTCTCTGTGAAGATTTAATAAGCAGAGACAGGGTATAAACAGAAAAAAACTACCAAGCGAGGAGGCTCCTCCCCTGTCTCTTTGCCTTGTTTTGCCTGACATGTCTCAGCTGGCCCTGAATTACACTGTGTCCGGCCAGCAGGCAGGCAGCCGCACATAGACTGGACAAACAGGGTTTTGTAAAAGAGGAATCAGGCTCTGCAGTTCCACTCTGATTTCCCAGCATGTTTTTTCTGGGTGTGGGTCAATTACTGTTGAGGTTCCCCCTCTCTCTTTCTGTTCAGCTTTTTCAGACTAGAATCCCAAACAGCACGAAAGCAGTCAACCAGGGCTTTAGCTTTAGAGCACAGTCTTGTAGAAAATGCAGAAACCTAAGATTTCCCATAGGATCTTATGCAGATAGTCTTATCTTGGACAAGAGCTGAAATTAAATAAACAGCAGTGTTTCTGCAGGCCTGGGTAAGCATTTAAGAAATCAGCAGGAGATACCAAGTGGAGGTAGTGGCTGAAGAGGATGAAGATGCTACAGACCCTGCATCAAGGGGAGAAAAAAGAAAAGAAAGGCCAAAAGCCACATTAGCAGTTGTCTGCACAACAGTTGGGCTGGAAGAATGATGATGATGAGCGTCAAATCTCTCTCACAGAGAAAATCCTTACTGTTCCAAAGCCACTTTAATTTGCTTAAAACAAGGCTGAGGGTTGCTGCTTTCCCACATGCTGCTCGTGCTTGAGCAGTCATCATCATCTGTATAAGGAAACAGAGCTGGGTGTAGCTCAATAGCTCCGCTATGCACGATTCAGAGAGTAACCCCTTGTTCTACAACCAAATTGAAATCAGATGGTTCATTACATCTCTAAAGACTTAGTTTTCCTGACAGAAATGTTAATGGAAGAGGTCTGCAGAACAAAATCCAGGCACAATTTAGACATGCCAATAGCAGCCTCAACCTATTGTGTTTATACATAAACCTTTTTTTGCTATTTCCTTCTGTAGGAAAGAGAGGTTGCAATGTCAGCAAAGAGCTGTTTCTGGTTCTGTGCTGTACAAGCTTCACTGCTCTAAAATGCAGCTACATTTATCTCCCTTTTCTGAGTTTGTTGCGTATACTAAGATTATTGCTTTAAGGCCATTAACACAAAATTACAAAGATGTCACCTTCTTGCCTTTTTTTTTTTTAAACATGGCCTTGTATTTCTTCTCTTTGTGGTAAAGCGTTCTGTGGGGAGTGTGGCCCAAACACAGTCAAAATATATTTGGGATACCTGTTAGTTTTCCTGAAGTTTCAAAATTGAATCTTTTAATTATTAAATTAGTGGAGAATAGAAACTGATTAAAAAAAGTGGTCTAGGCTTGATGACAACACAAGCAGAAAAAGTTAACATTGAACAAACAGGTATGCCTTAGACTATGAGGACTGTGGACTTCTTTGCTGACACATACAGATCTTTTACAGGCAGTTTCGGGGGGTTATTTCTAAACTTTGTCACAGACTTAGTTACTAGACCCCTTTCATGGTGCTTTATAAAGGTATTCGCTGTGCATGCCAGGTGCAGCCATCTGAACTTCCAGGGAGATGCACAGCTGCTGATTTTAGGGCTGGTAGTACATGGGTATCTTGTTTGTAACATTGGCCACAAAGGTTATTGCAGGCAACATTGGCCACAAAGGTTATTGCAGGCATTTCAAAGCTCAAAATACAAAAACTGTACTAAACCAGGGGATGTTTAATGAGAATTGTGACTTCTAAGTAGACCATCTCTCATTATAAGTAAGTATTCCCCACAAAAGATATAATGTCTGGCAACAATAAAAGAAAACAGAGTACATGGAAACTCCCATTTTAGCCAGGCAATAGCTAGTTGTTGGGTATCAGTGAAGCAACTGGTTTAATAAGTCAAAGAACTAAGCTTTTCCAAAAAAAGGAGTAGTAAATATGAACTGACCTTTTCTTCATTTAGAAGACAGACCAATGATTTTTTTAAGTTCAAGATGATGATTCTCTTCCCCATTTGAGTGTTGGTCAAATGTCATTTAAACACGTTTGATGTAGCTGTTCAGGCTACTGTGTGATACTAGGAATAGACGATTTCAGACTGCTCTGAGTGTGTATGTTGTGCTTACCTCTGAGTATACTGCACAAAAAACTTCTCCCCCAGCAAGGTGTTTATTTCATCCAGACGCTGAGCTGGGGTTGGCTGCAGCATGCCATCGGGCCAGTTTGACTGTGTAGCTGAGTCTGGGAGTTGCTTATTCTGCGTTCCACTAGAAGCAGAAATATTTGTTTCAATAATTAGCCAGCAAGTAAGTGTTCTCAGTACCATTTCCCACTTGACAGCAGGTGTACGGGGACAAGTTCACTTGCTTGGCTTTCTGAACCATGCCATTTTCACTGTTACAGTGTAGAGCTTGTCTAAAGTGCAGTTCTCGACTTTGAAGAGCAGCACATTTGTAATACAGAGCTACCTTTATTCAGTAGCTTTACCAGACTGTGGTTAACAGTCCACTGCTCACAATCCCTCTCAGGCATCTTCCAGGCTCACCAAAAACAGGAGTGATACAGCATAGTGAAGCAATACCTGCTGATGTCACTGTCTGAGCTCAGTTTGCACAGTAGCGATAGGCAAATGCGGGTTCAGACCCCCCCATCATCTTTGGGAAGCAAGTTTGGTTTCAAGTAAAGGCACTGCAAGTTGTGTGTCAGGAAATGTGGATGATGTAAAACTTAGCAGCTACTCTGAGTGGTTCTCCAGGTTCTTTTAAACAGCACTATCACCAGCCCTGGGTCCTTTTTCTGTCACAGTACTTCAAAATGGTGCGTTCCTCTTGTCAATACTTAAACACTCAAAACCAGGGACATTTGTAGTACCTGACATTTGTAGGACATGAACTATGTGCTATCCACAAATTGGCCATGCACACATCTTAGTTACACCGTTCATGCCTCATGCTTTCTCTTCTTAACAATGCCCCAAATGCTAGAAGTTCTTTAGACACCCTGAAGGAGGATTGCGTGCATGCTACTGTCTATTCTGAACAGCCAATGGAAAGTACCTTTTGTTTCTCCTTTTGAGTTTTTGTCAATACATACAGTAACATTGTCAGTGATTGTAATATTTCAAGTGAAATACCAGCTACCTATAGGATAGTTCTAGCCTCCCCGATGCTCCCATCACTTTTTGAACCACCAATGAAAAAATACAGTTGCAAAGTTGCCTGAGCTGTTTTGTAGTAGGGTCATGTTTAGTGAAAGGGAGTGGAGGAAAAAAAAGTGTGCAGCTCAACAGACTGGAGTGACAACATCTCACAGGTTATCCAGTGATGGTGACTGGACTCTACTGATTGTTGGAACATGAGTTCCACTTCAGCAATTTCATGACAGAGTGCTGAAGGTCTATTTCAGTGACGAGATGATGCCTGAGGTCTTTCTGAGATCTTTCACATGGAAAAATAAGATATTCTAAGGCTCTTATACTGCCAGAGCAAGAAGACACTGTGCTAAAAGCTAGTGCTTTGGTCAGCTTCATTGCTGGATGCCTGCAATTTTAGGAAAAAACCAAAATCAGTATGCTGTAAAAAATGAAACTCGGAGACAAGCTTGGGATGACATTTTAGGGGGTGAACCAAGTGTGTCCTTACCTTAAGGAACCTACTAAGACCTTTGGCCAACTAGCATTAGTGAGGTGAAAAGATATTAAGCTACCCTCTTTCTTTTGGAGGCAGGCTGCCTTTTTTCACTAGTATTCAGGCAGGAATCAGGTGAAGGCCAGAGACATACTTGAGTCTTTGTGGCTTAGAGAATATGAAGACCTTTCACAGGACAAAGGCCTTAAACTTTGGGGATGTTTTAGTATGTGATTCAGAGTGGGTCCAAATGAGCTATTTGGCTGGGATACTCTTTTTATTGAGGCAACATAAACTGTAAACCTGCTCCCAGATGTAGGAGAAGTTGGTCAGAAGATAAGGGTAGCCTAGTGAAGCCTGGGGAAGAAGAGGCAAGCAATGGGCTGAAAGCCACATCTACAACAGGAGGGAAATTTCTTGGTCAATTCAGTAGATAATCAGAAGGAAAATCAGTTTGCCATTTGTTGGCAGAGAATTACCTGATTGTGGCTGATATTTGAGAAGAACTGAAGATATAAAACTTGGAGACTCATGAAGGCACATACTTAAATGCTTGTCCTCCTGCTACTGTAAAGGCAGAAATAATTCCAGTCTTAATTACTACACTGTGAATGGTCATATAGACCCCAAATCTAAGGAAAAAACCATTATTTTCTTCACTAGTTAAATTCAACATGCTGATGCCTTCTCAGCAGAGTACATTTCTGATTGTAAACTCATCAGTGCTATTGAAAGTGATAAAAATAGTATTTTATTAATCTTAAATATTTAGATAGCTTATCTGTTCCATTTAATAAGGTAAAGAAGGGTTGTATAAGGTACTTTTGTACTGCAAAAGATACCGCGAGATTCAGTGTGGAGATTCGAGTGTGTTTGTTAAGGAGAACATGCTGCTTATGCCAAAGCATGAACTGAATTCATTTTATACCTGCACAATTTATGTCCCCAGGAGAGCTGGCTGCCACTAACTGTAGCCACTGTGTTTGACTCTTACCAAGATTCATATACAAGCTACATAATTTAAAAAAATCTAACTGAAATCTTCCAAGCACATTTTGTAAGCAGTGCAGGGCAGAGGAGTCAATCTGTTAACGTGCTCATTGTATCATGTTATGCAAACGCTTCCATAATGGTTTGGCCATTCTTTGGATTCGCTGCTTTCTGTAAATCATGGCTCATGTTTTACTGTACCTGTGTTAAGCTAGTTACAGTGATATGAATGTGTCAGAAAGGTCAAAGTTCTGAAATCTAAAGCTTCATGCTACCAGACTGGATATGCAATATTTTTGCAAGAATGTACTAGCAAAGTAATAACCCTTTCAGTGGACTCTTGACAGTTAGTAACGGTAATGATAGAGCTATAATATGCTGGCTGCTGCCAAAAATAATCCAACAACTTTTCCAACTGTTCTGCCACCCTAAGAAAACAGTGCTTCAATTCCAACTGGCTGCTTTTTAACCACAAAAGAGTTTATTTTCAGTTGGGCTTTTTTTTAAGTTCTTTTACTGTCTTCCCGGATTCCCGGTTGTGGCAGAATCCGGTAAATGATGCAGTGTTAGTCAAATGATGCTGAAGATGGCATCTGTATACTATTCCTCTCTACCTACCATTCCCAGAGTTAATAAAATATCCTACTGAAGTGAGTATTTCTTCAAAATTTATCTGCATTCAGGATTACAGACCTGGGGAGTAAAACACCCCACTTCGTTCTTATCTCTGAGTCTCAGCACATTTAGTAGGAGTAGCAGCACATTATAAATATTAAAAAGTGCTCTTTGCACATGAGTGCTTCATAGGGGTTTACAGTAAAACAAACACAATATTTACCAGCTGATCTAAGGGCTGTCTGAGAAAGGTAGTAATTGAAAAACAGATGATCAGTCTCCCTGTTTCTTTGCTTATTTGGCTATCACACAATAAAGACATCACTAGTAAAAGCTTGAAGAGCCCAAAAGCAGCGTTACAAGGGGCTTAATGTAAGAGTGGAGAAATGGATCACATCAAAAAGCAAGTGGTTCTGTGTCTTGAAAAGCTCTGCTTGCAGGCACCTGTAAGTGAAACAAGTGTCAAACAAAACAGATATGTATAGGGAACTCCTTTGTTTTTTTACATAATTATCCCACAGAATCTGAGGAAGAACAGATGAAGAGAGTATGTTTCCTGGAAACTTATTTAGATCTGCAAATTAATTTACTAAATTAATTACTTCCAATAAGAATAGCAGTGCTTAAAATTGTTGCCAAATCTCTGTATAAATCTCTGTTGGATGTAAAACCCCCAAACATATATGATAACTCTGGAATCCAGTGCAGATTAATTTCAATTCAGACTGCAGTACTTGGACAGTTAGCAACTGGGTTATAAAGCATGTAAAGATATATGTGAGAGTTTTGGAGTTCCAAGAGTAATTTATAGATATGACACTTCTCTGTTAACACTGCCATTGAATTTTGGCAGCTCTGGTTTTGCTACAATACAGAAAAATAGCTCTCTTAAACCTTGAAGCATTGATAAAGTATCGTTACAGTGGGGAGAAAAAATAATGTACTATGTTGAAGTAGTTCAGTTTCATGACTACCACTTGTATAACTGAAAATACAGCATGGAAGATCAGACTCCAGGACACCACCTATTCTTTCTCCCCCAGGACAGTGAACAGTGCAGCTTCTCACTTCAGGAATGTTCATGTTTTGGAGAGAAAATGGAAGCTTGATTTAGCACAACTCCAGCAAACCAATAGTGGTGATGTTTAACCAACATAAACTCCCTCAGTTATTCAGCTCTGTCAGAACAAAGCAGAAATACTTCTTTTGCACAACTGTCACAATTCTAATGTTTTAAATAGCTTTTTTTGGGGGTATATTTTAAACTTAACCAGCCCAGGAGGGTCCCTTCCAGTTATGTGTTCTTCTGAAATCAGCTGTTTTCACAGAATAATATTATGTACACTTCATGCTACCTGGCAAAACATCAACACCATGTTTTACTACATTTTAGGGGTATTTTTACATTTGTGTTCACAGTGGTTTGATTCTGCCTTCACTGACTCAGGAGGAAAGGCTGGGGGAGACAGATGAAAACCTGCTACTTGAAATGTACTCGAAAAATTACATTTCAGAAAGTTCACAGTCTTCTAATGTTTCTTATTTCTGGTTACATTTGACCATGATATCATATCATGAACAACAAACAGCTTTCCAGTAGCAAGATTTGCTCTGTGGCTTCTAAAAACTTCCCAGTATCCATCAGACCCGGGGCATTTTTTTCACAGAATGATGACTTTCTTTCCACTCAGGAACACTAAGAATTTCACCACAGTGAACTCCCAAGGACTGAGGATGTTCATTTAATGCATAATTAATTTTCCAGCTAGCTTTTGCTGAAAGTGTGATCTGAATGTTTATTGCTATGTGCCTTTGCTAAATGGGAGACTTAAAATCCAGGAAAATAAATAAAAACCTGGTGGAGCAGTTAGTACTTAAAATCATACTGCTGTGTTCTTCCAGCATGAAGTGAAAACTAAGACCAAGCCTTGATTTTATACCAGAACACCTCTGACACCTCATGTTATTACTGTCATAGTACTACACAGTTGGGAGCATCCTCAGCTTGCGTGAAGTTTGCTGCTGCTTGAATTGAAGGAACAAAATTTTCCAAAATGCAAATTTGTTATTTGTCATCCATAATGCACCAGTAAAGCTTTAATTATGTCTTTTATCCTAGATACTACCTATTTGCTGCCCACGGAGTACTGATTAGGCTGTTAGAGCACAGAAACCAAATATAAGACCTGTCTGTCTTGTAGGTCTTGAGGTCTTGGGTATCCTGATCCTTCCAGTAATGCCTGACTAGGTAAAGTGAAGCACTAGAGTTGAACTGGGCTATCAATGTGGTATTACTATCTGTAAATGTTAGTAAAAATGAAGCGTGTTTGCCTGTAATACAGAGTATTTTTAATGGTGTATTTTAATAGAGAATACAGTGCAGCCTTCTAACTGCACATTCACCAGATTCCATCGTAGTAGCTCCTATGCTAGTAAGAGAAAAGATAAATTAATGCTCAGTTTGGTTTAATCAAATGCAGCAAGTAAATAGTTTTCTAAATAAAAATAAACATAGGCATAGAATGCTGTAATCTAAAGCATGATACAATTTGGAATGCTGTTTTCTGTCGTTCTTGAAGTTGTTGGCTTATTTTAGGGATGTGCAAAAAATAAACATAAAGGGTATTTGAATCTTTTTGTATTCATGATTACAGAAACGCTGATATATCTTGAATTTATGAAAGGATGCATATTTCAGAAGTGCTTTCCCTAGTGCAAATAACCTAGTTACTCTCAAGTCTCATACAGTTCATGCAGAAGGTGTGGAAGAACAAGGCATTAGGCTTGTGAGACCACATATCTGATTTACAAATTTTGTAATTCAGATTACAGGAAATAGGAGAAAGCCAACATCATAATAGCAGGAAATAATAGTTTTCAGAATATTGAATGAGTCAATAGAGTCCCCTGAGTATTTATTTAGAATTCTCCATTTCAGCGATGAGAAGTGGTTGCTTTATTCAATAACAACAAAAGAAGTTTGTACTACGTAGGCTTGACCCAGCAGTGAAATTTGTGCGGTTCTTTCCAGTGATACAGTATGGAGCGTGTGTGCTGTGCTAGGGCTACTGGTAGCAGATGGTTTGCAGCCAGTAAACTGCCATGTGTTTTCTGGTAGTATTTGCAGTGATGGATGATATACTTGGCTGCCTGTGCAGCGGATGGGATCATGGAGGTCACCAAAATAAGCAACAAGTAGTGAATTAGTTTTATCTGGCTGCTTCTGATAGTAAGAAAAAAATGAGGGAGGCAGTTGCTGTTGAAGTTGCTGTTAAAGAGGTGTCTACTGGCACACCTTCCTCACTGAAGCATTTGAACAAGTACATGAATTATAGTTTAGCAGTAGCAATTCAGGGAATATGACACCTGAGAGGCCTTGAAGGGAATCCTTAAGCCTTTATGACTAAGAGCAGTGTCAGAGGCACCATATTTCAGCTTTCCCTTGATCTTAGCTGATGAGCAAAAAAATGGGAATTTCTAATGGACTCAAGTTTTCATTCCTCTATTATATCCACAGTGAGTCATCCTGTAAGTAAGAGCTTTATGTATGCTGAAGAGACAGTTGAAACCTACCTGTGTCTCATACACTTCCTTTTGTTCCAAATGCCTCCAGTACTGAAATGTTCCTTTGAGTATTTCTAAGGAGAGTAGCAGACTGAGAAAAATGCTGCCCTGAAGCAATAAGCGTGCATCAAGTCATCATGATCATCGTCATCACATGTTGTGCAACAACCTCTAGATTTCTGACTCAAGTTTACTCTAGGCAAGGGTAATAACAAGAGTGCCCATGATGTATCTGTCCATTTTGGGTACTTAAGGGAAAATAGCCCACCTGCAGGGTGGAGATTCACCAAATCAGAAACTGGTAAGGCTTTGGAAAACATGTCTTCTTAGGGTTTATTTTATGCTTATTGGGGCATAAGTAATGGGAATGGTTTATTTGCAGGAGTCTAATTTCATCACTTGTATCCTGAATCAGTATATAAGTATTTCAATTGCTGGTGCTTCTGCAGAGAGGCCCAAAAAGAAGAAAACAAGTTTATTGCCTGTCACCTTCATTGACACTCCATTCCCTCAGCACAGGGTGACAAGTGAAGCTACCTGATGGGAGAAATCCAGCCTGCAGCAGCAGGTGGTGGTTTCTTGCAGTAGGTGACAGAGCCTTGTGACACAGGACAGACAGAGCTCAACTTTAAAAGGCTAATTTTGTAACCGCTGAGTTGTAAAACATAAGACTTATGTTTCTAAGAATGCAGTGTTCAGCATTACGTTACTCTCACATCTAGAATACACTCACGGGAATTTAGAGTCATCGGCAGTCATCTGAAACATGGCCTCCTTTCGAAAACATACATGATCTTCAGGTCATGATGATGATACCAGTAAAAACTTGCGATTGGATGCAGCTCTTATTGTGACAGATTGGGTGTTAGTACAGTGTTAAAAACATGCACAGACCCACTCTGATAGGAGAGAAAATTTTATCCTATTTAAGATAACAAAACCAAACTGACACTCATTAAATAAAAGATACAGAAATTTTCAGGATAAAAATCTCTTAAAATACAGTGAAGGAAAAATGAATTAATGGTCACTTTTGAAAACCAGTGAGAAATCTTTCTGAAAATAAATGATAGAAAACAGCCTTAGGAGCATGTGAATCTGATTCTCCTGAAGTTGGTGCCCTCAGTGGCATGAAGCTGGTAATATTAAGTGATATAAAAAAGAAATAAGAACACTGGCTAGAAATAAGTTATCTGAGCATACTACAGTTATATAGCATCCCTATATTATAACCTATAAAGCAAATTTTAAAACTGGTGATTGACATGTGATGATTGCTTTAGAACTTTCAATATAGACATCAAACTGTATATATATTTTATAAGACTCCAGGGTTTCATAAATCCTAATTTGTTGCTATAAAAGAGTATTATGTTGGCATAAAGATCTCAGGCACTAACTGACAGGAGAACTACTGCAACATAATTGGGATAAATCCATCCCACCCATATAAAGTTGGATGCCTTTGAGGTCTGTGGAAACAGATGCCTCCATCCTACCCAACTAGAAGGCGGCATGAAAGATTGCTGCTCACCTACAGTTCCTGTCCAAGAGGAGGAGTTGTTTCCTAGTTGCTGCTTAAAACAGTGAGTCAAAAAGAACTGCATGAGGATGGGTGCATGGCCTGTCCTTTTCTTTCTCTACACGTTTCCCAAATGGATCTTGAGCTGGTTCTGCCAAGTGTCTAGCTTGCTGTATCCCAATGCGAAATGAGCAGAAATGAAAGAATGGGAATTTTGGACTTTATGAAACTACCAAAATCAAACTGGAATTCATCTGGGAAAAGAAAGTATGAGGGCAATCAGACTACAATGTTACTATCCCATCTTACAGCCAAAATTAGTTAAGGCAGAAAAATACGGTATCTTTACACAACAGCAAACTGGTCCAACTAGTGATCTTATTCCAGCTATTCCAAAGGAAATATAAATCCTGATTCTTGTTCAAACCCTGATTAATAAGAACCAGCTGAATCCTAACAGCAATGCTAGCGTTTAATTTTTATTCAAGCTCATAATTTTCATTTTTGTTACCCTTTTTCACTGTTCTACCACTGTACAAAGAAATTTGAAACAAACGAGACTTTTCATGTATTGTAGTATAATGCATAAAATGTGGTAACTCCAAAAATGAGGTAGAAAATAAAAATGAACTGGTATTTCATGATCAGTTTCCCAGACATAGATTCCATCATCTCTAATGTTTCTCTAGATACTGAATCTGGAGAAGAACGTTATGCAAATACAAAGAAACTATGGCCAAGATTCTCACGACTTCTAACATTTGATGCCTCTGTGCTTCAGACTTTCCTGTTTTGTTCTCTCTTTACGTCAAAAGGGAAATTTATCCTCTACAAATCTTCCAGTGCTTTTCTAACAACTTTAAAAACCTCAGCGATATTTTAATGGGGCAGGAATTTTGAAAATACAAAAGGGAAGTTGAAGTGTGTCTGTACTTGGCAAGTCAAAATACAGGAAGGATGCAGCAGAGAAGTCTAGAGTTGAAAGAACTTTAAAATGTGTGTTCTACTGAAGTTAAGGATTTGGCTGCATTTGATAAAAGATTTTGTAGCTGGAGCAGTTCAAAATGACGTGTTGGATTTTTTTGTATTAAAAAAAACCCCTTAAGGATATAGACAATTGATTGCAAAATAAAACTGCCACCTTACGAAATGGAGATGCTTTTCTGTTTGTTCAGAGATTAAGATAGTGGAGAAACAGTCAATACTTAAACAGAGTACTACTTTGCATATATAGGGTTTTCCATCCAAAAATGTCAAGTCATTTTACAAGTACTTAATCAAAGGGATCTTGCCACTAACTTGTGGTCTATCACTAGAATTTAATTCTGTAGCAAGTGAAGAACCCAAAGAATAATATAGGATTCTTGCCAAGCAGTATCTATGTTCCTTTTCTTCCTTGCCCCCCCCCCCCCTCATGAGACCTACAGAATCCAGTTACCTTCTTAGTGACTGAATTCTCTCTCCAATGATTTACATTACAACATGGAAATTGTGACAAAAGAACTCAAATGAGAGCTTTAGAAATTTACTTCCTTCTTTTCATTGCAGTTGAAAATGGGTATTGACACTATGGCTGTCTCATTCATTCTGTGCCTACCTTACTGTAACTACATTTAACTCATTTTGTTAGAAGTCCGCATAAGGTATGGGAATAATACTTTTATTTAACTTAAAGTGTTAATATTTTTCTTTAAATCAACATGCCCCGAGTTGAATTGTATGTATAAGAAACTAAGTAACTGGGCTGTTGCGCATTAGTGGTTGGACTTCTGTATTCTTTGACAGATCCTGTAAATTTCTGAAGTATATAATTTCAAGATGAGTACTGGATGTAAGTAGTGAGCTGTGTCCTGCTGTACATGAGGTGACTCGCAAAGATTTGGGCAGATATTTGTATATCTTCTCATTGCAAAGCCTGAGCTTGTTCTGAAGGTTGTCAAGGTGTAGTGATGCTCTAACTCCTGTACTCCACCTGCCTTTCCCATTTAATTTGCATTCAAAACAATTTTATTCAAATTCCTAAGTACTTCACTACAGGCATGTGCAATATGTTGGGTTTTGCCATCTACACTAAGCAAATAATTTAGTTGGGTCCAAGAGCTTTCAAATTTGAAGGCTTTTTAGTAGCTTCTGGCATCTTAAAAATTGAAATTTCCAAAGAGGTGGGAGAAAGGGTTTTCTTTCTCTGTACAGCAAGACCCTTTTAAATCTGGTGCAATTTTGAAATGAGAGGGTAAAATCTCTTAAGAACAGGATCTGCAGTAGAGCTGTCCACAAAAAAAATCTGTAAAGACTGCCAAATAAAACAAAGTGAAACACAGAAATATTGAAGGAGCTATCAAATTGCAGTATCATCTGTGTAACTGTTGTAATGTCCTCCGGAAGCACATGTAGTTCTTAGAGGAGAAATAAGAGTCTCTTGATATCTAGGGTAGTTTACAGAAAAACCCACGAGGTTCTTACTATTGCTTAAACCTTTGAGCCATTTGTTCTAATACTTGGACTCATCTGGACATGATCAGATAAAGGAAACAAGCAAATAGGATTTAATCTTTTGTGTTCTAGCACCTCAGAAGCAATGGTGCTACATGAATTTCTATGAAGAGACAGAGCTGTTTTGTAAACTGTGGTGCTTGCTGGAATTTTTACTTGTGCTTTCATGCTTTGTATGTTTGTACTCGGTATTTAGGATTAAAGTATCGTTTCTGTGTTAATGTGTTGACATTATGCAAAATGCTTCATGCCTACATTTTTTTCCTGTATGTTTTCTATTCTGAACTGGTTTTGGTCTAGAAGATCATCTTGATTAATTGGCAGCAGAACAAACCACTGTAAAGCTGATCTTTGTAGGTGTTCAGGATGCTTGGGAATATATCCTATTTCTTCACACTCTTATTTGCCTTACTGTCTGTCTTTGTTCATTGTATTTTTGTGTGTGCGTGTGTGTGTGTCAAGTGGTAGAAAAACAAGTGTTTGTCAGTGTTTGTATTCCATATGAGTACCGGTTGCTTCTCTGTATATTATTCTCATAATAATGTTTTGCCCCTTTCTTTATGGAGTGAATGGATTGAGTATGAGAATGGAATTACCATCCCTAAGTCTAGCCTGTGACTGCTACTGTAACTAAGTAGTACGTCATCAAACAGGCATGATACACACTAGCCCTAAATCATTCCATCGGGGCCAGACTGACCTGTGCATTCCCTGTCTAAACAGAACAGCTGTTCTGTGCAACAACTGTGCTGATTTGATAATGATTTGTCGGGCAGCACACTCAAGCACCAAGTGATATATTCCTGGTGGTAAAATCTCATATTCTCTGGAACTCCGTCCTGCCCCTGATCATGTCTTGACATAGTCTTTTTTGTTTCCTCTCCAGCTCCAAGTGTTGTCTGCTATACATGCTTTCTGACTGTGTCGTCTTTTTATTTGCAAGTCTCCTTGCTTTCTACTCTCAGACATTGAGACCATCTGCCTCAGAGTTGCTGCCCTGCCCAGTCTTCACTGTAGTGCACATTGGACATGTAGTCATCTTAAGCATCTTGGCTTTCATCTTCTGTGGAAGGTATTCCCTCATTACTGTATTAACCCGTTGCACAGTGACTTGCACAGCTGCAATGCTAGACAACTGCTGGCAACCACAGAGATAGTAACGATGTAGTGAATTCTGTAAATTAGCATACAAAATGTATATTGAGAAAAACGAATTCAAACTGCATTTCCTTATACTGAATAAGTAAGTACAATGACTTGATTTGGGAGGTTGCTTCATTCCTATGCTCTGAGAATCTCAGCTCTGCTTTAGCTGGGACCCTGACACTAAAACTGTGAGGTCAGAAAAATGCAGTCCAAACTTCTGCACTGTGCAAAGCTCACAGCATCCTGAATGTGTCAGGCAGCTGCTGCACAAAAAAATCTGACTCATGCTCCCAGAGACCAAAGACAGTTTGAACTGGGTCCATATTTTAGCTGTATAGTATGGGCTTCTGGGCGCAGACCCAGTGATCAGTGGGCGAGTAGCAGTTTTCTGTCTTTGATTATGTCAGAGTTTGAGGGGAGGCAGCTGCTGCGAATGTTTTAAGGTAGGAGGTTTTTCTTCCCCACCCAGACATTTAAGGTGAAATGAAATCTAAGGTGGAATTTAAATGTGGGAAGGGGTTTGCCTGTATCTTGAACCAGCAGCCTCTGGAGTCTGACCTCTCTGCAACATCCTTACCTCACACAAAGCTTGAACACTGATTGGTGTAATATGCAGAGAAGTGAATGATGATAGAGTGCAAGATGTCCTCTCTTGCTGGGAGTCCACAGCTATCTGAAATAAATGCCTGTGTCTTTGAACAGTTCTCCTGGCCATGCAGTTAGTTACTCTGTGCAAAACGACAGTTAAACAGAAAAGTGTTTGTACCATTCTCTCTTACACATAGGAATCCTTTGGCAAAGACAAAGTGCAAATAAGTTTAAATGGAGTTCAGGCTTCAGCAACCTCTGCTTAGGCAGGAACAGGAACAGGAAACAGGGAGTTGGACTAACCTGTCAGCCTCAACAATTCTTACAAATCTTCATTTTGGAATGTACTTGCCTTAGGAACATTTGTAGGGTTCTTAAATGTTCATTTTCTGTTTTCTGGCATCATCTGGTTGCTGAATGCATTTTTTGATACAGTCCAAAAGTGTAACAGGGAAGATGTGTCTCTTTTCTTCTAATTGTGCACTTGTATGTTTCTACCACTTTTTCTAGAACTCTCCTTGGCGTTGTTCTAAGTCTGAATAAACCTGAAGGCCTAAATTGCACAGCAATGTTAATCGCTGCTGTCGTTGCACGTCTTTATCTTGTTCACACTTCAACTTTCTGTGGGGTTCACTGACTTCTCTGGTACGCAGAGTTTGTAATGTGTGAATTCTATCAAAAGTAGGCATGATTAGAAGATTACTGTTTCTGTGTTTACCAGCATATTTTTTTATCAGCATCTTTTATTATATTAGGTATGAACCTTTTTTCCATTTCCATAGTGGGATCTATCAATAAATTGAATGTGTGAACTCTTGAAACTGCTGTGACAGGTTTTGTCACCCTTCTTTCATCAAAACAGTCTTGCAGAGGCTGATTAAACAAAAACTTTGAGTACTGTACTGTACTATGTATTAAGTACATAGCTTATAGAAGATAAGGGGGAAGGAGTCAGAGTGGGAAGAGGTACTTCTGAAAGTTGTAGAATGGTAACTTGCTATAGTAATGAGAAGCTACAGAAATAATAACTTGTAAATAATATTTGAAGGCTACAGCTGGTAAGTGCAATACAGCTTGAAGATCATGCTTCTTCCAGTTTAATAAGGGAAAAATGTTTACAGACAAATGTACATACGTTCCTAGCATGACAAGATGTGAAGAGCCTTTGGTTGCTTAAACTACTGAGAAGGATGGCAATTACAAAATCTGTAAACTCGTGAGCTTGTGGCAGCACTTGCAGCCTACACTACTACAAAACCGAGTGTGTTATTCAAGCCAGTGTGGATAAAGAGTTACAGTCTGCATGGAAGAGTGCTATTTTTGTGCAAACTTTGATGTTAAAAAATGGTAACTTGAACTCACAGATACACTGATTATCCTGCTAAAAGAAGACTAGGAATCTCGTCTCAGAATTGCAGCATTTTAATTAGGAGAATGAGAGCAAAGTCTTAATCTTATTAATAGGGATAGACATAGATAAGGCAGAAACAAAATCCACAGCAACATAGCGCAAACATGAAAATCAATGGCTTGGAGGCTAGTAACAGCAATACTAGCTACAGCAACAAAACTGCTCCCTGTCCCTACTTTACATACAAGACTAAGCTTGACAGTGAAGTTGTAAAAAAAAAATGCCCTTCTGTCTTGTAACATTGAGATACATCCCACATAGCTATTTGAAAATATATAGCCGAAATGTAGGGAAAGGTACTTTAAATGTACAAACCAAATCCACAGACAGGTGATTGTTTTCTTTAAATTTCCTTTTAGCCCTTTTAAATTCTTGTGACATTCAAGAATATTGATCCTTGAATGACGACTCTCATCTATAGCTGATTCTGACAGATGTTAATCTTTCCCTTGCCTTTGCAGTCTGCTTGAAATAGTACTTGTTTCTTCATGTCAGGCCTCTGGCAATGCTTACTGGAGTTAGGATTACAGTCTCCAGTGAATCCCATTTTTACAGTCATTAACTTTCTAAACTGTTCCCCATAGCTGGCAACCTTTCCATGCTTGGAGACCTACTTAGTGGGAAGCTGGGAGACCGATGTTTTTTGTCTGTCTAGAATCATTGTGCCTTTAATTGAGCTTTGTTTAACTTTGTCATTAAGTCCATTTATGTTGTAGGCATTTCATGACAATGATCACATACTTTGCTTGTACCCTGGCTGCATTCCTGTTGCAATTTACCTATTAATGAAAGAAAAAAGAAGCTCCATGTTTACCTAAGATTTTTACAAGTAGCCTTTTTTTTTTTTTTCTTCCATTAACTTGGTTAATAAATTCAGCAAATTTTTGGATTGGAAAATAGAGACGTGGCTCATCTGCAGATTCTGTGCTATGTTCTAGCTAAGAAAATTGCCAGATTGTTTTAGCAAAATACATGTGCTCTGGTTTCAATAGCTACTTGTCTAGATAGCAGTTGATACCACTGTCAGAACCCATAAACCCTGAGTTTATGGTTGATTCCAAATTAGCAACAAATCTTGATCAGAATGGGAACATTTCTCCCCCAGATGATAAGGACTTTATGTGAACAGAAAACACCACGTGCAGTATTGCTATTTGTGTTCATTAGCCATACAGCTGTGTAACATATCATAGGTTGCAGGTTACTTTCCTTCTCTCAGAGTGTGAGTCAGGGGTGACCAAACTATGTGAGTTATAACATGAGCTTGACAGAGTTGGGGAAGCCAAATACTCGCTTCTTAGTAACAAAAAAGAAAGCTGATTAATCAGCTGAGTCATCGTGCTTTACTTCATTGTTGGTATGAATGGCATTCCCTATGGATCAGCCTACATAGAGGAAAATGCCAAACCATAATCAAGACTGAGTGACTAGTTCAATCAAATGTTTCAAAATATCACCCATGAATTTTAGATAAAATAGAAAGTAGGGATATTCTCAGTCAAGCAGTTAATTGCTTAATGAAAACTTGTTCTTTACAATAATTTGAAGATTTTTCACTAGGGGTCCCTCTAAGTAGAAGAACTTTATTTCCATTTTATAGCTTTACATTGGGTTACACTGTAATGTACAGATTAACGGACTGGAATGGCACCTGCCCTCTCTCACATTCTTCTTTCAATGATGCTGCAGTGCTGCCATGTTTCTGGGACAGATAATGTGCAGAGCCTCTAGGAATTAAAACAAGTCTTTAGAAGCTTTTAGAAAGACAAACTATACCAACCTACCCAACCTCTTGCAGGTATTACTACTAGCAGCAAAAATCACACCTGGAAGGGAAATGGGTTATTTTAGAGTTAATTCAGTAGGTCTTTCAGTTATTATTTTTAGAGAATTAATCACAAAAGGATATTTCTATGAGTCTTGTTTCTTACATGTAGCAAAAATTGTTTCAAATAGGAGCTGAAGTCAGGTTATGTCAAATTTTTTGCAAGAATTTGTCCAGTTGAAAATAACAGCAGTTTTTTAAATACTTGTCTGGTTCCTGATGTGCCCCAGGTTGTGTGCAATGATGAAAAATTAATCATCGGCACATCTGTAAATGAATCATCTTCTTTCCTGCACTCACATGGTTGCACAATTTTACTGACTGCTTGCTTTGAAGAATATTTAATATTTGTCATGTGAAGCTGTTCCATCACATTTGTAATATCGGAAACACTTAACACCTCAGTAGGATGTCACAGTTAATGTATTCAGAATCATTTTGTGACCCAATACAGTATGATATAGTAGTATAATTACCAATCATATAAAGATAAAAGTTACAACACAGACATCTGGCTGCAAATCATACACCTGGATTAAACGTTTTCTCATCTGGCTGTCCTATACTATGTAGCACAGACAGTGCAAAGCAGGTGGCAGAACCTTAGGTAAGATCCATTATTAAAACGAAAGCAGTTACTTTTATTTCTTGTTTTTGTTTTCAGTGGATCAACATAAATTTATCTCATGTCATTACGGCTTCCCTCAACACAAGTGCTGGAATGGAAGATTCTTCCTTTTTTTTTTTTTTTTTTTACAATTTGTTGAATGATGGCATTGCTGAAAGAAAAGAAAAAGCTGAAAAGCTGAAGGAAGTAGGAGAAGGAGGTTAAATAGTTTTGTCGGAACTCTTCTTTGGGGTTCAGTTCTATTTCCTATGCTTTGTGCCTCACCATGAGTCCATGCTGCATTGCTTCTAAAACAGGTAGTTTGTAGCTCCCCCATATGAGTGGGGAAGGTGGAAAGGGATATAAATTCTCATTCCAGATTCACACTGGACCTTTTACTAACAAGTAAAACTTGTTACTAACTCAGAGTTTGTAATACTAATTTTCATTTCCAGTTTTCTGTGCTGAGTGACATAAACCAAAAATTGTTTCTTTCTCTACATTTATGTTCAACCATGCGAATAACAGTACTTGGATTTCATAAAGAATCTAGGCACGTTTACACCAAAGCTTATATACTGCACCTACAACTTCTGGTCGGTTGTGAACCTGCTGATAATACACATGGGCTATCTGGTATGGGTTTGGTCTTTGTTGTCTTGTCATTAGTCACAATAGAAGAAGCACAATAAAATGCATAACCCTTTCCCCACATAATTATGACTCTAGTTTGTATTTCAGTTTAGTGCAGATCACTCATCAGGGTGCAGGACAGAATGAGAACAACTGCCTGAACAGAATGCCTAAAAATATTTCCCATAGTGAAAAATAGAAATTGCATCCTTTAAGAAATGTAGGCATTTGCACAGTAGGTGAAGTGCCAGGTGGACACATTCACAAAACCTTTGGCACTCTTCAGCAGGCAGGACAGCATACCGTGTCTGACTCTACACATTGTCTAGCTCTACAAAAAGCATGAAGAAAATATGATTTCAAATCTGTGTTTCCATGTTTTGTGTGCCAATATTAATTAGTTCAAATAACCAAATAACCTGACATATTTGAAATTCACTGTCATTATATCACTTATATCACGCTCTGTGTAACCATGTATTTCCTTTGTCTGGGTATTTGACATGCACCTTGTCATATTTATTATAGTATTATTTTTTGAATCAGTTGTCAGGAATAATCATAATAGTTACAAGAAAGCAATTTTATTCTGAATTGGAAGGAAGGTAGTATGCGTTACTCCAGTTTTCATCAGATGATGTATACATGACAATTCTAGATTGTCTAACAGAAGAAAAATAACCTTTTTTTTTTTTTTTTTTTTTTGATAAGGTATTCCTAGCAGGTTTCTGACTTCCAGATCTTTTTAAAGAGGCCTGTTGTGTTTGCATTTAGCATATTTCCACTTTTCTGTGGGGATTTTTGGATAAATATTAGGTTCAAAGCAGACAATCAGGTTGTACACCTTACAAGATCATTTTCTGCCTGTTTAAAATCAAAAACCACAGGGAAGTTTTGATTATTGTGTACCCAGTTTCTGTGTACAAGTGTCAGAATTCAAATATGTCACTTGGAAATGAGCTTTTGGAAATTTGTTTTATTTCAAAGGTAGAGAGGTGAACTTTATCAGGCCGATAATATTACATCAGTTTTTCTGTGGCATTGGAAATGTGTTGCTTTCTTAGAAATTATTTCCTTTCCCTTTCAAGTGATAGCACAATCGTGGGTCAGGTGCTGAAGACTGAGTTCAAATGACTTGAATTCTTTTAAAAAACTGAAATAATGAAGAGAGGTTAGAAAATCTACAGTCATTAAATAGTTTTCTAACTTTGCTTACAAACAGAAAAGGAGTGGGAGGAATGAGAAGGAAAGGGTGACATACTTTTCTCTCTCAGAACACACAGAAAAGGTAGAGTCCTTCACAACACCAATCTGTTTCACAGAGGCAGTTTACAGTGCAGGAATGCACATCTAGAGAGAGCTCATGGATCAAAGTCCCTCTGATGCATGTGATTCTGAATGCTTTGGCAAAGCCAGAAACTCACGCTTTTGGCGTATATAAAGTGTCCTGGAATGTGAGGCTGAGCAGTGAACCTTTGCACTCTTCTGTTTACAGCATGTGCCTGAGAAAATGATGAGAGGAAGGTTTGGCAAGAATGACTGGGGAAGGGAGGATTGGGATCTAAACAGAACAAAAACATAATCTTGAATATTTATAGCATTGATAAGAAACACCAATAACAAGGAGAGGAATGGAGAGGATTCTTGACATGGAAAATACAAGCATGCCTAGTTTCTATGGCTTGACATTTCTGTAAATAAAACATGAGCTACTACACAAGTAAGGTGCTTAAGTGAGTACACAGTTCTTGGTTGCTGCATAGACTTCAAACAGAGTTCAATGAAGAGCATCACCTGGTTTTAGTCTGTTTTAATACAGAAATGACACTTGTGAAATTACATTGTCTTGTTAACCCTTGAGCCAGTGACCCTTGAAATTGTTGAGTGTCGATCACATCTGGCAGAATGCTACAGGTTTTAAAGCTAAATAGGTTTCTACATAGTTAGAGATAGTATGTTTCTACAAGTTTGATGAAAATGCAGGATAGGTAGAGGTCCTGACCAAAAGAAAAGCTATGGTGTCAGAGGCCCATTTGATTAGAGCATTTATATTAGGGCAGACATGTGTACCTGTATGTCCTAAAAGTTAGTCAAACCTCACAGATGCTTGCAAATTTAGTAGACACCAGAAACTCTGACCACCACAGAGAACAAGGTTTCATTATTTCTGCTGCTTACAGTACCGCTTGTTTTAATTCAGTGAAGGGACTGGAGTAAAAATATGAACCCCGAGGAACAGAGAAGGGTAGACCCTGAGCTATTTAACATGTGTGTCTGTGACCTGCAGTAACAATAATATTTGCAATTAATGTAAATATGAAAAGTATGACAAAGAAAAGGAAAAAAACTTCATAGAACATTATGGATCGCTTGGTAAACTGAGCATAAGCAAACGACATGTTATGAAATAGCTAGGATGTGGTGGGAGTGTCATCTGTAAATGAGCAAAGAATACCAGCCTTATTTACAGGACTCAATTCTACTTTCCCTAGTGAGTATAAAACAACCTTGAATGAATGTTAGATAATTGATTGAAAAATAACTAGCTTCATGCCATACCAACAGTAAAAAGAGTTAAAACAGGACAAAGAGGCAATTTTGTCTCTTAATTCTCTTGGCACTGTTTGTGTACTTTTTTCCTTCCAGGTAATAAGTTCAGTTAGTATGACCAGTTTAGTTGTGGGAATGAATAAAATTGCTAACACTGTGATCAGAAGGAAGAATAATCAACTTGTTCCCCTTTAAAGAGAGTCCTTTTAACATACTATCAGTACATAAGAATGACTGTTCTGGACCAGATGAAAGGCTCATCTTGTCAATCCTGTCTCTGACAGAGGCAAATACAAGATCCTTAAGGAAGTATCTAAGAGCAAGATAAGCATATAATAATACTTTTCCAACCACTCTCCTATTATTCTGCAGTGTTTGGATGAGCAGCTTTCTATACCAGAGGGGTTTTCTGTACATTTAAAATCTTCAGTGTATTTCCCTTCCATGTACCTGTCTAGCTGTTCCTTGAATCCATTTACATTTTTAGCCACAACCTTGCGACTAGGAGTTCTGCAGTTTAACTACGTGGTGTGTGAACAACTGCCTTCTGTTGTTGTTAAACCTGTCATCAGGTGGTTCCCTTTGATGCACTTAGCTTTTGTAGTGGAAGAGGCACTAACATCTGAGCCTTCTGAATCTGCCCATGATTTTAAGCCCTTTTGGACTTTCACTGTTTAGCTTAAGTCCAACAATATGGTAGTGGGGAGAGCTGAAGAGTTGGGCCTAGTCTCCAATACAGCAGCCAAATAGTGAGGAAAGAATCTAGCTTGTGAAAGGATATCTTTTTTATAGGTGATGGAAGCACTTAACCCAAACTCTTGGTCAAAATACCAAAGCTGATGACTCTGAACTGGAGCCAGCTGGAAAGGAAAAGCAAAAAAGAGAGCCCAAAACAAAACCAAACTGACTAATGAGAGAAAGGATGGATGACTTCTCATATGGAAAACCTTGTAAGTGTCAAAACAGTAATAAATACAGGCTGTTACAACATGGACATCTTCCTTCCTCAGTGGAGCCAGTTTGAGTCTTACCTAGGAGACTGAATGTCACCTGTAATGCTGTTCCTTGGTTCTGGGTTCCTTAAAGAGCTGCTGTATGGCTGTACGCTGCTCATCCCCAGAATTCTGCATTGATCACATCTATCCAAGAAAGTAATATTGCAGAACGTTTGCTGCTTGTTATTGACTACTCAATCCCAGTCTTCTAGTAAATGGTACATAGATCCTTCTTTGAGCAGGAAGCTGGAGAGATGACCTCCTGAGGTCTCTTCCAATTTGATTTACTCTTTCATTATATATTTTTTCTCAATGTTTGAAAGCCATCTTCCCTCTCAGAGAACCCTGTATAACTAACTTGCTTAATTTTTGTATACTGATTTTTTAGCAAAAATTGGTCACTTTGAAGTATATTCCTTGTTGAAAGTCCAACACAAAGCTTAGCCCTTTTCTAGATGTGTGAAGATGGTAGCAATAATTCTTAAAAAAAAGAAAGATTTAACTGTGCATTTATTTTTCCTGCTACTTAAGAAGTCTTAGGAGTTCAGAAACAGAAACGTATACAAATTCTCTGGTGATCAGCAGTCTGAACAAACTTGTCAAACATGATGCTGTGTTGTCCATAATTCTGAACTGTGTTCATAAAGCAGTAGCACACACAAAAAATACAGAAAGCCATGGAAAACTTAAGATACCCTCTATGTTACTAATTTTGGATGTGGAATTTCCTGTTCTCCTACCGGTACATGAGGAGCATATATCCATTGACCCCAAAAGATTCCTAAGAGATTTTTTTAATTGAGACAGAAAGCTGTAACTTCTGCAGTGCAAAGTGTTCCCACTGACAGTGGGCAAGACAGGCAGTAGGGAGCACTCCCTTTATTCATGTGGGGCATGTGTTGCAACATCATTCTCCAGCAAGGTGTCTGGTAGAAAATGGAAGTGAGATAAGCCTATACTTGGGTTTACTGAAGTTATAACCAAGCAAACTTGTGGAAGCTTGGTAAATTGGTACAAAACAGAATAAAGTCAATGGTTACTTTGGAATCCATTGCCTTTCCAGAGAACCCAAAACCCACTCAAATTTAATGAAATGTAGCTGTACAAAGTAAAAGCAACAATCCCCACATCCACAAGCATATTTAGTTCAAAATAATTAATGTGTTAATGTAATTCAGAACATTTAAATCCCCCTAAGATTACATGCATGTGTATTTGTCTCATAGGTTTTGAGCACTTCACATTCATAGTGTACTTGATTCCTTGAGATCTGTAAACAGCAGTAAAATTTGAATGGAGTATGAAACTGCTAAATGTGAATTATTAGAAAGCATTTCTTCAGTTTCTTTCTAACTTACTAAAACCCCTTAGGAACAAAGGGACACAAATTGAAACAGAAAAGAAATGCATTCAGAAGCAATGTAAGTTAGCATACTTCTCTTAGTAAGTGCCCTGTAGAACACAGTATTTGTGGGTATCTCAGTTTTTAAATGCCCGATTTTCAGTTCCTGGGATCGAATTTCAAAAGCTGTTGTGCTCCCAAACTCCATATTGATTTCCAGATGCTTCAGAACCTGCTAAGCAGGTCCTAAATATGACACACAAATACAGTGCAACTGGAAATCAGTAGCTGCTTTCGAAAAAAATTGCCTCTTTCTGTAGATCATCCTGCCCTGAAGGAGATTGTCCTGTGAAGTTACAGACCTCTAAGCAGCAGCTGCCTGCAATCTGTGCAATGTAGCAGTCGATCGACTGCAGTTGGAAAGTTTGCTTCATACATCTAAATAAGATGAAAAATTTTTACATTTTCAGAGATGGCTTTTTTATGGCCTCTTGCCCATTTATTAATAAGGGAAAATGCCACTGTTGAAAGGCTGCTGTGTTAATTTTCAGTCTGAAATATGAAAGCACCAGAAAATGAAGGACAGCTGCAATGACAAAAGACGTCCGTGCTTGCACAGCTTGATGGCTAATTCTTGCCTACTGACCCACCGCAGCTGACATGCCCAGCTGACCCTCCCTAAAGGCCACAATCACATTCATGACCAGTGAAAGTACAGCTCCTAAGTAGAGCTGAGTTTATAGTTGTGTTCATCAGAATTATGAGTTGTTCTTGAAATGTGTTAAGCAAGGAATACTTCAAATGAGCGGTTTGTATGGCTGTGGTAATGCACGGGCCTTAAACACCTTGCTGATCTGGGGCTGGTACCTATGCATGGCTCAAAAGGATAGTGAAATAATGGGCAGGAAATGATGCATTTTGGAAAATGCAGGCTGTGTCATTCACCACGGGGCAAATCTCTTTGTGAACAAGCACAAGTCTTTTCTCATACCTGAGTCATCCGGCACATAAAGGCTTCAAAAAAAAAAAAAAAAAAAAAAGGATATGTTTCAAAATAGAAAAACACATATTTTGAGAGCCAGTGCTGTTAAACATACCATAATCAAAGTAATATATAACAATGAGGTTCTTGGCAAATGTTCATCACAAAAAATTTTTAAGAACACTTTTAAATTTTTTTTTTTTAAGAGCCCAGATCACACACGGTTGTATAAAGAACAAAATAAGACAATCAAAGTAAATCAGTGAACCAGAGCACAAAAAAATGTGTCACCTTTACACCTATACAATTCAGAGAGAAAAATGTGAAATGATTAAGAATAGGAAAAAATCAAAATAGTAAGTTTAAGCTAGCAAAGCCATACTTAGCAAATAGAAAGCTGTCAAAGTAACCTGCTTTCTGGCAGTATTTATACTGGGCTAATTTACTCATTGTAGGTCAGAATTGTCAGAAACAATCTAATCTTTTATTAGTTTTCTGAGCAGTTAACAACTAACTGAGCTTAATTTTTGTCGCATCCTCTTGAACACAGCAATATTTCTCATAATTTTGTCAATAATGCGTAAACCAAGGCCCAAAACAAAGCCAAAGAAATTGTCTTACCTTCTGTTTGATTTTTTCCATCTTTGTGCTTGAATGAATCTTTTCCTACTGAAATCAATGGAAGTTTTGATATGTAACAGGTCAATGGGAGCAGAATCTGATCTTTTATTAGCACATTGTTAGGGACTCTATGGGAACAGGAAATTTGATTTTGGAGCCAGGAACATAAATTAGGGAAAGATTTTTTGGAATCAGCTTAATGGTCTGTGTTCAGTTTTAGAAAATCCCTGAACAAAAGAAGTCTTAAACTATATCAAGTGGTCTGATTACTGAAGGTGTGATTTCTGAGAGCGATCAGAGTTGTGTTAAGAAAATATTTGTAGGGACTGTCAGACTGAGGGGAGACTGTGTTAGAGTCAGGTGTAAAGTTCAGGGTTAGGGTTAGGGTTGTCGGGATTTTTGCTATGCATTGCCACCATCTCACAGTTTCTTCCAGGGAATATCACTATGAAATGTGGAAGCTGTGTTCATGTGGTAAAACTGATCCCAGCAACAGAGTACGTGAGTCTGATACTGATCTTGATTTGAATCATCTGATGGTGTCAACTACTATGCCATAAAATCTCAAAGCATTGTTACAAATGCAAGAGCCTAGGAAGAAAATTAGAAAGGCTCTTTACAGGGAAATAAACATTCCCTCTAAGATAAGGAAAAGTCAAAGGTGTTTAATTCATTGAACAATGGCACAGGAAATTCAAATGATGCTACAGAAGCCTGGCTTGCTCCCGGACAAGCATGTTATTTCAGACTACCTCATGCAGATATTTTAATTCTGAATTTAGATAATATGCCAGAGAAGTCTTGTTTATGTATATATGTATGTAGGGCCTGATTTGTACATGCGTGCAGCAATTTTTATTTTAACAGCTGCATGCAGGCTCAAACTATTGAGCAGTGCACAGTAATGGTGTAATCTCAATGTCTTCCACATGAATATAGTTGCACAGACATTATGCCTGAAGGTAGTCAAGTGCTGTATCTTTCTGTCTCTTCTATACACATGAAAGCAACTGTGCACTGTGGTCTACTGGAGTGTGCTTCATTTGGAGCCAGTGCATTCAGACACATGCTGACTAGTGAATTGCCTAGCTGACTGTATCCTTGGTGGCTTCCCAACTCCCTGGCAATGCAGTCAGCATCATATGTGTATCCATTAAATTTCATCTCACCCCTTCTCCTATGTCCCTATAATTGTTTACCTGTGCCAGGTGTTAATGTTCCAGTACATTGTAAATAATTTGCAAGTACTTAATCTCAGAGAAGCACAAAATTAAGCACAGGAAGTTTTATATAATTGTAGCATTTCTTTATGCATGCCACAGGCTGAAAAACACATTTAATGCATCAACAGCAGGTCAGCTACACTTGGAGATAGGTTGACTAAGTCAGGTTGACATCTCACGTTTCTGCATTTCAACCTTGGAGGATGAGGATGGTTCTTGGCATTCAGGTGTTACTGTTTGCATCATCATTCTCTGCACTGTTGCATTTTGCAGGGTGATGCAGTTCTCAAAGTGAAACATATATTGTCAATGTAATCAATGATGTAATATTTCCATGCCGCTTTTTACTTCATCCAGGTAGGTATTCTGTCTCCTGCAGTAGCTAATAATATTTAGGCAGTGGTGTACAAATAGGAGGGCAGCCATGCTGTGATCATCTCCTTTGCATACTCTCCCACTCAGCAGTTACTTTGGAGTCACAGATTTCCTGAACCACAGGTAGTGTCTTTGCTTTTATTATGCCTGATTATTGTCTGAACTCCTGTGTACTACAATATCTTGTGGAGAGGAATTCCATAGCTCAATTATGCATAGGGAGGGGAACCACCTTCTTTCGTTTGCCTCAAACTTGCCACTTGCTGGTTTTATTTCCCACTTCTCTATTTGTGAACTGGGAGACAAGACAACAACCATTGCCTTTTAAACATCTTAAGGACAATTATGGCTATAAATATCTTCATTATACTCCTTCTGAGCCACCTCTTTTCCAGTCTTAGAAATCATAATCTACGTAGTTTCTCTAAATATGGAAAAATGATCCAGGCCTTTCAGCATCCTGCACCTTTTCTTGTTTTACTTTATTCTTTTTCTGAGATATAGATGATGACCAGAGCTACAAACAGTATTCAGGATGCGGGGACAGTATAGGTTTATATCGAGGGTCTGAGCAATTTCCTTTCCACCAAGTTACATAGCTTCAGTATTAGTGGAACCCGGCAGATAAGAATGTACATAACTCACAGTGATAGACACTGTGTTCTCTTAGCAAAAGAAAAAATGATCTTGCTTTGCTTGGCCACATAATATTTTGGTATAAATACACGCACACACACAAATATTTAATGAATTCAGCAGAGCTGCACAAGGGGCATTGTGTCAGGATAACAAGCCACATGCATCCCATAGGAAGCTATCCCTGAGCAGGAGACACATCTGTTGTAGAAAGGCTCTTAAATACATTGGTCTCTGTGATGGGGCTCAAGTCAAATTTGGTGTAGGAGGAATTTCCTTCCTACTGTGCAAAGAAATGCAGTTGTAGTAGCACGGTTACATGTGCCTTTGACTTGCTTTACCATGAGGCAAGTTTCAGCTTACATTTCTCTAAGTGTATTGGCTGATCTAATAAATGTTTTGGTTCATGGTCACTTTCTGAATAAGCCCTTAAAACTTCTTTTCATGAGAGGGCAGTTGCCAGCAGAGGTCCATAGCTGTAGCCAGTTTGAAAGGAGTTGAGTTTCATTAGCTTTTATTGGACTGAGATTTGATGGATGGACAAATATTTCTACACCCACCAATCCAGCATTGACTTCTGGTGTTAGAATATTGATTCTTTTGCAATGAAAGCATTAATTTTATCAGCCCTTTATTTTTAATCATCGGTTTGTTCTTAAAATATAGACTAAAAAAATGGCAGAATTATATTAACTTTGCAAAATTACCAATATTTTTTCCACATGCCTTTAATTCAATTTATGCTAACTAATATGTATTCAATTTTCTGTTAGTCATAAGAGCATTTTGTAAAGAAACAGAAAACCAATTAATAAAATTTGCATTTAAAGGAACATTTTTATATGGCCAAAGCCTTGGAGCAGTAGGGGAATTTATGGTACTTACTCTATTGGTTGAAACAATCTAGGTTTTAAATGTGTTCTATCTGACCCTTGTTCTAGGTATCCCATTAAAGAAAGACATTTTGCTAATGCTAATTTGATTACATATTTTAGGTATTTTTCTAATCTTAATTTTAAAATTAACATGTCACAGTGATTACATAGACTACCTAGTTATTTTATGGAACAATTGTTTACTTAACATATGGGTTAGAATAATCCTGTGTGCTCATTGTAATTACCCACTGAACTTAAATGGACTTCTGAAAAGATAATTTAAGCTTTTGCTTGAGAAAATGGACACTGCTTAGGTAAGAGGATGAGAAAAAGAAAGCCACAGTTACTTTCTTTACTACCTTATTGTGAGACTGACAGATCCTTTTAGGGTGGGTGGGTTGGATTGATCAAGATGTGAAATCACTATTACTCTACTGCACAGATTTGTCAAGAGGGCTCCTCCTCAGACCTTACTGAGAATTATTAGAAAAGGATTCATGTATATGATTATTAATATATTTAAAGGCCAAATCTTTATTATCATACTCATGTGAACACTCCAGTTTATTTGGTTCTTCATTCCATCACTGTAAAATCTTTGTGAAAGTGCAGAAAATACTAACTTCTGAGTTTCAGACAGCTGTCTGAAATGGTAGTTGTCAGGGTTATTTTAAAAAGGCTGTTTTCCATAATATCTGAAAAGCTCAGAAGTGCAAAGAGTATGAACGTACAGGCAAGTTATCTTCCTCTCTATCTTTTTGCGATAATGGTCACTTTCTATTTTGGCTTAGCAAAAAAGTGCCCAAAAGACTTTATTGTGATACTCTAATGCATGAGAACACCCATAAATTATCTGCCTAACCGTTACGATGCAACTTTGAAGTTGTGACAACTTGGAAAAACCAGCCTGACAAGCATGCTCACTTTCGCTGTTTTTCTAAAACTTCTTGAGCATATAAGGAGAATTTAAAGTGAAGAAAGCAACTAAGCACGAACACTTTTGTTCTCAGCACACAAATTCCTTCTGTCTCCCTGTCTGGGGTCCTGATTTCTGTCTCTGACTGGTGTGTCAGATAAAACAGTGTTATCACCTGGTATAAATCAATAAACAGTGTCAGTGTCATCTTGTCACTAACAGGCACACAGCAGGGAGTTCGTAAGCTTTTTCAAGTGGACGTCATAGAGGATACAGTCTCTGCCTATAGCTAAAAGGTTTCTGCCTTGGCTAGTCATGTTTTGATTTACCAGAATTCCTATTTATTTATGTTAGTAAAGAAAGAAAGAAAGAAAGAAAGAAGTTCTTATCTCGAGTAGAATTATCATAGAAAAAAAAAAAAAAAAAGGGTGTTAAGTAAGCCTTAGTATTCAGAACAAAGACCATAAAGAATTTTTTTTCATATAGATGTAACTGCTGTACAGTTACTAAACTAAAACTAAGTGCAACTAAAACTAAGTTTACATATACCTGGATAAAAAGAATGAGAAGAATTCTTACATTTCTCTAAGATTAAACTCTTCTTACTAAAGATGTTTTTGAAGCTGTAAGCTTAAACACCAGTGCTTTACAAACACCTTCCAGATGTATGTGCAGTATAACCTGCATTAGTAGATGCAATTTTCAGTTTCACTAGACCACGCTTTTCTTGCAAATCCTATTTTTAAGCAACAAGCACTCAGTATTTCAAAGACGTCTGATCTGTTCCTCCTCGAGACAGCAAAAATCACTGTACAGCAAAAACACATTGGCTAATTTTGAAGATACCAAACTTCCACAACTGGTGCAACAGCCGCATTGCTTGTTTTGTGAAAACTGACTGTTGTGGGGTCACTCACCTCAGAGCAGTATCACTGGACACCGGGGGTACAGGGAATCCGTAAGGTTGTCCAAGCTGTTTTGTAGTCTGTAGCACCCCAGTCCGTGGACACTTTCCCAAGCCAGAAGAGCCATTCACATTCCCTCTGCCTTCCCAGCCTCATTCACTGCTCTCAGGGCTCAGCTAGCTGCACTGACTCACAGAAATTAAGCTCCCTCTGGGTCCTAGTGCTGTAAACGTGTGGGAGCTGCACGGACTCGTAGGAATTCAGCCTTTGGCTTGGTGCCTAGTCCATGCAGTGATGCACAGATGTGCAGTGAAAGTTTCAAAGCGTGCACTGGTTGTATGACTATGCATACCTAATACCGAGAAAAGCCTCCAACTTCCTGGTTCCACTGTCAAGAACTGAAACCCTCCTTAAGGGACGTTTTGTCTATAAGCCTTTCTGCTTTGCATCTTAATCCTTCACTCAATGTAAAGATGAGAGCTTTAAAGAAAGAAACTCCAAGATCCCTGCTGAATGTGTTCTTTTGAAAATCATCTCTAGAGCCCTTTACTGATGTCATGAGTCTATAAACAAACCTGTAGGAACACTAATAGTTAACTGGTGAAGCAGTGGACTGGGTTCCCTGCAAAAATTGTGCAGTCCCCGTTATCAGTTGTCTTTAACAGAGGTCAGCTCACTGATCTGGAGTAGCAAAGAAATATTTGACCCTGACTTGGGGCAGAGGAAAAGATATTATATAAGAAACCTTCCAGCCATAATAGTCTCTTTAACACGCTTACTTCAAGCAACAAAGAGATATGGAAATGTTTTCCATTGTGTTCATGGAGGAGGATTAAGTACTTTACAAGGAAACAGCAGTGTGTTTTAAGCAGTGATAAATATAGGAAAGAAATGCAAAAGTGAAACATGTCATAAGACACACACAAAAAAGAGCAAGTTTGCTAAAACTTACTCTAAATGAAGTTGTCTAATTATGTAGAGAATTATGAAGCACTCCCATAGAATTTCATAATTCTCATTCTGGCATAGAGTAAGCCTTGTGATTACAGAGACACAAGGAAAAAAATGTAAATTGTCCTCCATTGAAAAGCGGACCATTGCATTTTATGTCTGGAAATAATCGAACATTTTTTGATTCCATCCAGAAGAGGGCAGCCATCTGGAGAGCCTTGTCCTTAAAATCCTTTGGAGAAGGGAAAGATGTGTGGAAGGTACTACTTAAAGGCATAGAGCGAGAAAGCAAAGTAGCTTTGAGATAATAACGTCTCTTATTTGCCACATGGATATACTGCTTCTTGAACGTGAAGTGAGCATATATTTGTATTTTATTAAAACTAGTAGACAAACTTTAAATTTCTTTTGCGTGGTGCCAGAGATAACAGTGGCTTCAGTACTAGACTGTTTCTCAGAGGCGGTGTGCATTTAAAATTGCATCAAATATCCTTAAGGAAATTGCAGCACAAAATGCTTGATGCAAGTGCTAAAATTGCCTTCCCAGTTTGCCAGGATTATGTATGTTGTTTTGTTTTTCTAAAAGGAAAATGCTGTCCACACATGATAGCAGTCACAGGCCAAAGTGTGATGTCTTCATTTGCACAGCCAGCCATCAGAGTTTCTGAAAGTTGTGCCTGTAAAACTTGACCTCAGGATTTGGCCTTTGCTTCATATTTCATTGCAGAAATGCCAGGCTATTCTTGTGTTGAGCATTTGTCTCACTTCATTAAAATATCCTAGATTAGGACTTTGTGCTGGAAAATTTGAAAGAGCATTATAGCCCATTGTGACTGTAGTAAATAGCATCAAAACAGAGACATGAAAAGATATGCCTTTTTTTTTTTCTTTGCTTAATAGTGCACACTTGAGTTTAGCATCTCTACAATTGATTCCTTGGTAAGAGCTGCCAGTTTTTTCTTAAAACTGTGGTCACACTGCTCATTTGGACACAGTAATTGACACTATACTGCATTTGTACTTAATCTGTATCACAAACATATTTCTGAGTTGAAGAAATCCTCCTCTTGTACCTTATTCTTGTACCTCTTCAGTTTACATCAGCAGGCTGATATAAGTCAGCAAGAAAGACAGCTGAGGCAATCCCTGGGAGAAAGCACTGGCTTCTCTTCTCTTATGTTCCAACGTAACCCAAACAAACACCGTTTCTAGCTTTTGGACTGCATGTGGCTGTACAGGGCACACTAGCTTTGCACAGAAGAATGCCTGATCCCAGATGCACTGCTCTACTTTGAGCCGAGTGGCTGAAAACATTGCACAGAGGCCATGTATCTTTCTCTTTTAGCAGTGGTCTGAAGCACAGATTTAAAGAGAAGAGTCTTACTACATGCACGGTTGCTTAACTTTTATCCTCGGCAAGGTGAGAATTTTCTTGCTTTGGCAGGTCACTGCATACAAGGTGAGGGACTGGTAATGTTCGGCTGAGTAAGGAAAAGATATACTCTGGAATCAGAGAAGCAGCTGCACAAAGAGAAGTTCTGTGAGCACAGAGCTAGTGAATCCTGATTCTCTACAGGTTTGCATCCAGGTCTGCCTCTACTACAACAATTTCAAGTCTCCCATGATCTCTTGTATGATCTTCCTTAAACAATATCTCCAGTTCCCCCTAATTGAATCCAATGTGTGCATGAGTACTGCCATGTAGTGCAGTGATACATTTTGTTTCAGGAAAACAAAAGACCAACATGAAGAGCAGCACTGTTGAGAGTGATGACTACAGGTAAAAGATTTTGTGCTCTTCTGAGTGTCGGGCTGTCTGTTCTGACCAATAGGCTGAGTTCAGTGTTGCCCTAAGCCGCACAACAGCAACTGGATCATCACAGCCTCTTCCTTCCACATCAGCACTTGTGTCCAAGAAAGCTGGAGAGTGGAGGAGGCACAATGTATGAAAAAAGTGCCTTATGCTTATGTGGTACATTTAGGATTGTAAAAGGGCCTGAGGACTGCAGGTAGATTCCTCTTGTATTTCAGTGTATTTTTGCTGCTGAAAGTCTCAGGGAAGGCTTTTGAGAAGAAGTGGTTGGGCTTTTCTGTCTAGAAGCAACACTCTTTGAGGAAAAAAGCTGCCCAAAATGATGAAAATCCTCATTTATTTCTGAAATCTTTGTGGGTTTAGAAGTAACATAGGTGAGTACGGCTGCCATTCCTAAAATCTCATCACTTTAGAGAGCTGTTGGGTCACTGAGAAAGGGGCCCACAGAGCATCAAGCATTTTTCAGAGATGCTGTAAGTGTAGGGGGATGGGGCGAGGTTAAAAAGTTTTATTTTCTTCAGAGACACCTATTTACATGTGTTTGTGTGAACAGTTGCATTCAATACTTCCTTGTAATACTAACTCTCTACACAAAAAAAAATATATCAGAAATAACCCACTTCCCCTAGCAGTAGGTGCTTTGGTGTGAATGCAGGAAAAGTTTTAAGGATCTCAAATGAGGCATTCAAAGTGTAAGACAACATCTGTTTTACGAAAAGAATATTTATCATTTCCAGCTTAAAAAATTTCCAGAAAATAGCTATCTTGTGTAAACTTGTCTGAAAGCTCTCTTCCTAAGGCTAAATTGAATGTAAAGAGATGTTAAACTTTTCCCTTAATACTCAGCTGGAGGAAGCTTACCAATGTTTGGCTAAGTAGATGTTAATCAAGAGGTTGGAAGGAAGGATCACAATGCAAATTTTCTTCCTGTGTTAGTTACAAAATTAAAAGTTGATATAGAAACTAAGCGGTCTATTTTATCTTTGTTAGTTTGTGTAGCATTACTTTATAGTATCATGTGTATGATAGAAGTTACTAGAAAAAAGCAGACGCTCACTTGCGGGTCATGAATAAATAGGTCAGACAAACGAGTTCATTACTGATTAACTGTAGAACTCAGTCTCCTGTAAATATTTTCTTAACTGTTTCTGCCACATGGCTTCACAGTCAAGTCAATAACAAATACAGAATGTAGCTTGGGTGCACCCGAAAATTGATCTGTACGTGATGCATTTCCAATACACTGCGATTCAGAACTAAGCGGTGATTAGAAACATTCATTTATGGTGAATTATGGAAGTGCTTTGCACTAATCTTTTCTTTCTCTTTTGGCTAGTTATGTAGTGCACAGTGGGAAAAAACCATTTTACCAAAAATGAAAGCGTCTCAGAAGCCTGAGCTTACTAAAAGCAGAACATCTGTCGATTGTTCAAGTGCTGTTACAGACAATATAATTCTAATGGCAGTGACATACGGACAGAGCAGAGCTGTGAGACAAACTTTACATTACTCTTGAGACTCAGCAGAAATTTTGCCTGATAGTTGTTTGGAAACAGATAGTATCTACAAATATTTCTAGAATACACTAGGCCTGTACTTTTGTTGGAATACCTTTTTTATTAATGCTCAGCTATTGGTTGGCAGTGAGGGTCAAATGAGAGCATATATGCTATTTAAAATATTAAAGTAACTATGAATTTTGAAAATCAGCACTCAGATGTTTATTCTGTGCTCTTCTGTGAGAGGATAAAAAGTTTTAAGATACTCACTCAGTAGCTGCAAATTTTTCTCCCAGGGTGTAGCTTTTTGCACTTAGCTGAACCAGACCTGGGATGAAGTCTGAATTCTACCTGGAAACCTCAAAGAATTTGTCAGTCAGAATTCACTAGTTGTGGACTTCTGTATGAGGTTTCTCCCCATGGACGAAAGCTCCTTTGATGCTTTTATAAGGAGCACACATGGTCTGGTGTGTCTTTCATATTCATTTCTGTGACAGGAGCATTTCAAGAGCTAGTTACATACATGCTTCCCCTGTTTTGGGGGTTGGGTTCTTTTTTTTTGACTGGTTATATATATGCTATTAACACTGTGCTAGATTTTCTAAGACCCACAGAGTCTGACAGCAATATCCTTTTCTGGAGGGTATCAGCACTGTCAGTGAAGCTCCTAGCTGTTAAAAGACTCACTTGCCCAATGTCAGCTTGAAATGAGACCATTCTTCAGGAAGTCTACACCTGTTGCTGGGTAGTGAGGCTATCATTTGCAGATTCCCTGAGAAACCGTGGCTTCCAGCATTGCTCCTCTGCTTGCTACAAAGGATTTGGGACTAGAGAAGAATATTGTCTCTGAAGTAGAATGACCCCTCTCTGCTCTGATCTGTGAAACGGGCCTCGTTTTCTTGATCTCTACTGCTCTTCTGCCATGCTCTAATAGAAACTATGTCTCCTTGTCAAAGTCTGGCCTCATCACATGTGCATAATGCGTGCTGAGATAATGAGAATAATTTGCCAGTACGGCTATACTTTGCTTATGACCTTTGGGAGTTGGCAACTGCTTAAGAGATTTTATATCCACAGGGGATGATTAATATAATCTGATCCTTTTTGCCATGTTAGTGGGCAAATGACATATGATCGTATCAGAATTTTTCCTTCTTTCAGGTTTGCAGTACTGAATCTTCATATACAGCAGCAGGTCTCACTGGAGGCACAGGCACACTGAATATGATGTTTCAGAGTCTGACCTACAGACAGTCCCCACAAGGGACAAGCTTCAGTGCCCCTGAATATCAAGAGCCATTGGAACATCACAGGAACTGTGAGCACTGTGCCAAAGATTCTCCCACAGAAGATTCTTCTTTTTTCAGTGTGCCCTAAAACATTTCAAGATACCCCTTGACCTTATGTCATAAAGTTGACCACAAGAGGAGAACTTGGTGCTATGAGGGAAGGCTGCCTCATTACTTAAATCTTGTGGAGGAGATGGGGCAAACACTTCATCATTAAGTTGCTAGTATATATTTTTTTAAGTGTAAAATTAGGCTTTACATTATCTTTTCTTGCTCATTGATCTTGAACACTGCCAGAGGAGGTCCAGGTTTGCTTGGTGCACCTCTTTTTGTTCTTGGGTGCACAAGTTTTTCTGAAAGTTTTTTAAGAGAATGTTTTTGCCGCAACAGAGGAGACTGAAGTACTAACTAGCAAAACTCTGCCACGCAATGGAGTTGAGGTAAAAAAAGTAATTTGGTAAAGTTTGCACTTACTCTGTGATAACAGGTAGTAATTACATGGCTGCTTTAAAGTTCATCTAGGATTTTTCCCACCCGGACAGGCTTTACAATACCAACCAATTTCTTCAAACACTTAATGCCCTGTAAAAGTTTTCAAGCTACCTGTGTGTTACCGTGCTAGAGGCCATTCTTTGGGGAGAACCACAGATTTCCTCCCAGTCATTCAAGACATAATTAACTTAAGTTGAATTCAATCTTTGAAAAAGAATCCCATCTATAGGATTCTCCCTGACTAGTGCTTCTCTGTGTTTCTAAGGTAGAACACACTTAGGAGTTGCTGTAAAACACAGTTCTGTGTTCCTAGCGCTGTTGCATGGCAGTAATTAAAAACAGTACTGTTATTCACTCTTTGTATATCAATGCCTGAAAGCATTAAGCTTTGTTAGTCTGTAGTCTGTGGTAAATGTACTGGATTTTTTTGTAGGGTGTTGTTTTTTTTTTTTTCCCCATTAAAGATTTAGGAACAGAAAAGAGTGTTTAATGACTACAGCAGAATTAGATTAATAAAAAATGCACTTTGTCCCCAGAAGTGGCAGCAGGAGATAAAATTGACTCAAAGTAATTGAAATAGGGACATTGAAAGCACACCTCTACCCTAATTCCATTTAATATTTGTTGTCTCTGAATTTGTCTGGTTCTTTTTTCAGCCTACAGACACTGTTTGCTTCCACAACTTTTTGCAGCAACCATATCCAGAAATTCTTTGCCATCTCTTTAAAGTACTTTCTTGCATATGTTTTGAACTGATCTCATGTTAAGTTTCAATGAGTGTCCACAAGTTTCAGTAATGTCAGATTTCTTCAACAGCAGTTCCATATTTACCTTAACTAGTTTTCATCATTTTGTAAACCTTCATCTTGTCCTGCCACACCTTCTTCCTACCCCATCCAAGGAGCCTCAGTCTTTCTAGTCTTTCCTCATAAGGTGGCTGTTTCATCATGTTAATCTCTTTATGTGCCCTTCTGTGAACCTCTCCTAACTCCGCTATGCCCTTCATGAGACTAGAACTGCACATAGACTCAGGATGTGGATGCAGAGCTGCCCCAAAGTTTCTGTAGATGATTTCTGAGGCATACATATTTTCTGTCTGACATTTGCAAGCAGCGGTGACATCTGATAAAACCATTTTTATGTCCACAGTAATCAAGCTGGCTGTTGCACTAAATGTTCATAAAAAACCCCAAGAAACTCCTTTGCCCATGTGAAGAAATATTTTTATATTCTGCAAGAGTGTCTTTCAGCTCATTAGTGTTGCTTTATGTAAGGCCTTACAAGATAATCACTACAGCTGCTGTTCTGTCATTTATTCTTATCACAGGTCAGTTTTATTTCCAAAATGTTGTTTTAATTAAAAAGGAAAATGTGCTTGAAGAGACTGCCACTTTCCATGGACACATAGGCTTATATAACCCGATGGAGCGAAACTGTTCAAACCTAGAGACCAGGTTCACAACAGTGGAGTGTAAAATGTCTCCTTTCTGAAGTGGCTTTCATTCACTGAAAAGGGCAGTGCAGTCACTCTGTCAGGCTGATTCCTGGTTCTTCTGTGGTTCAAATTCTGCAGATACTGGCAAGGCCTTTCTGCTTTCACAGTAGTAAGATCAGACATTGACTGCAGTTTTCCTTCAGGAATGTGAATTATGTCTCAGACTGGACACCAGTCCACCCTACTGAACACCACGTGACTAAGAGAAGCTAGTTCTGTTTCTTTTGGAGGGAGCCCATTTTTTTTAAGGCAGTTGTCACTAATAATTTTTTAAACTGCCTTTCTCTTACTAGATATCAGAATATGAACAATATCTTAAAACATAAGGGTTTTCCCCTGCATTTGTAAGTATTCTCTCACTATGTGTATGTGTACCACACAAAGGAAAAATGTCAAAGTCTAGCCATGACTGATCTACAACTGCTGCATTCAGCTTCTGAAGACTACAGCTCCTGCATTCAGCTGTAGTCCCATCAGTACTATCCAGAGGAGATACAAAGGATGTAGTAGGAAGTCCCGCTATGAAATTAGGAACATAGACTTAACATCAAACTCAGAGTGAGATGCATTTGACTATTGAGGGTGGGACATTTAAAAACACCTTAAAGAATGTGCTCAGTTGGAGGGATCCTGCCCTGACACCAGAAGACTCAAAAGATGGACTTGCTCTTCATCTCTGTGTCCAGTACCTTCTTGTCCTTAGTAATAAATCTTAAAGAGGCTTTGGGGGAGGGCTGAAAAGAAGTGCAAATGGTTGCATTTAAGGCAGTGCTCTAAAAGTATTTCATATCATACTTGTCTTCCAGGACCTGAGCTCTGTATTGTGTAACAACAAAAGATCTGGTGAAATTGTAAAAAGCTGGGACTCCCAGCCAATATTACAACTTGTCTTTACTACTAAAAAAGGCAGTAAACTGGGAGGGTATATCAAAGTGAATTGCTCTGCACTTGTCCTCTTTCTTGCACTTGTTTTCTACACATCTTCTGGATGCTGTTGGAGACAGAACTCCAGCCCAGAACTACTTTTGGACTGAGCCAGTGTGGGAGTGTTTATGTATGTTAAGTTGTTCTGCAATAAAAGGCACAGTTCTGTGTGTGAGAAGTATTCTGAGTTGAAAACTGAACGAAGGCACAGCTTTTCAGTTTTGCTATGAGGAAAACTAGGCATGGAATCAATCTGTGGTAGGTCTGTAACACTTGTGCACTGGGTTTTTCTTTCAATAATACATTGTCTCATTTTCACACTGATTTTCACCTCTGTATTGCTGGGTAAATATTCTCAAGAGTCTGCAAAATTAAAATCCCTCAGCCTTTATCATCCTGGATGTTCTTGCCTTGTGTGCTGATGTGGGATCACAAGTTTTAACAGGGAGGTGAGGGAGACTGTGGAATACAAAGCTTTAAGGAGAAATAATGAAACAGCTGTAGTAGAGATGTGGGACTCTGCAGAGGATGAGGTGAAGTAGTGGTGAGAGGCCAGGTGAGATGCAGAGAGAGATACTCAGGAGAAGCAGAAGGCACTAGTAATGATGAGTCTGTGTTGACACAGGGAGAGATTAAAAATGTGCATGTGCTGAAATATATTTTTGTATGCTGCACAGATCTACAGAAATAATAGTATTTTCAGTGGGCTAGCAGGAAGAGGTAGCAACTTGGGGACCCCCCCCCCCTTTTTTTGGCCAAATCATGATAGTGGATCAAGCCTTGATAATGAGAAAAGTGATGCTTTTCAGGGACACTTTCATATACCCCCACCCCCCAGTGGCTTTGTGGCATTGTCAGTACACTCGCAATACTGTAGAGTGGAAAGTACATCTCTGAAAGTCAAACATACAAATCAAAATGCAGGTTTAAGACATTAGTTGAAAATGCACTCTACATGCACAGGAGGAATCCAAACCAATTTGGGTTTGAAGAAAGCAGGGTTTACTCCAGGACACAATGTGCAGTGTTTGCAGATCATTGGACAGCTCAGTCTAGTACAGATCATGCCTTTTTATGGGGACGTTCCAGCTCCAAAGAAAGCAAATTCTTCTGAAACACATTGTCTTAGTTAAACTTTTAATATGTTTTGATATTACTAGCAGCAGCTTTATATAATGCAGTCATGTAGTGCTCAGCAAACAAAAACTTACTCTGTGTGCTATTGAAGAACTGGAGGCTATGGGTGAAGTGGATATATTACCACTATGAGATTTGCACAGTATTTTATACCTGGAATAAATGGGTTAATTACCTTGCCAGCACCGCCTTGGGTCTGCTGAAGTAGAGTGTTCCAATAAGAATGTTGTTCTGAAAGCACTGGGAGAAGGCACGTGTTTTGTCTAGCTCATCTCAAGCCCGGGTTATGAAACATAATGTGGGCTCTCTTTGGATGGCAGGAAGAACCCCGCTTATACCAGCTGATCCCCAAATGAGAGTCAGTTACTGGTTTTAACCTGGACATCGATTTATTCCTCCTTAATGCAATGCACATGTTACATCCTCTGTCCAAATATGAAGATAAGACTAGAGCAGTCATTGCCATAAAAAGGAGTTTTGATTGTCTGTCCTATGATTGCTGTTTAGAAAAATGTGCACATAATCAGTATTGCTGAAGGCTCTTACCTCATTTTGTCTTCATTCTTGTAATCTGAAAGACCGAGCAGTGTAGTTGGTGGCTAGACACGGACGTGTAGCTGCCTTGCGGGTAGCATCATGCCTGGCTTCTACATGACTATCCAAGGTCTGTAGTGTTAAAGGCTTGATGCTGCATGAGTTCCTGCCATTCTGCTATGTGCCTTGGCACTGTTCTTGCTATGCTGAAATGCTGAACCGTGTTATATCTTAAAACTATTCTTCATTATGCAAGAAGGGAGAGTTGGTATTTTGGGTTTTCCTCTTCTTACTGTTCTCTTCAGAAATGCAAATACAATTTTATGTTGTATTTGTCATTCCATAAGCCTTTCCAAAATTTGTATCATTCCAAATGCAAGCTGTCAGATGGGTAAAGTAATTCTGCTTGGAAATTTATCTAGGAATTATAAGTGTTACTATATTAAAAGCAGAACTCAAATTATAGATCTCACATAACACATATGATTAATGTTTTCTGTAAATAACAGCCACTAAAGAGTTCTGGAGTTCCAGGGTAACTTACAGGATGTCCAAGGAGTGAGTACCTCCCTTATTCTTCAGCTCTAATCTCGATTTTATGCATGCAGCTCTTTGGTGGGCCCTAAGTAATTGTACAACCTTGTGGTCTGTGTGAAAAGTTGTTTGCACACCTTTTTCTTTCTTCATCATGTATTTTCTGTTTATATATGGCCTATCAGTTCCTTAGCCAGTTGAACTCTTGAAAACATATGCAGCACCGTTCACACACTGCCCTTTTGGAATGAACCCATGCTTTTGTGACAGCTCTGCAGAAGGGGAAACTGCATTAGTTACCTGCAGTTGGCATGGTATGCTGGAGAATAGGGAGGTACTGAATTGGAGGTCATCATCCATATTCTTGGTTGTTAATACATTGTCTCATCCATGTTTGTAAATCTTAACTTCTAGATTATTAAGGGCATTCTCCAGGTAAAGCAGAAAAAAAGAGTGATGCAGGACCATGTTCACAAGGTGGTGGAAAACACCGTTACTTGACTGAAGCTTAACTTAAGCATGGGGAAGGCAGGGCATGTAAAGACTGACCAGTGCTGGAGTGGAATTGAACTGTTCATCTCTATTTTTAAATGTCTCCCTTTATTTTAGAATTATATTTAACATTGTAATGCCTTTAGGTGTCTAGCATTTAAATGATTAGCATTTACATAGCACGTTGATGAGAGACTGCAAACCAAGTTCTAGCCTGACTGGCAAAGAAAGTATGTATGTAAGAGGTGACTGACAGCATCTTGTCCCACTCTGCTGTTTCTTCTGTGACTTCTGTGTCAAAAGCGATTTCTTCAAAACCTCCAGCTCCCTTAATTTTTTAACCTGCTTGCTGGGAACAAGAAAAATTCTCTTTCCCAGCTTTCTCTGTTTCACATCGCCCTTATTGCAAGGAAGAGCTGAGTGAAAAGGAGAAAAACCCAAACCAGAAAAAAAAAAAAAAAACAAACCAAAAACAACCAACACAACCTTCATTCCAGAGTCAAATTTGCAATGAGAATCTTTAAGTCTATTTTTGTCCAATTCCATTTGGACAAAATTCAAGAATTTGATTTTTCCCATTGCTTTAGTTTGTACTCTGGTTGACTCTGAAAGCACAGGCTGAAACGAATTCTGAACCACAAAATTCAATTAAAACACAGGGAGTAAGCAGGGAGAAGAAATCAATGGGTGGATTATTCTATCAGCTGCTGTTCCCATGATCTTCTTATCTTACCCTGCACTACTAGAAGGGCTGTTGGGAAGTGGAGTCATTGTAAAATCAGATCAAACTGTTGCATCTCTCAGCACATAGCAGAAAATTGGATCAATAGCATGAGCCTATTTTTTGCTTTCCTTCTAAGCAGCTCTCTGCCAACCATGGCGGTTAATAAGTTTTTTAAATCCTCTGCTCTCCCACTGTGAAGTTAAAACAACAGTACATGAAACAAGCCTCTTAGGTATATATTTTACTGCTGTTACGTGCATCTAGTAGCTAAGTCAGATATTTGAAACAGGAACATTTATCAGTCATGAAATTACCCGTGTGCCTATCAAAAAAGAAAATCTAATGCAGGAAGAAAACTTTCTAAAATTGCAATATTTATTTTTTAATTTCTTGCTATGTCTATCTCCCTTGTATTGTAGCAGCACTTCTGAAGTTTCACATCAGGGGTCCTAGAGACCAGTGAAAGTTAACAGAAAGGAGGGAACACATTTCTGAGCTAGTATGAGCTGTCTTAAAACCCACCTATTTAAACAGATTGACAGTCTTAATTTTGAAAAGGCTATAAGTAAAATATGTTTTTTTTTGTTGGTTTTTTTGTTGGTTTGTTTTTTTTTTTTTTTTTTTCCCTTGTATTCACTAATTACATTAAATTGGTTTACTGATGGAAAACAAGTGGTGTAAGCCTGTATGGATAGTCCTAAATTCATAGAATGGCCAGAACACTGGGAGAAAAAGGGATTGCTGGTGACACCCTTCAAAAAACTCACTATTACGTATTTGCACTGTGCTGCAGAGCAACAGACTTCATGTGTCTTTGGCGATAAACAGACTGAAACATTTCACTCTAGTAAATGCAATTCATAAATTCCTGTACCTCAAATAATTGTTATATCACAATACCTATTCTGTAGTTAAACATTTCTAATTCTGATCCCTTATTCTCTACTTGAATCTTGGTCTCTTTGAAAGTTTGTTATTTTTAAATGGATTCCAGTGGAAGACACCAATCTTCTGCTTTTGAAGTATCTGGGGTATTTGGGATGCGAGATGGCCTGTGACACTGTGTAGTGATGTACTCCATTCATAGTCTCTCCTGTGTACTCAGCAAAAATGCCAATGAGAGTAATATCAGTGTCTGCTTAGAGAAATAGATGAATGTAATAATGTACGATTGCTCTAGGTGGTTTGAATGGCTTCCTGATCATTCATTCTTTCTTAAGCACATACAAGCAACCATGAACATGTCTTCATTTCTGCAGTTCTCTCAATATACTTATTTTTGTAGCAGAGAGGGAGAGATGGAAAATCCTCTGTGCAGTAGCCACAGAAGCTGATCTACCACTGAGCAGGCACGAGGCCAACTGGATGCATTGGCATATATGCAGACAGCCGAAACGACAGATGTATCAAATCATATTTATAAGGTCAGTTTTCCCAGCCAATGAAGTCCAGATTGCTGTCTGCCCTGTTATAACCTTCCTGTGTTTAAATGGATGTGAAACAGATAATCCAGCCTTTGGCGGGAACAACACTGATAAAACACAAACATTATTTCTGTAGCCACATAAGATTATTTTTTCAATTCAGCAGAAAGTATTGCCTTGAAGATTGTTAAAGAGGTCACAGTATTTTTATACTGGTTGTGTGTGAATAAAAATGTTCTCAGTCCAGGGGAAGGGACAGAGTATGCTTATTTAGTAGACTATGGCAGAAAAGAAATTTACATCTTACTGTAATGCAGCAATGGCAGAAACATCCCGACCCAAACATATGTAAAAGGTATCTACTCTTCAAACACTGTAAATCAGCCCATGCTATTGTGAGCTTTGTGAGCAATATGGACAAAATGCCAATTACAGTTTCATGAACACGGTATATTTGAAGTGTAAAAGAAAGAACCATCTGTAGTCTGTGCTGCTGCTGTAATGTCAGGTGGAACCGATTCCATCTTGCTAGGTGTTTTGAGTTTTGTAAGTATGAAAATCCAGAAAGGATTGTGAGAGCGGTGAACTTAAATGCCCTTGGCACAAAGAATGGTCCTGAGCCCCAGAACAGGCTGATGTTTCTTCCACATGCCAGCGTGAAGGTTCCCGCTGCATCACCCTGTGACTGTGGTAGCAGAACCCAGGACTGTGTGGTGTGTGATTCCTCACAAGCATGCTGCTGAAACATTAAGGAAAAATTGGGTGGCATGGATTTAGCCACAGCATGTAATGCTATTCCAGGAAATGCCAGTTTCATGAAAAAATGGCATGTGCACACAGATCTACACAGACTGTCTCTTGAAGGGCCAGTTGTAGCTGTTTAAGAGATTGTTCTACAGGACAGTATTTTGAGAACTTTTCATCCTACCATTTGTAATGATAACTGAGCATGTTATTTTCCTGTTCCTATAAAATTAAATGCAAATGTCCAATTATAATGGTGCTGTATTGGTTATCTCCAGCATAGCTGTCTGAAACATTAAGTTGCATTTTTTGCTTTATTTTCAGTAAAACAAAGCAGTTTTCCATTCCATAGGATTCTTTAGCTCAGCAAACAAGCCTAAATTCTTTCAAAATTGTTGTTTGCATTTTTATTTACTTATCCTATGGGAAAAAATGCAAAATAAAATATGAACATTATATGCAAGACACTTCAAGAAGATACTGAAATTCAATAGTAAAAATAGCTTTCTGATGGGAATATATTAAATAACATTGAACATAAAGGCTCATTGGCAGTGTCAATTGCCAGCTGCAAAAACATACAGTATTAGGATGGGAAACATACTAAGAAGGCGGCAGGCACTTGGGAAGAATACATTAGTAAAAATGCTATTTTTATTTAAAGGTCTATACAGTCAAAGTTCATCTGCCAGTGTTTTCTAAAGATTAGGATTTCAGTGACAGTGAAACTTTTGAACGAAACAAGTTCCTGGAGTCATAATGCCCTTACTAGAATTGAATGAGAAGAAACTAATGCTTATTCTTGTGGACTTCAAAAGATTCCTTTTTTTTCCAGATTTTTGTTTTGCATTCTAAGACTGCAGAAGGAAGTGATAATTAGTGCTCCTAGAAAGTGTCAGGTTATGTTGATTGTTAAAGCCTTCAGGCCACGTCAGAAACTATTATAGAAAAGAAACAGCAAAGACAGATTATTCAGATTTTAAGTTTTACAAAGCTGACACTGAAGCAAAATGTTCAGTATGGCACCATCACAGTTGAAATGCATTGCTTTGCAAAACTTGACCTTGCCCGTTTATGTTGTAGCTCATGTATTGCGAACAATGGATTTGGCTGACATGACAAACACTTTCATAGACAACTTGTCTCATGCCTTCTTTTATCATGCTGGAGCTTGTGTTGGATCTGTGAAAGATTCCTCACCTAAACTAGTGTTTTCCTTCACCTGCTGCAAAGAGGGCTTCCAACACTTCTTTGGGAGAGTTGTCAGGTGTGTCCAGTTTCTGTAATCACATACAGGTGTGTCCAGCTCCTGTAATCACAGAGTCACAGAATGCAGCAATGCATCCATTTTAACCTTAAGGCAAAGCATCAGTATCTGTTACCTGGATGTTTAAGACAAAGTTTTGAACATATTGCTTTTATTTTTATTACAATTGCAATCATATTTCACAGTATTCAGCTGTCCCATGAAATTCTTAAAAGTAAGAACAGTAAGCAGTGTAAAACGTGGAATCATTTCAGGTACAGTCAGAGCAATTAAGGAAGTTAAGGATAGTAAACATGATGTACAGCATTCTCTGGTTTTCTTTGGATGCCATTTCTGGTAAAGGAGAAAGAAGAGATTGTCCAGAGCATAACTGTGGCTCTTCAAAAATTATTAAGACTGAAATGTAAGTATCTGGGTATGTATCATAGGTTGCTGGAGTCTAATTCTTTTTCATTGTTTTATTGTGGGTGAAGTGGTTCTATGGTCTGCAGCCCTCCGGACACAGCACCTGTGGATTTTTGTTCCTTTTTTTGGATATGCTGAAGTCACACTTCTTACTTGTATATGCTGTTTAATGAAGGTAATTCTGCAATGTCTTCTGCTTAGAAAAACAAAGGATGATTGCCTCTGTTTAAAGTCTGCACTCATCCTTACAGACAAGAAAGTATGGAGTGCACTTCTGAGGATTTAATATCCTGAGGAACAGTGACTTTCCTTCTACAAAATTAATCTGCTGTGTAGCAGATCACCAGGTTCAGCTTTTGATAGACTGGTATATATATTAGCAAATAATTCGCTATAGTAATTCCCTTGAAAAGAAAAGTAAGATTCAGTGACTGCCACTAGGGGATGAGAACAAATTCTATATAGCTCCTGAAATGTTGCCCACAGATGCATCAGTGTACAATTTATTCTCAGACAGTGTCATGTTTCACCTTTATCACTCATTTGATAGTTTTCAAATTTTAGGCTTTAAATATGCCAGGATGGTGAATATGTGGGCTCAGGGAATTAATGTCAAATAATAAGTTCTCCAGAGAGGGGTCAAGAAACCCAAACTTCACTCTTGGCGGGGTGGGGCATGACTCCATGACACAAAAAAGAAACTGATGGTTAATTCAAATACCAATCAAAACCACGGCAGAAAGTTCTCAGACCAAGACTCCCAGAGGACACAGACACATAAGTACAAAATAAATACTAAGGAATCTTGGACATAAAGAAGTTCTATAAAAATATAATACTGCAAAAAATACTACCTCCCATCCAGCCCAGATAACAGGTGACATTTTATGTGGTCTTTCATATTCAAAAGATTTTACATAAAGAGCCAGATTCAGAGATGAGAAGAATTGGAGGGCTAAGTTTCATCACCTAATTTTAAAATAACAATGTGGAAAAACCTCTGCATATCTACTGCACTACCATAAGCTGTCATCTTATTCTTTTATTTTTAAGTTAATTAAGTTCCTAGAGATGCAGCAATCTTGGATAGGTTTAGCTGTTCAGTACACAGAGCCAGGAGCCTCTGAAATGAAGTGGTTGCCTTCCCTGGGCTTCTCAGTAGCTAAATCGGATCAGATTCTAGAAGTGTGTTAGTCACCCCTCACAAATCCGAAATGGATTGCATCCAGCAAACGTTCTCAGAACAGGGTTAACACTGGCCTGTAGGTTAGAGGTCCTTAGAAACAATGGGGTGGACTCTGCTTTGCTCTGGTCTGCACTAGCACCTGCTCCTAACATAACAGGTTAGCAGTTAGAAATCCTCTCTCAGAAGATGGAAGATGTGGGTTATTATGTTTTTACAGAAAGAAGAAATTCACCTTGTGCTTCCTGCTTCTTGAGGAGGTGCAATAAAACTGAGGCAGTATGCTGTAGTGCAAGCAGTTGCATTCACTGCCACATTACCTGTGAATGAGGGCTGTAGAGAATTTTGAAAATGAAGTCATGGGTGCTTACTACTGAGAGAGTTGTTCCAGGCTGTGAATCCTACGTGATTCCTTACAGGCTTGAGTAAAATATTCCCAGCAAGCTGTAAGATTTCAGATGTGCTCTAGCCCCACTGTCACTTTTTTGGTAGTCTTTGCTGATTAGACTGAGCCAGTTAAACTTCCCTCCACATGGCACAATCATTGCTCTGGAGTGTCTCATTCTCCACGTGTTGCAGTACACTTAATCTTAAGACATGGTTTTGAACTCTACAGTTGAGATCAACCATGCAAAACTTAGGTGTTTCAATCGTGGGTTTAAAATTGTCTGGAAAGATTTAAAGTGAAGCCACATAGAATTTGTTAGAACTATGGTTATTTACATCAGCTGAGAGAGGAACTTCCCTGGAAATTATTGGAAACACAGGTAAATTTTGATATCGCTGGGTTTTGTGAATTTTGTTATTGATTTATCTTCCTCACAAACATATGTATAAAATTATAGAGTAGAATTGAAGTTCGGAATTTTATGTAATGTGTTTTCTGAACAAAATGTAAGAGCGGAGAAAGCGGAGGACTCCAGAATTCCTCTTCACTTGTCTCTCCTGTTGTTCTCCTCTCTTTCGCTTCCCCTTGCCCTTGCCCTTGCCCTTTCCCTTCCTCTTTCTTTCTGCCACAGTATATGAACTACTGCTGTAGGCTGTGGAGGAATACAAGTGTCTTTCTCTGAGGAGACACCATTAGTTTCCACTTACTGACAAAGCATAATTCAGACTTTGTGCAGTCTACAGATTTATGAATCAGCTGTAAAACCAGTTATCTTCAGTAAAAATTACTCCTCAGTCTCTCTGACTATAAACTGGAAATTTACTATTTGTTCTAGTTAGTGACAAAAGCAATGTACTGCTAAAGCATGTTTTTTCTTCACTTTCAAGTAAAATTTTACTTGTCCTTAGTGTGATGTCTCCATGAACTGAACTTGTTTTGGGACAGGTAAACTAATTGTACAGCTATAAATATTCAATGTTGCTATGTAAACTATAACTACATAAAGCAGCATGTCTCCCTTGCTTAACTTGTCTTGTTTAACCACCTAAGTTCTGTAAGTAATGTATCCGTATATATTAAAACTACAACAAATTCTACTGAGTGAGCACTCCCTAGTTCTCTTCGACATATTTGAATTCCACGTTTGCAGCATGCTGAGGCTATCCTTCAGTAGAAGCCTTTGGTATTGAAGACAAGAGCTGCAGAGCAGGGAGTAAGCCACCCTTGCTTGTTTGGAGTAGAAGTCACATAGTTATTGCTGAACAATTGATGTGCAAAATCCTGTTTATGCTAAAGGCTGGTAATGGGAAATGCATTTAAACAGAACTAAACTAAAACATTATAAAATTTTCTAGTCTGAAATTGTATCAGAATCATAATGATGTATTTCAGAAACCACATTTCAGTACTGAAACCACTAGTCTGTCATGGTCTATGAGAGTAGAGTCCTTACACATTAAAATGTATGGTTTAGAAGGTAGGCAACAAGATGTGATGAAATAGTCAATTTCAAGGAAATCCTGCACGGGTCTTGAACCCAGACTCGCCAGCGTTCATAAGGGTAGGCTCTAGTCTTCAGTCTCCCTGAGGAATTAGGATGCTGTTACACTACGCGTCAAATGAAATGAAAGATAAAGGTCAATGTAGGTAATGTGAAATAATCCCCCAGGATACAAAAACCCCTCAAAAACCTAATTTTACATTTATAGTAATTGGCTCTGAGCTGACTACTAAAAATCAGGAAAAATTCCTATAATAGTCATTTGAGGCTTTTGCTTTTAGTTAATCTGTAATGGTGAAAAAATAAATAAGGTGACTTTCAGAATAAATTCTGTCACTGTAAAAATTCCTCATGCACACATGTGCAGTTTTAATTCTACTGCTTCAGAAGGAAGATAGTAGGAAAAGGTTTAAATAAGGTTAAGAAGGATAACGACAAGTATGTGATTATTTTTCATGCAGAAGCAGGCTAATAAATTGAAAACTTTATAGGCTGGAAAGGAGTAAAATAATGAGGAAAAAGGGAGCGATCTGAGAGAATTCTGTTAAGTCATGAGAGACATTGCAAAGTTAATGCTAGTGTGCCTTCTACAACATGAGAAGTAGGGGGCAACAAAAGCCACTCTCAGAGTAAATTCAAGATGACTGTTCTTCCCATTGCTGTAGATTGTTGTGAAAATGGGAAGTTTGGAAGTGTTCAAGGGAAAATTAGCCCATTCCTAGAAAGGAAATCCAGGGAGGTCCAGTGCTGTCTTCTGGTTTAAGAAACCGCTAAAATGCAAGTTTGTGGAAGATGAGAGAATATTCTGGAGCCCTTTAATACATGTGTAGACTAATCTTACACACCTGCATGGTTACCCTTTAGACATTATTGTAGGAAGCAAGATATTTAGCTAAACAGATGTCTGGTCTGATTCACTACTTACGTGAAGGCACTTTGCCTTGGAGGGTAGATAAACGATTCTAACATTTAATTTCCACAGTGAAAGTAAATGTTAGAATTTATTGAAAAAGGAAGTCCAGTTATGAATTTTGTGGCTTTTACGTTGAACGAGATGGTTGAAAGCAGACATTTTCTTTCCATTCTAGGTTTTTGCCTTTTGCCCACAGAGGTTTGAGTGGAGGAGGGAAACCCTCCTTTCGTGTTGGTTGTTTACATGCAGCTTTTATACTATTCAGTTCTGGACAAACAGTGCACCAGCACCTAAAGATGTGAGTAGAGAAAAGTTGGCTACCTGAGATAGCTGTGACTGTCAGTGTAAGCACAAAAAAAGGGTACAGAAAAATACTGTAGTACAAGGATTTCTAAGAGCAAGAGACAAACTTTTACATCTGGTTATATTTCTGGTTATTACATATATGTAATATATAACATACAATATAAAATATTATACACATTACATTATGTATAATATATGTTATATTATTTTATATATTTCTGGGCAATGACGTTAGTCATATGATTTAGGTTTTGGTAGTTCTGCATGGAGCAGGAGTTGGACTTGATGATCCTTATGGGTCTCTTCCAATGTGAGCTATTCTATGATTATTTAAGGAAAATATTGTGACTTGTATGCAGGCCCAGACCGGAGCAGGCTTGTGCTATACTCTCATTGGACCTTTTGACGCCAGGCTTTTTCCCTTCTGGGGAAGTGAGAGCCCACCAAGCAGAGCATGCAGTCTGCAGCTTTTGTCATGTGTCTTCACACATTCATGCAGTAAAGTCTGTTCTAATTTCAGACCTCCATGCACATAATGTAGATGCCTCCAGGAGCCTGTGGGATAGTGGCTTGTTAAGGCCTCTTCCAATTCAAGCACTAGGTGGATCTAGCAGCACCAGCAAGAAGGAGATGCTCATGGTGCGGAGGCTGAAACTGTGCTGCTGAAAGTACAGTAGCATACCTGTGTTTCAGGAACAGCAGTTTCCAAACCTTCCGTGAATTTTGTGCTGAGAGTGCATTTTGGCCATCCAAGACGCACCTGGAGCTCGGCGCTGGCACCCGCTTCCCCTCTTGCCGGTGCAGGCATCAGTGGCTCACTAGGTGGTGCAAAATCTCTCCAAACCTCACATTCTGTGCAGAACCTGTGATAGAAATTAGAAGCAGTTGCAAAAATTGCATAGACAATTTCATGGGTTTCACTTAAAAAAGGCTAAGCATAACCTGACAACTAGTGAATTGAACTAAAAAAACCCAGTGTACTGCAGCTGGTTATTCTTAATATCTGCTTTTTAGTTTATGGGAAAATTCTTTGCATTCATCCATTTTACCTTGATCTGTGATGATGTACAATAAAGATGAGACTATACACAATGGGGATTTTTTTCCAAGAAACCACATGGTTATTGTTAGTCTTCAAAAAGCCTTACATAATAGTCATAAGTTTTAAAATTTTTGGAGGAAATACGCCATTAATGAAATGCCACACATTTGTATGAATGGTAGGGATGAGAGGATCTGAATACTTATTAAGTGCTGATGTTACTCAGTTTAAACATGTTTACACATACATGCTTCACAGATGCACAGATCACCAAGAAAGTGCTTGGCACTGGTTCTGCACCATTACAGCTTGCTCCAAACACCGAAGGCCAAAGTGTGAAGGCCAGGGCTCTGCTGACCAAGCAGTCTTAGACTCTCTGCATGTCTGGGCATTTACACTCTGCTGTGGGAAACCCTTATTGAGTGACATACATTTTTTTTAACTCACTTTTTTCTTTCTGGTTTCCATGCTCTATTGGACTGATGAGTGGCTTAGTGGAAGAAAGAGAAGAGAGTGTCCCTGGAGAAGATTTCTAATTTTGCTCCCTGGGTGAGTAGAAACTTTTACAGAGCAGGCTGCAGGCTGACACTGGTGGAGGAGGGCTGGGAAAGGTCAGGGACTCCTGAATCTCGGCTCTTTTTTTCAGAAGCTTTGCTGGTAAAGCCCCATAGACATGCTCCTAGGCTCTCTGCTTAAGACGAGAGACAGATCATTTTCCCCTCTAGATTTATAAGACTGTTTAAGGTTATGGCATCCTTAGGACCCATGAGGCAGCCAGGATCTATGGAAATAGCTGGGAAAACTGCAAACACAGAACGTGAATGAATGCTGCGGGTTTTGTAAAAGCAAAATCAGTTTCAACTTCACTTACCAAGCTGCTTAGAAGATACACCAGTTTGCTGCAGGCATAAGCTTGAGTGATCTATACTCAGAAGGCAAAATCCTAGAAATTTGGTTTCTCTAACTCCAAAAGATTCCATTTTTACTATTTGTTTTTTTAAAATAATATGGTCCCTCTTGATGCACGCATTAACACAGTGATGCTCCTTCTCTATCTCATATATAATACCAGTAAACTAGCTGTCACACCACTTAAATGAATGTTATACGCAGCAGTAGATTTATTAAATTGTTCCATCTTCTTTTTAAATAAATAAAAAAATGTTGTGTTTTTGGAAATAAAAGCTTTCACAGGAACTTTTTTTTCTTATATTGATGAGGTGAATCGTTTAATTTGAAAAATTGCCTCTTCTGACAACTGTATGAGAGTTTATACGAATAGAGCATTTAATTTTAAAGTAGAAAATGTAAATTGTTTTAAGTAATCTCATATGTTTTCATACTCTGTTTAGACAGTCTTGCAGGCTACCAAAGTATATTTTCTGGAATGTTGAACTTAGTCAGTTTTCTTTTATAGGGAGACAGATATGGGGAAATATCAGGTATCTGGTAGGAGATCTTTTTCCAGTCTTGTGCCCCTCTCCCCCAACACACGCTTGGGCAGGGTGCCCTTGATAGTGAAGGATCCAGGAACCCCAGGAAGGCTTTATTTGCAATGCAAGGTTAAAACACACTAAGTTTAACTTTGTATTTCAGTGTTTTCTGTGGAAAGTGGAAACAGATGGAATAGACAAAGGGATAGTAATCATGTGTCTAACACTAACCAGAGGGGGGAAAAAAAGCACAGCTATTCTCACACTGGTGTTTGCCTTTTCTTCTTGAAGATGTTCATGCAGTTCAACATTTGTTTTAAAAACCTTAATGAGCACATGCGTATCTCTTGGCTGCTGGCCTGACAATGGATTACATATGGGTGTCCTTGCAGAAGGGTAATAGTCTTGCATCGTATTGGTAATGGTTCTAAAAGATGCTTTCTTAGTCTGAAACTGAATCTTAGCTTAAAGGAGGAAAAGGAAGCACAAGTAACTTGCTGTGGTAAGAGTGAGCAAAAGTTGTGTTAATCAGAACATATTATTTTTGTCTAAGACTTTTTCATATTAGAGAGGTCATTTGGCAGTGCTTTTCTTGGTAATTACAAGGAAAAGGTGACAGGAAGCACTGATCTATGCGAGTCTCTACTGATGCTGAAATATGTTTTAAAAGCTCACCTTTTGGTAATACCAAAAAATGTCTGTAATTGAGAATCAATGAATGAATTACAACACAGAAATAGTGTATCAGAATGACAAAAATTTCCTATTTTTTCTGATTGAAGGAAATATTTAATATTTCCTTTTAAAATATTGAAGGAATTACATAGATATATTAATATATTCAAATTGCAAATATATATTTTGAATTAATATGTTAATATTTCTAATATTAAATACTAAAGGAAATCTAGGACTTGGGGGTGTCAGTCGATGAGAAGCTCAACATGACCCATCAACATGCGCTGGCAGCCCAGAAAGGCCCCCATGTGCTAGGCTGCACCCAGAGCAGGGTAGGCAGCAGGGCGAGGGGGGGATTCTTCCCCCTCTGCTCCGCTCTGGGAGACCCCCCTGCAGGGCTGGGTCCACCTTTGGGGCACCAACAGCAGAAGGACACGGACCTGCTGGAGCGGGGCCAGAGGAGGCCATGGAGATGCTCAGGGGGGGCTGAAGCACCCCCTGTGAGGACAGGCTGAGAGAGTTGGGGGGTTCAGCTGGAGAAGAGAAGGCTCCCAGGGCTGAAAGGGGCTGCAGGAAAGGGGGGAAGGACTCGTCATCAGTGGGGGATGGGGGTGGGAATAGGGATAGGACAAGCAGGAATGGGTTTTAACCTGACAGAGGGAGGATTGAGATGAGATCTAAGGAGGAAAGTCTTCCCTGTGAGGGGGGTGAGGCCCTGGCACAGGTTGCCCAGAGAAGCTGTGGCTGCCCCCTCCCTGGAAGGGTTCAAGGTCAGGTTGGACAACCTGGGCTGGTGGAAGGTGTCCCTGCCCGGGGCAGGGGGTGGGACTGGACAATCTTTAAGGTCCCTTCCAACCCAAACCAGTCTGTGATTTTACGATTCTATGATTTTTCTGCACACACGAGTATCATAAATAAATGTTTTTGAAAAAATACATGTATAACTGCTGTATTATACTAATTTATTTTTCTCAACTCATCATACTGAATTGTATTATTCCTGAGTCTGTTAATATCTGAGCTCAGATTTTTTTATGCAGTGGATTTCTTTTTCTTTCACCACCTGCTTATACAGTTTGTCCTTGTGAGTAAGGCTTTATCCACATTTAGAATATCTCCTCAGGATAGTTTGCTTCCTTTGTACCATGTGAACACTGGCACACCAATCAGACAGCTGGGTTTTATCTGTTCTCAACGTCAAGGAAATTAGTTTTAAGAATTCTTCATCTAAACCAGTTCAGAACGCAACTAATTATTTTATATTTGTATTGATGCATTAATTACTAAGCTCAAACTTATAAATTAATCAAAGCCAAGACTTTCATTCCTCTTTTGCTGCCCATTTTCATTTTCTTCTGACCTATGTCATATCATAACCTCCTATTGCTGCTCAACATTTCCATGTATTTGGAATTTATCTGACCAGAAGTTGTTTGGTTTGACAGATTCTGTATTCTGTATTTGCAACATCAAAATATGTTGCTATGGAAAAAGTTACGAGTTCTAATTAAAAATGCAGAGGTCACAAATTTCCCAGAACCAGTAGGGCATAGATCCTAGGAGAAAAGAATCACAACATAAAAACCCCAGAGATATGTCAATCTGCAACTTCTCAGATCTAAAAGGAAAACAGCAAGCATTCAGAAAAACCACAAGGCTGAAATTTTGATCAAGCTCACTTCTGTTCATTCAGATGATGTATGTCTCGCTTCCCGCTGGCACAAGTTGCTTCTGGAATTCATGCAGAGCTGAATGTCATCCTAATACAAGTTAGAAAGAAGAGAGAGATAAATTAGATGGAAATTAGTAGTGAGAGAAATTAGACCTGCCTGGTCATCCTTTCAAATCAAACATCAATATTGAAATAATCTCCACATAATGGTGTTGAGTGTTCTGTCAACTACATGCCGTCATCACTTCCTTTGAAAGTTTGTCCATGCTCAGTTGACTCACTGATTTCTCTTCAGTGCTTCTCTAGTTGTTTGTTTACAGTTTCCCCTTTTATAAATTTTTATTTGTAAACAATTATTATGTCTTTCCACTGCTTTTGCTCCAGTTTAGCTGAACTACAAGAATTGTTGGTACAAGTGCAGGATTGAGTTACAGGTGCCTGAGCTATCTACACCTGTGACAAGATGTGCCCTCACAATGTCTGAGCAGAGGATTGAAGAGCAGCTCAGCTGTAGCAAACTCCTGCTCAGTACCACACTAATGCAAACACACCTGTTTTGTGCTATGTTGGAGATTTCTGCAATAGTGTGTTACGTGACATAGTCAAGACATAACCATTTTTGCTCAAAATTAGCTTCTAATGTTTTTACAGTGTTGGAGCTCTCAGTTCTTCCCCTGCAGTCATTCTGGGTTTTTTATTAAGGACAAATACCCTGTAATTGTCTTCTAAGTTTGTGCTCTCTGTCCTCCAGTAGCAGGGCAAAGCAGTTTGTCTGTTTGAACTCAGTTCTGCAATTCAAAAGCGGTGATGTGTTGCTACTACAGCACAGTGCCAAGTTATATCCAGTTTCTTCTCAGGATAGCTGCTGAGTATATATTGTGGTACGGAGATGGGAAGCTTGCAGTCTCATGGGTCCTGCTCACCCAATTACTCTTCTAGATACAAAAATAATTAAATGTCATTTCACTGATGACTGAGCTTGCCAAAGTGTCTGTGAGCACAGCACTTTGTTCTCCAGCGGGAAGTTGCCATTTAACAGCAGATCTCATCATGCACATGTGCAGCTTCTTGTGGTCAACCAAGACTCGTCCTGAGATTCACATGGCTCATGGAGAATCATTCTGGTAACTGAAGGACAATCAATTGTTTCTTGTAGGTAAGCAGATGGTTGGTTTTATGTATGTAAATTTCTGCTTAAGATTTCCATTATCTGCTAAAGATCTTACAAAAGGTACAACATGAGAGTCATGAGGTAGACTTATTATTCCAATTTAATGCATGTATGCATATGGGATTTTTTTTTCAGTTCCTACGAGAATTCTACACTTGTTTTATTGTCAGTGTTATATATAGATCGCTATCATGACTCTGGCCTTAGGCCACATCCCTTAAACTGAAGAGATAGACAGTCAAGTGTAACACCAGAACATGAAACTGACTTTGTTGTTAGCATAACCCTTTTTTCATAACTACAGAAACTGGCATTGGGATTATGTATTTCAAATCCTATATGCATCGTTTTGGTCTAATAGAAAACACCACAATTGATAAATCAACAATAGATATCTGCTCCCCCCTTTCTAGGTTTTAAACTACCATATCTAATTAGGCTGAGGTCTACAGTCTTTCATGAGGGCTTACAAATAGCTGATCTACAGTTATATGAATGTAGAAAATGTCTTTCTTCTGTATTTAATGAGTTGTGTTTATATTTTTGAAGTCTATGCACCAAGCTAATTATCATGAAAAATTCCAGGCAGCTGTCTTGAAACTGTTTTAAACAGCTACTTCCTTTCACCATTCTTTGTTATTTAATAAGGCAAGAAGTTTTCAGATAGTTACAGAATATATTCAGGATCAGGTTCCACTATTAATGTCTTTTTATTTGACTGAAGCAACGTCAGATCTTAACTTCCTTGCTTTAATTCTAAGCCACACTAGATGAGAGACCGTGAATTCAGATGGCAGTTTAAATGGCAACTGTGCTTCTGAGAAGGTACAAACTTTACACTTTACCCATTTCTACAATAACAACTAACTTCATGATTTTTAATGTGTACAAATTAAGCTCATAATTTAAAAATCCTTCCTGTATAAGGAGACTAATCATTTTCTCATTTTTTTGTGCAGATAGTACAGATCAGTTTTCTATCATAAAGCAAAAAAACGCCAAGATACTAGAATCATTTTACATAAGTGTTTTATTTCCATTTTCCCACATTAATTGTTGAGGTATTTTTATTGCTATCTGTCTTTCCTTTGAATTTTTCTTTTTTTAAAAAAACAAGCAAGATACTCGGAAAGAGCAGTGTCCTGAAGGGAAGCTGTGGAGATCTTTCCTAGAGCGGAGTCTCTTGAAAAATTTTTCAGCCCTGAGGATTTCTAAAAGGGAAGAAGCCAGAGTAAAACTGTTGCAGAGAGCTTGGAGTAACAGGATAGGCTCCATAAACTGTTTTTGTACTAAAAATTCTGATTCAGAGTGTTGCTAAGGGCAAACAGAAATATTTTTCTGTTGTTAAACAAGCAGGAGACTTTCTGACTTTCTTTTCATCATTCGGAACTCTAAAAAGCGAGGAGAGGGATGGAATTCTGTCTAGCCTGTCAGGGTCTGGTTCCCTTACCAGTCTTGTTTTAACCCAGTTTGTGTTTCTCCAGAAAGGGTGTAAAACTGGCGTCAAACCACCAGTCTCATAACTGGAACCCATTTTATTCAAGTACAAGGCAACAGAACAACGTGAGGTACTAAGCAAGGCATTCTGTCTTCTAAAAGAGACTAGGATATATACTGGGAATTGGAATAAAATGTAAAGTCACTTAGTAATAATTTCACGTAAAGATTTTTCCAGCAAATTTGGGCCAAAGATATTTCTTGCACACCGATGATTTCTGTTAATGAAGACATTATGTGAAAATGGTTTTATGTGGTTATAGGATGAAAAAAAAATCTGTGAAGTCATTAAAAGAACCATCCATTTCAGAACAAACCATATAAGGCACATAGAATTCTACTGTGCTGACATAGACTTGGCAGTAGACCAACACTTAAAGGCCCCTTAGAACAGGTAAGTAGCTGTCCTTCCCTTTGTGTTTCCCTGCCCAGGCTTTCAGCAGCGATTGTATCATTGTTTCTTCCATGAGTATTTTTACACCTCTGTTCTGTATAGGTATGTTCTAAGGGCTGTTATGTCTAGCTTTTTGAAGGCCCTAAGGCCAAGGGAATACCATGCTGGTATTTTCATTTAAACTACTTATATGAATGAGATAATATTTAAGCCATCTGCTTGAAAAACCTTGCCAATTAGCACTGAATGGCTTAACTGCCCTTTAAAGGCTGCACCTGGAAGGAGCAGGCATACCTGGAGATGACTGGCTCTGTTCTTGAAAAAGGAGCTGGAAAACTCATTTAAGGCATGCTCAGGACAGAAGGCAGCCGTGGGTGGCAGATTTGTATCCAGACAGCCCTCAGAGAGGCATTAGTTCCAGGTAGGGGCCTTGTAAGGATATTGATGGCAAGGGTGAGCTTTTTTAGTATTAAAGCTTCTTGGATTTTACTTTTGACCTTCTTAGCAACTAGAATACTTAGGTATGAACCACAGTCGGTAGATCTCATGTTCCTCTGGAGAGGAAGGAGTCTGGAACACGGTGCTTCTCTTATCCCAGATCCATGCTGGTTTTGGCCTAGGAAACTAGCTTTGTGGGAGACAGTTGGCCTTCTCACTGGAATGTGTCTGAAAGGTTAAATAGTAGAAAACAGCTGTAAGAGCTCTGTGGACACTTAGAGGAGGGGACAGATGACAAAGATGTGGTAAGAAGACTTCTGGGTTTGGGAGAAACTGGTTGAGCGCTAGTTTTAAGGCTAGGCAATAAGGAACATAGCAAGAGCAGGCTTTTGTGGCACCATGGTCAAATGAGAGGGCTATTTATGAAAGAGGAGTTATCTGCACTATGCACGAGGTCCATCTGGATTAAAGGGATGTGCAATAGGTGCGTATCAGGCAGATTGCGTCCCTTGCTCTGTAAATTTGTCATCGGTTGACAGCAGTCCCGCAGGGGCTCTTGTTCCAGAGCTCAAGTGCATTTCCATTGCTTTGTCCCTTGATCTGGCAGTACAGCGTGGGCCGTCAAAGGGAACTGACAAACAGGAGCATGAGTTTGTATCGATTTCTATGCTGTGACAGATTGTGCCACAGGCTGGTTGCAGTGTAAGGGCTAGAAATAAAATCTGGGAACTCATTTTACCAAAATGCAAGTATGGGTCCTAAAAGAATCTGGCCTGTGTCTCAGTTAAATATGTTGATATTAAGTCAGTCTTTGCCAGCCTTTAAAAACGAAAGCATTTTTATGCAGAACTGTAAGCGAACACCATTTTTTGGTGATAAACTGTGAGTCCATTTGCTAATGTCAGACTATAGATTAGATAGATACAACTTGCCAAAAATAACAAAGCAGGTCAACGTTGTGCATATGAAACAAGTTTTTTCCAGAGGCCATGCTAATACTATTGTGGTATTATTCTGTGTTGCTTGTGTGAATAATAGACTCTGAGCTCACTGCAATTTAGGACAAATTAAGTGTCTTTTTACTATGTTCTTAAGTACTGTCCTACCTGAGATGACTGGCTGCTTGTGGCTGTTAGTTTAAAAACACAAACTTTTTAATAAACTCTGCGCTTGCTAGATTGGTGGCCTGTGTTCCAATCAGTTGATTGGAAAAAGCAATAGAGCCTTGTATTTGCTGTCTGACGAAGCTAAGCTGGTATGCTGCAGTAAGGCTGACCTCCTGAAAGACCTCCCAGTTTGTTTAAACTTAATTGATAAATTGGGATTAACCAGCATGCCGATCTTCATATTCTGATCTGTGTACAAGTTAAATGCCTATCTTTGATTGACTTTCAACAAAACTTGTAATGAAAAGAGCAGTGTTTTCGTTACAGGCTCAAGCTTTATTCTGCCAGTGACATTGCTCCTTTGTCATTGTCCCCTATAAGAAATTCTGAATAAATTAATGCATATAGGTGCAGTTAACAACGGAGACACAATAGTCTACCGGTACATATTCTTGGTAGCACACACCAAAGTCCCAAAGTCCCATTGCGTTCTGTAAACCTAACACGGACTGGACTGTATGAAGCGGTCCTTAGTTGCGGGCTTCATAAGAGAAACTGGAGCCAACTCTCATGTGCCAAATATTATTAATCACCTGTGGTACCACTGTTTTACATCAGTGCCAATTTAGCATAATGTCATAATCTATAGGAAGAGACAAGTGGCTTGGTTTTGTTTGGGTTTTATGCAACGGGTAGAAAAACTGCATGGAGTTACTACTGAGGAGATGATGGGGGAATTTAATAGCTTCTGTAAACCTACTGGACCTGAAAAATTAAACTAAAGGGAAGTATACTTATTATACTTACTTTGTAAAGGAGGTTTCTTCTTGAATCTCATAAAATTTAGCAGTGTTTATTGCAAAGCTTAGCAATGAGGTTATATCTACACATTATGCATGCACACGTGTGTATCTGAAAACAGGTTGGGAAGAAGAATTGAAGTTTCTTGTACCATGACCCAATATCCTATCAGACAGGTTAGTTCTGCTCATGCAAGCTTTAGTAGCACTTTAATTTACATACAGCACAGTGCAGGGTTCTCGGTATATAGCGAGCTAATGTTTAAAAATGAAACTTAGCTATAGTCACTGCCTGTGCCCCAAATCATATTTTCTATTGACAGTGACCCATACCAGTGACACATGATGGTTGGCCCACTTTTCTCCAGACATTCAAATTGTCCATTTCCTCCTCATGCCAGTGCATGCAATCTAGTAATTTTAGGTACAAACTGGATGATGAAACACCCACAGGCTTCCACAGTTTACTGCTTACATTTTTCTTCAGTTACTCAAATATAGTCAACTGCATCTTATACAAGGCCCTTAATGTAGAAGAGATGTCCCACTGAGGACAACACAGGACGACATATGCATAATTTTTACACAAAGAAACATCTTTCTCAATGCACTTCACAATAGCGTGTCAGGAAACCTCAAATTTAGCTGTAGTGCTACAGAATGCAGCAGGCCCTTTAAAGACTTAAAAATGCAACAGCAGCTTAAGCAAAGACCTCCAGATACCCTTGTGCTTGGAGGTTGGGGAACTGAAGACACTGCCTAAGACACATTCTTCTTATCTTGATCACTTTGCCTTAGGCTTACTGAGTCCTGAGTGAATTTAGAGAGTATATTTGGTTTTGCCAAGCTAGAACAGCCTTTTGTAATTATTTCTAGATGTAACTCCAAAATTATTCAGAATTGGAAGACTGACCTATAGATAAACAGCTCCCATTTTCCATTGAAAGCTGTGACAGTCTAGTGAGTTGGTCTTACGGAACTGATAGTTTATTGAATTCTTTGAGGTGGATCTGTCATCTGAGGGCTGTGTCACAGCTGGTTTTGAGCAGACAGAAGTTGTTGACTTAAAAACTGTTACTTCTACAGCTGGAAGAGATGGTTCTGTACCGCTCTCTCAGATGACACTAGAGCTTTGCATGGAAAAAAATCCACAGCACAGAACAGTGACATTGTCATTACTGACCTTTAAGAAATAAAAAATTTCTGTGCCTGAGAGTGCCTTGATGACCTCAAGAGTGGTTTTGTACGATAGATACTTGAATGCAGTCAGTGATATCTGGATGCGTCACAAGTGTGTATTTACTCTTAAACAACTGGGAGAATAGCTACTTTAGACTGGCAGAGACATCTGTGAATAGACTGTGCGGGCAATTGACTACGGATAGTATTTCAGAAAAGTGATCTTGTGCTGCTATTCAGTGAGATTTGCATGCCTACGAAATGTCATTATCTGCCCAATTCCTTTTTGCCTTCTCTCATGAATGAGGTGCTTTCCATAGTTGCCTCAAAGAAGGCTTTGTTTTTGTCTTCAACATTCAGCATAAACTTTCTGGTGATCAGAATGAAAAATGCTATCATAACAGAGATTTTTCTTCTCAGACTGCCCGTTTAGAAATACTGCTTACTGGTGGATGAAGCTGAGCATTTACTTAAAGCATTTGGGTCAATCCACTAGCTTTTTCCTCTACAGAGCCCAATGCATGTGTCCCATCAATACTCTTTTTGGAAAAATGATTCTGATACTGTGTCTAAGACTTGAGGATTTTTCACTTCTGGATGGTTGGATCTCTCCTTGGTAATTCAGAGAAACTTGGTGGAGAAACACACACTTGCGCAAGCCAGTTACCATATGGGGACTTTCTGTCAAAGTGTCTCAAAAACATTTAATAGTAAGATAAGTAACATGGGTGACTGTTCCCAGAGTCTATACTGATGTGCTGAGATGTTTAATTTTCTGTGAATACGGGCTGCATAGATAATAAAGACAGACAGTGTTAAGAGGCTTCCCTTTCTGTTAACTCTCTGCCACAGTACAGATTCAGGCAGGGGTGCGGGGGTGGGCGGGGGGAGCACCTTTTGATGGTAAATTAATTAAAATGGAAATACTGCCTGAAAGTCACGTATAAAGTCACTAAAGCACGGTCACTGTAGGAAGAAGTAAGGGCTATCTAAGCAAGGGTTGTACATCTATCCGGTACGTCTCTTGTAAAATGAGAAAACTATTTTTAGCAGAATACAGAGATCCATTTTCCATGTCCATGCAAAAGAGGAAGGAGAATCACCGTGACTGAAAACACTGGAGGCAGCAGATACATCTTTAGCAAAGCAAGCGGGTGTTAGGAACAGTAAACAATGAGAACATGGGAATGGGTGGAAAGACTGTGTTCCAGCTGTTTTAGGAGCAGTTGACTAGAAGCACGTGTTCAATGCTGTTGGTCAGACGGCTGAAATATGGGAAAAACATTTTAAAAGAGGACAGGGGGAGAACAGGAGCTTCTGACCTGTGGAAACTTCTCCTATCTCTGTATTATCTCCAGCCTAAACCTAGAATGAATAATTTCTTCCGAGCATTACCACTGTACAGATGTTACTGCAGATGGCACCATCTCTTCCAAAAAAACATTTGTAAATATGCACAAGGAATGTAACCAGTTATGTTTAAATTCCAGTGGCAGTTGTTCAAAACAAGTAAAAGAATGCTACATGTTTCTCTTTTCTTCCCGTACATACGCGTCAGCTGAAATTCAGGTTTCTCCAAAAGAAAACTTGTGTTTTTATCCATCATCCCAGGCACTTATGGATAACTTAATGGGGAAGCCTCAGCATCTACCAGAGATCCAGGAAATATTTTCTAAATTGTGTCACAGTAGAACGAAAACCTTCCTTGAGCTGTAGGGTCTAAGGGAAAGTAGGCTATATATGGCATTATTTTTCTGTTCTCTAATGGGCACTGTTGTCTGACTTTGCTGCAGCCGTGGTTTTCTAATTGTTGGAAGTAATTGCTGAGATTAATGCTCTCTGTTCAATTCACTTTATGTGACTTAATTTCATAACACTACAGGCTTTATCAGTAGTCAGAAAAACTCCTGGAAAACCCCAGGAGGCAAAAATGCTTGTCGAGTTTAGCTGTTGAGGCTGGATGATGCCACTTCGTGGAAAATGAAGTAATTGTTTGGAGGGAAAGATCCATCAGAAAATTACTGGGTCTTTCAGAATTCTTTGTCTTTTATCAGTTGCGTTACTTGGTCATATCTTGGCTTTTATTTTTATGTTTATCACAATGCCTTTTTTTGTGTCTCTGGTAATACAGGAGTACTGTGAGACTTCCCTATGCCTGTACTACAAAGTATCATACTGTTAGTTACTCATAAAAAAACCCTCACATAATTTTGTTACCGGATTGACTTTGGGATATTACCTGTTGCAAAGATGCACGTAAAGGCATGGGTATTTTCTGTTTCAACTTCCCATTGAAAGCGTCAGCTTACATAAGATCATAAAAGTTGTGTTGGTTTGGGTTTTTTTTTCCCCAAAAGAGAATTGCTTTCTAGTATGTGCAAGTATCGTTCAGTGTTCTCTGCATAGCCAGTATGGTTGTTCTCATTGGCTTTCTTTACATACCACGTACAGTTGTTTGCAATAGCTATAGCTAAGGAATTGCGTGTATTTAGGAATGTTCTCTGTAGTATCTTTTCTCCCTTAAGATGTGGTAACATACACTCCAAATTCTGCCCTGGAACCCATTTACACGAGCAATAGCTATCCGTCAGTCAGCTGTCTTGCCTTTGACTAATCAGTCTGCTGATTCTGAATGCTAAAAGTAACCTATGATTAGAGTCAATATTATCTCACATGTAATCCAGCATGGCTTGACCCCTTTTTTCCTGCGGCTGGTCATACAAAGCACTGTTCAGTGCCTTTATTCAGGATAGGAAAAGGTGTTTAAAATTGTAAACATGTTAATAGTGTGTGAGACTTCTCAGAAATGCCATTTTGCAGCCAGAAGCTACTATTCTGCATACCCCTCCTCAAAAAAAAGAAAAAAAATAGTAAAACAACTGTAATGGCATTTCCAGGTTTTCACCCAGCTTTTAGTAGTTATTGCTTGGGGTCGATGGGTTAGTCTTCAGTGTTTGCCATATATTGCCGGGAGTTTACAACTTACAGGATATCACTGTAATTGAGGGCTTATGGTTTAACAATCACTGTACTCTCAGGCCTCATGCTTCATCATTTAGGATTCATACTCTGTGTTTAGCGCTTTGAGGTTTGCTAAAGTAAATTATAAACCGAAAGACAGAACTCTTGAACTCTAACCTTTAAGATTTGTATTCTTCTCCCACTACCCAGGGTTCATCTGTGGGGTCTGATTCAAGACCTGGTTTTAATAGCTTCACTACATGCGCTCAGACTTCCCAGGAAATTGCTAAGGTGTTGGGAGGGAGCTCTGAGGAAGTATGTACTGTATAGCTGTGCAAGATGGTGGAAGTACAGACATGTGAGCCCAAAATGGGGCCGGGTAGTACCTCAGGGATTTGACAAAGAGCAGTTGTGGTGGTTATCCACCCCCAGAAACCCCCAGAAAGCACTGAAATAATAAAAATCTTAATTTTGAAGGAAAACTTGAGCAATTGGTAGCTAGCATCTCAGAAACACCAGGAGCAGAAGCCAGTCCTTTGACCAGTAGCTGCCTGGGCAGTGGCAGTTCTTTGGATTTCATGGACATGGTCATAGGGAAAACGGGCACTGAGCATATTAACACTTATCCTGCTAGGCCATTAAATCCTACTTCTTGTTTGTATGCGGTAATGACTATGCTTTATACGCTCGTGTAGATGCTCCTTGTGCGCTGTTCGCACACACTAGAAGTTGTCCCGCAGACAAGGTTATGCAGCATCTACGAGGCCACAAAGGATTGTAGGAGGAAGTGCTCCCAGGATCCATTGGATTACTGTGGGGTTCCTGGAGATCCTTTGGCATCTTTGGTTGGGGGGAGTGGGGTGGGGGGGGATCAAGATAACAGATCAACGCCTGAACTCCCACCAGTGTTTTCTCCTGCTGGGTCAGGGACCCTGTGTTAACTGATACTGGGACTCAATTTAGCTAATGAAGCCCACAGAATAGATCAGACACTGGAGTGAGGCAAAGGGTCAGATGAGACATCTCTGTGTAAACCCAGCCTAGGTAATTCTCTCTTAAGATTCCTGGGGAGAGAAAGGAGAGGGCAGAAGAGACTTGTATCTCCTAAGATTCCCCTTCCTCCTTCAGTAGTCATATTCAAATCAATCAACTTTATGACAGGGAGCACAAGGCCCTCAAAACTGAACCCTGCTGGAGCCTGGGGTGAGTTTTTCTGTGCTTGTTGTGGATAAGAGCCATGGCAAGCACGTTCCTCTTTGTCATCAGGATTTCTCTTGTCCACCCACTGAGAATGACCCTGACAGAAGATGCTGGGGAAAGGGGAGGATGACACAGCCCAGCAATGGCTACAGGCAGCCTAGGGTTAGTCTGGATGGCCTATCTGATCCTCCCTGGCTTTTCTTCTCCCCTCCCGGTCTGAGGTTCCTTCCCAGTATGGGCTGGTGCATGTGCTCTTGGTCCTGCAGATGCAGACACCTTGGATCTGTGAGGAGGCAGTCAGGCCCACAAGCAGGCTTTTGGTACGTCAAGTGAGGGGACAACACCCTGTGCTGGGCAGGTGAGATGTGCTTGGGGCATGATGTGGACTGGTCTGAGCTGTCTGATCAGGGACAAACATGGAAGGAGGGGAAAGGAAGAACATCTGATGAAATACGAAGTGGAATTCTGTGCGGGAGTAGCTTTTTGAAGAGGGTGTGGAGGCAGTGGTTTTGAGCTTATTCAACCCAGCTTGCTGGTGATGATTTCCTTATCCCTATTATTTCTTAAGGACAAGAAAAAAAATTGTATTGCATGAGGTCCAAAATTTTTATGGTAAATTTCCTAAGCACCAAAGAACAAGTGAACAACATACTAAAAAACCAGCAACATCAAACTCTAAGCAGAGCTTCATCAACAAATGACAGTAAATTCAAAATGCAAGCAGCATCATCTGATAAAGCCCTAGGATGTTTACCAGGCCACTCACCTCGATAAAAAACCTATTTTACTTTCTGTTTAATCTGTGTGTCAGTTTAGAAACTATTTAATGTATTTCTTCTCTGCACTAACTTGAGATTTTTATTGCACAAGTTCTTCACAAAATCTAGGCATAAGTGCTGTTGCAGTAACGCTGTGAGAGCGGCAGCGTGACAGAAGAAATATTTATAGAGTGTGAATGGACAACTCAAAAGTCAGCATAGTGTGACACACATGTTCTAAGGTCTTAATTTCTACCTCCACAAACTTCGTGTCAGCAGCAGGACTGCAAAATGGCAAGCGGATTTTTAATGAGAAACAAGAATCTCACAATACCGAAAAGGACATTAGAATTTACTGTCACTTTACTGTCTTTTTAAGGTAAAGGCCGAAGTCACATTTGATGCTTGACTTCCGCTTGGCTAATATATATATTTTCATACATATACATTTAATATAATTAGCAGCGATGTCCATCTAGCACTTGTCCTGAGGATCATTAATGCTGATACCCATTTAAGAAAGAAAATAATCTCTGCATAGGAGATACTACGTTAGACAACAGTACAGAGATCTCATTAGGGATGCCTGTTAGCATAGAGTTACGGTCACAGCAACACTGCTTCTAGGTTACCACTTAGGAAGTGAGCATCTAGCTTGCAGCCTGCAGTGCAGCAAAGCAGTAAATAAATAACATTTCAAGCAAGAGATGGGTAAAACCTTACACCCTGACACTTGTCTAGTACCTCAGAGCACCGGAACCAGCCTGGCAGCATAGCCACTTCCTGCCTTCAGAGCTGTCATCCCTCGGGGACGGCTCCACCGCTGCTCTTGGAGACTTCGAATCCCCTGCTTACTCGCCTCCTTGCCCTTCCCAGCATCTCCCCCCAAGTTCCAGGCCGAGAGCCATATATCGCTGTCCTGAGACACGCAGCCAGCGTTTTCTGACGGCATCCCATCCTGATTTCTCAAAGGCATTATCAAACGGGATTATCGTCTTCGAGCTTTGGACAAATCTTCCCCTAGAGTAGCTTAAAAACCATCCCGGTTCCTCCCCTCGTCTTCAAAATTCTCACCAAGGTCGTTCTTGTTTTCTGTGGCGCCGCGGCCGGGCAGAGCCCAGCCCGGCCCG
>NW_020799136.1:3607725-3610051 GCF_003259725.1 Athene cunicularia
GGCACGGGCGGGACCTCCGGGCCCCGGCGGCGCCTCCGGTTTGTGCAGCGCTTCCCCCGCGCAGGCGTGGCCGTGCCCGGCCTTCGGGCCACGGGTCTCTCCTGGCGGCGTCAATCCCCTCGCTCCCCTTCTTGTCCAACCTCTTTCCTTCGCTTCCCACCTGCTGCTTTCCCCTCTTCCCTTCCTCTCTCCACCTGGTTTCATACTTCCGTGCTTGTTCCCTTTCCCTATCTCACCCCCATTTTTCCTGCCATCCTTTCCTGTCTTTTTCTTTCTCCCCTCTTTCCTCTCGAATTTGCCCTCCATTTCTCATTTGCCCTCCTTCCTCTCTTACAAATTAACTTTCTCTTGTTCCTCTGATCCCACTTCCTTGTTTTCTTTCTTCCTCCTCTTTTCCCCTTCTGATCTCCATGCCTCCAGGCATAGACAGCCCGGGACCAGCCCCACACCCTCATACAGGCTGGAGGCACCAACTAAGGCAAGTGTCAAATAAATCCTGCCCCAGAACACCTACGACGTCCTCAAATCCTGCTTCAGTGCTCACAAGTCAACTCTCAAACAGTGAGACCAGGTTGGGTAGATTTGTTTCTTTTGCAAGGTGATCCCCAGAGGACCGAAAACTTGGAAGTGAAGCCATGTGACCTGATTTGTTCACTTCAGTGGTGTTTTTCTAAGTAAGTATATAAGTATGGAAGGGGCCTAGAAGGGGTAGCAAACAGGAAAAAAAAAAAAGAGCAAGGAGTGTATTGAGAGAGGAAAAGCTAACTAAATGTCATCAGCACTTAAGTCATTAAAAGCTGAAGGAATGGTGGTTAAGCATTGTATATAGGAAGGTCTGAGAGGGCATAATACACAAGGAATGGAAAAATACTATGGCTGAACCCAAGGTTCTGCCTCAGGCCTTCAAGCAGGCTTTTGGCATGGAGTCCTCAGGGGAGGGGCACTGCATGCTGGGCAAATGAGGGCTGTGCAGGGCTGGATCCTGACGAGGGCTGCTCTGCGACAAACACACGTGAAGGGTAATGGGAGATGGTTCTGAAGGAATAGGGTGTGTGGGTTTTTCATATCCAACAAGGTCCCTGATATGTCCACTGGGGTCCCCCAGAATGTCTTTAGGACAGATCTTCATCTGCGGTCACCCAGGACTTCTCCTGTGATGTCAGTTGCCACAGGTAGAACTCAAGGCACTGTCACACACATGCACTTAGAACCCCTCTGGTAGATAGCCCCTACCCTGACCTGCTGCTTGCCAGCTCGGCCAGCCTGAGGGCTCTGCAGGGGCCACTCAAACCAGCCCCAAAGCTCCTAGTCACTAAAACCTGCCCCAAGACCACCACGAATCTCTGGAGTCCCTGGACCTCAAACCACCCCCAGATTTGAACCAATTCCCTCCTACAATCTCAAAGCTCCCCCTATGGCCTGCCCAAGACCATCGCTGCCTCTGTCAGCACCCCTGAAGCCTGCTATAGCAACCCCGCCCCCCATCCCCAATCCTGCCTTCATTCTCCTGAAGTCCACCCCCAAACTATCTCCAGTACTTACAGCAACCGCAAACCAGCCACAGTCCTGCCCACTAATCTACATCTCTTTATTTCCCTTCACTGTTTGGAGTCGACCTCTTGGTGCCCATGTGGTGCTGTGCGCCCTTGGTCCCGTGCTTCAGAACAGGATGGCTGGCTGGACACAGCTGGGACTGAAGTACAGACCGTTCAGAGACCCAGCAGAGGATGGGTCGTTCCCTGGAGTTCACTGGTATTGCTTTTTCCATTGCATTAAGAAGCACAAGCTGACTTGACTTCTTTTGTCGGTTAATGGCAACGTTTGATTACATCAGGGGAAAGAGTGACACAACGCTCCAGGTGTAGCCTCCCCAGTGCTGCAGAGAGGAAGGATCACCCTCCCTCGTCCTGCTGATGCTACTTTCCTATTGCCGCTCGGGATACCCTCAGAGCCTTCTCTGCAGCGAGGGCACATTATTGGCTCATGTTGCTTTCCAGCTGGGGGGCCATCAACATGTACTTGTGCATGGGATTGTTCCTCCACAGGTACAAGGCTTTGAATTTTCTCCCTTACTGAACTTCGTGAGGTTCCTGTCAGCCCGTTTCTCCAGCCTGTATGTGCAGAATGGGCCCTGGAGCCAGTCTGCCTACCAGGGCTCGGGCCGCTGGCAGAAAGCCAGCCAGCCAGTCACAAAATGCCCTCCCCCCCTCAGTCATTCCCTCTGCTTTTACTGCACCGAGGCTGGATGCTGTTCGCTGGCACTCCTCCATGCCGCCGGGGACGGCGGGCCCAGCTGCCCGCGGATGGCGCTCGGCCGGTCTCTGCT
>NW_020799136.1:3610101-3620101 GCF_003259725.1 Athene cunicularia
TTTTTTTTTTTTTTTTTTTTTTTTTTTTTCTCTCTCTCCATTCTCTGTCTCGCTCCTGCAGGCTAGCGCTGCTTTTTTTCTTTTCCAGTTCTTCATCCTGATTGGCATCGGTCCCTTTTCTCCCGCAACTTCTCTGGCCTTTTCCCACACGTTCTTTTCTTCTCTGTGCCTGCACGTGCCCCTATGTGTCCCTGACTGCATATTGTCCTCCCCCCTTCTCTACCTCTCTCTGTCTTGCTCACTGAAACCCACCCCCCTCATTCTGTATCTCCCTTTCTCCTTCCTCCACCCTCTTCACCTCGCCCTCTCAGACCCTGTGTGCTGCTCCCTGTCTCCACTATTGATTGCTTCATCTCTCTGTCTTGTTCTCTCTTCCTGTCTTTTCTCATGCTCCACCCCTCTATCATTCTCTCTGTTGCTCTTGTTGGTTCCAGGCTAGCATCCTGCTCCCTTCTGCAGTCGTCTCCTGCTGTCTGGCTCCCTGTCCCTCACATCTCTTCTAGATGCCTCTGTCCTGCCTCTTTCTTGATCCCTCTGGCCTGCTCCCCTTTGCTGGCTTGGCACTCTTTCTCCACCTCTCTGTCTCGGTCCTGTCTGTCTCCTCATCTCTTGGTTGCTACTGTTTCTTTCTCCATCAGTGTCTCACTGCCTGTCCCTTTTCTCTTCTCCCTGTCCTCCATTGTCTCCCTAACTTTTTGCCATTGTTTCTTGCTATATCCCCCTGCCCCGGTCAGTGTCCAGTTATTTCTTGTGTTGTGCTCCCTTTTTTCAAATTCTGCAGCCCAGCCATGGTTTTATTCTCTCCCTTTATTTGTCCTGATCTGTGTGTGTTTTTCTTTCACTTCCTCAACCACTCCAGCTTGTTCTGTACTTTTGTATCACTCTCACTCCTCAGTCCATCTCTGTATCGATCCATCTGTTCTGCTCCTCGGTTACCAGTTTCTCTCTCTCTCTTCTGTCCTAGTGCGTGATCGAGTGAGGTTCCATGTCTATCAGGCCTCATCTTGTAAGAGCTGTGAGATGCCTACACATTCTCTTAAGTAGACAACAGCCATGCAACTGGAGCTGCTATAGAAGAGGAAGGGAGAAGACAAAGAGAAGGAAGAGTCTGACCTGTCAAATTCTCCTGGCAGGGCTGAGAGCTGCGGTAAGTCCCGAGTGCTCAGGGCCCTCTCATCCCTCTTGTGTGTCCTGGTCCCTCCCTTTCTCCTAGACTCCTCTCTTTCTTATGCTGCTCAACATTTTTGCTCACCTATATCTTCCGTCTTGCTTGGAGCAGCTCCCTGTTCCCATCTTGTAGGTCCTCCCTCTCTCTGCCCTGTACCCTGCTGCTGTTGTTGCCTTTCTCCATCCATCTCTGTCCAGCTCCCTGTCCCTATTAATTCCTTCCTCATCTTCCTGCACCCACTGCTATTCCTTGTGATCTCCATCTCTCTCTGTTCAGCTCCCTGTCCCCAGTTTTTCATTCCTACCTCTCTCCCTCATAGCCTGTCTGGCCTTTTTCCTCGGTGTCTTTCTCTCTGGCTGACTCCCTTCTGCTATTTTTTATTTCCTCCCTATCCTCCATCTTGTTGCCCATCACTCTTTTGTCTTGTCTCTCCATGTCTCTCTGTCTGTCTTCCAGTCACTGTTCTTTAATTCCTCCCTCTTCCCTGTAGCTTGCTACTATTTTTTTCCCCATTCGCCATCATTCTCTGTCTGGTGCCCTGTCCCTATTTATCAATTAGTCCCTCTCTGCCTTATGGTCTGTTTATTTCCCCATTTAATTTTTGACTCTCTCTGTCTGGCTCCTTGTCCCTGGTTTGTTAATTCCTTCCTCTGTGCCCCATACCCCATGTGATCTTTTCTTTTTTGTGGTCTGTTTCTGGCTGGCGCTCTGTTACTATTCAGTAATTCCTTTCTTGACATCCCATAGTCTGTTGTTATTGTCTTTTCTCCATCTCACTGTCTCTGTTTCCCCTGTTTTAGAATTCCCCCCTTCTTTCTGTATGCATCAGTTTTAGTTTTTGGCTCCAGGTCTCTTCCTTTCTGGGTCGCTGTCCCTGTTTCCTAATTCTTCCTTCTGTGCCCTGTAATACATAGTGAGACAGGGAGTCTAAACAATCTTAGATTGATGGTGCAAGGCCTGCGCAAAAACAAGGGGAGGCGTATGGGACTGTTCGAAAAAGACATACCAAGTACTGATAATGTTGCTAGGCGATTAACTCCTAGCCCAAAGAGAAGTCCCTCCTAGTCTTTGAAAAACAGACAACCCCAAAACATTGGCCTGGAAGAAAGCCAGAGAACAACTGAGGCTGCGCAGAGCAACAGGGAGAAAAGTTCATCAGCGAAGAAGAGGAGGAAACCTGATTACCATGAGAAGCGAGGGGAGGCAGGGGTAGACTATGTATATGTATAAGCATTTTATGAATATGCACTGTTTTGTAACATATAAGCCGGACGAGAGCTGCAAATGATGCGCATGCTTGTGGTGGAGCGATCCCCCATGTGCCCAGCGCTGAATAAACATACCCACTTTATAACCCCAAACGTTATAGAGTGATTTCTCCGCAGAACACATAGCTACGTGGTTTGTTTTGTGTTCCTCCCCTGCCCTTTCCCTCCATTGTTTGCTGTCCTGACTCCCCATCACTGTTGCTTTTTCCTGTTCTTTGTAGGTTTCTTGTCTTTCGCCATCTTTCTTGGTCTAGGTCCCTGCTGCTTTTGTTATTCCTCTATGTCTGTTGTGCTGCCTATACCAGGTTTTTTTTCCTGCATGTCTGTCCTGCTCCTCATCCTTCTTTGTTGGTCTCTGTTCTGCGCCGCCTTCCTCTTTCTGCTGCCTTTTTTATTCTTTCCCTGCTGCTTTTTTCTCCATATCTGTGTCGGGCTCCCTGTCCCCATCCTCTCACCACCCTATGCCTTGCCTTCTTGTTTTCTCACTACCCCCATACTGGCCAGCCAGTTGCTCCTTTTCTCATCTTGTGTCCTGCATCCTGCTTCTCATTTTTGGCAGTCTCCAGCTCTGCCCAGCAGCCTGTTGCTCCAGGTGCTGACTGACTGTTCCCAGCTGGACTGAGGAGCATGGCTCTGGGAACAAGTGCCAAGATGTGCCAGGGGTAGGGGCAGCATTAGGGGCCCTGAGCCCCACAGCAGACTCACTCTCTTCTGGGACTTATTCTGTGTGTGTCTGAATAAACAGTTGCTGGCTGCCTTTTGTGCTTCCTTTGCTCCAGGTGAGGGGCTGGGAGGGAGCCCAGGGCAGGGGTGATGATGCTCTGTGGGGGTGGGTGATAGCCTCCAGCTGTGGGCTGGAGCTGGAGGGGCCCAGGTGTGGGCAGTGAGGCTGATGGCAGTGGCCCCACCCTATAAAGGGGTTACTCCAGGTGGAGGGGTGGGTGCTTCTGTTGAAAACGGGGAAGCCTTCAGAGAGATAGGTGTGAACCAAGGGAGGAGCAGCAGCGCAGTTGCTGGGCGTTGCCTGCACCGAGGGAGAAGGTGAGTGGAGCTGTGTAATCAACTGGCAACTCCTGGGGAAGGAGGTCATGGAGAGGATGGTGGTGCCTTCAGGGTGGCACTGCTCAGTGTTGGACCTGGTGGCAGGGGCTGCCCAGAGCCGGTGCTGGGGCTTCTATTCACTCTCAGATAACCTTTCCTGATGCCAAGTTTAATCTCCAGAACACTCATGTTGTTCTCTATGCTAGCTAGGATCCCTCTGTTTAGTTCCTGGTCCCCTGAGGACATCTGTAACTTGTTTAGATCCCTTCTAGATGACTGGATCACGTCCTTGAGAATTATTTGGGCCGTGCTGCTTGTCAGAACCCCTCTGATAATGTCACAACGCCTCCCGAGGTCTCGGGTATTCACTGCAGTATGCTTTTAGCACCCTAACCCCCCTTTGAACTTTTTTTGTCACAGTTGCACTGCTCCTAATATCTCCATTTCCAAAGAGGAGCATTGTTTTGTTGTCTATGTCATCTAGAATGCCTGTCAAGACATTCCTTGTGCTCCATGGAATTTTGGTAGCGTTTTGCCTCTCTTCTGATGTCTCTTATTCGTCGTGTAGTTTGTGTTTTCTGTGTCCTAGAGCTTCCTTAGGTCACAACATTCTCATCACTCTTTGCGCTGAAGTAGCACAGCGTGCGCTTCGGGAACCATTGCTAGGGTGTTGAACGTCTCTAGTCATCAGCACAGTGCTGGTCAGGTGCTTCTTTTATCGCATTATGAAGACGAAGGCATGGATAGGTCTCGGAAGTTTCAGGTAGGTCTGCTTTAGCAGCACCTCTCCAGGCTGTGTTAACATCTCCGATCTTGAGCGGTCCATCTTTGCCAAGACCTTTTATGGGAGCTTTTCCCTGCATCCTTACATGCTTTGATCTTCAAGTAGGGCGTCTCGTGCATGACTCATCTCTGTTTTTGTCTCAGGCCGCAGCATTCGGCTCTTCTCTGCCTGCCACGGATTCCTCCTCCCAGTCTTCTCATCCGGTAGCATCTCCGGTCAAGGAGTCATTCTTAGAGAGCTTGTTTTAATGTTTTGGTTTCAGCGTTTGTCTTTGTGTGCAGTGTTGGTCTGTGCCCGTTTGTGTCTGGGTTGGAGCTGCTCTGCCTGGAGACACAGAGCAATAGTCCACAAAAGAATAGCAATAAGAATCTAAGGCTAATGGGGTGATAAGTATAGACTTTGTAGGGAGAGGACATACAGCCCATTTCAGGGCAAGCAGCCATATACGCAGGAGGCGTGTGAGTTTTCTCCGTAGCGTTTTGCAGAGACGCCAGAGATGACTGGGCTGTGTTTAACGGCAGGTCACAGTGAGAATCTAGATGGTATACTTAAAGGAGGTTGTTGGAGAATGGCTTGCAGAACAAGGCCATGGTTCTGTGCAGGAGCTGATTACAGCCATCTGAAGTAAACAAAGGAAAAAACCCAGGGTACAGTTATGCTAACAAGGAAGGAGATTCAAGGACTGTTATGTTAACAAGAGAAACTGAGGTACACAACAGCCTTGAGTATGATGGTAAACAACCTTGAGAAAGAAAGCAAGCCAGAAGAAGGAGGATGTTGTGACATGCCTGAAGTGCCATGGGGGGCTGGGATATTATAATGTAGCCTTTTGGATATATCCAATAGATTTATGATTAGTGTGCATAATTATAGTTAGTACTTATATAAGGTGTGATTTCTTTCAATAAAGTTGAAGCTTGCTCTATCATTCATATTGAATTGACTGCTTGCTTCCTCCGTCCACTGCAGGAGGCCTCTAGAATTGTTTAACCATCACTCGGCATCCAGGTGACTCGTTTGATACCGGTTTTGCAGGTGCAGAGGGGGGAACCGCACCCCAAAGGAGGACGGAGGAGACGAGCGGAACGCCGTAAGAAGGTATGTTGACATGCGGTGTTGGAGGGAAGACACAACAGACAGTTACACAAGTAGCCTACAAGCGTGTTTTATTACAAAGGTGTGAAGCTAGATAGCGGCACCGGCAGCGAGGCAAGTGAGGCGAGATACGAGCAGCGCATTCAAGCAGCAGTTATTTTTCAGGAGTCGTATTGTTGGTGAAGTTAGAAGTATCCCTTGTTATTTGTGTGTTTCAGGCAGTACACGAGCCTCTACAGGGGAAACTGTGAACAGCAGAGGCAATGTGGGTGAGCGCACCAGGTAAAGGAGTGGGAGAGGGTTATCGCTGCAGTCCGGCTGTAGTTTTGGGTAGTATCCCCCCAAGCGTTACTTTGGTTTTTGCAGGTGACGGATGTAGCTTTGTAAGGGCGAAGCCACACACTGGAGGAGCCGTCTGAGGCGAGGTGACATCTGCCAGGTCCGCATCTGATCATCGAGTATCCCACGGCATCTAAGCAAAGCAGGCAGCCTTTGGAATCAGATGAGCATTTGAGGTGAGGCGGGGCGGTAGCGAGGAGGAGTTAGGGGCGGGTGACTCGTCAGAAGCACAATGGCAATTTTGCTTCCCTCGGTATCTTAGGTACCACAAGTGACGACGGTGGCAGCGTTGACTCCGGAGCGAGTAGGAGAGAGGCGCTTTTGAGGGGGGTGTCGCCGAAGAGGTTGGCATCGGCTGGCGCGACGCCAACGGGTCACACAGTTTGCAGGCGTCTTGCAGAAGACACACAGGAAGCCTGAGACTCGGAAACATCCCAGTCGGCCCATGCGGTTGTTGCGGAAGATGGCTCTGAAAAGCTAAGTTGAGGGTCAAGGGTAGGAAGGGACAGCGTTGGGAGTCACAGGGAGGACTCTTCAAGTTAGTGTTGGGGAGAGGGCCATCCAGGAACAGAGCCCTTTGCGCCCATAAGGGGGTCGAGTTACTTTTGCTGAAAACTGGACTATCATGTGCCGGGCAGGGCAGTTCCAGCCTGTGTCTGTGTCATCGTGTACTTTGTGTCTTCTGTATTCTGTATCTTATAGCACACCGTCCTCAGGTCTTGATGTCTTCATAGGTCTTTGTGATCAGCAGGCATCTTGATAGCCTTCCTGAGAGTCTTGAGCACTTCGCCTCATCAGCATAGCACCCGCGGAGCCCTTCTTGTCTTGCAAATAAAATCTGAGGCGTGGATCCATCCATTGTATATTGTATTGAGGATGTTCTTGAGTAGTCATCTCTTGCAGGATGAGCTAGATGGCATCTGCAGCTGTGCTTTTCAGAGTCGTTTTGGCACGTGATAGTCTTCTGGGGTCTCATCCCCACATCTTAAGTCTTGAAGCCCGGCTTCTCACCCATCCATGGTTCTGGCTTTGACGGTAACTTTGTCTCAGGGGCTGCACCAGTCGCCTCTCATTTCAGGACTGCTCCAACGCATCCGTGACATCGTGTCACCGTAGGGCTTCTCTGCCAGCAGCGTTTTCCCTACGGTCATCATTCTTCTTGCTCGCGGTCTTCTTGCGTCTCATGTCACTTGCAGCGTCTGCCTGTGGTGTCGGTCTGTGTCAGTGTCGAACCTGTCCTGCCTGGACGTGCAGCGATAGGAAAGACTAGGGGAGCATAGCTTTGTAGTTGTGTAGTAATATTTTTGCAATAGTAGTAGTATTTTGCAATGTGTAGTAATAGTTTTGCAATACGCCTGGTGTGTGTTCATGTGTTTCTTAGTTATGTGATGTGTTGTTTGTCTTGGTCTTCACTGACAAGGCCCATCTGGTGTACTTACATCCTACTCCATGTACAGGAGCCATCCATCACATCTTGCAGCCTAGAGTCATCGCAACAGCCCTCATTATGTCTCGCAAAGCAGTGTGACATAGAAGTTCAACCTTACCGATCTGGTTTTATATTGTAGGTGGATTTGATCAGTCTTTTACGTAGCTCGCTCTCAGACAAAGCCAGCAGGTCTAGTCTCTGTGACTGCCTCTTATGAGGTCTTTCAAGGAATTCTTCCCTGTATCACTTTAGTGTTTGGTCTTTCCCAGCATTTTTTCAACTTTGCTCATCGGTGCATTATCCCTCGACTATCATCCAGAGGTCAGGCATTCAGACAAGGCAGGCCCCACCCAGGCATCTGCATCATGTTACCTCAGCAACCTCAAGCATGCCGTCAGGCTGCGTCTTTAGGTCCGGCATTAACTCTACCACGTGCAGTACTCTCGCATCCTTAGGTCCCATTTGTGGCACACGTAGGTGCGCGTGAGGCAGTGTCACGTCATGTGTTCGTAGCCATTGTGGAACGGTTCCAGAAGGGGATGATAATGTGCCATTGAGCGTGGCCCATTTGGCTGGAGGTCGCCTAGGTCGGTTTTGGGGATGGCCAGTTGTTATCATCAGGCAGCCTCTAGAGTTCATTCTTCTGTCTTTTGCAGGTGTCATAGGGCCACCAGGATTCCAGAAGGGAAATCTCTGACTACGTTTGCTGGAGCCTACAAAATGAAGAAGGACCGGGAGTGGTGCCAGAGGGAAACGTAAAACTTTTGCAACTACAAGGACCTCCGGCGTGGGTCAGGGGGAGTGGCGGTGACGCGGTTCCCGGGACTTTTACGGAATCACAGCAGTCTGCCACTCCGGCAGGTCACATAGAGCGAATGTTTAACAAGTGTTAGTTTTGGAAGGTATCCTTGTATGTGAGGATGTTTTTCATTTCGGGGTATATTGAAAGTAGAGGGAGATAATGTGTTTTTTTAATCATAGCAAAGAAACTGTTGAGCAGGGAGATTTCTTTATCTCCCTGATGCTATTTATTGTCACTTAGTCCCGGCCAGTCTGTCATGTGCCGTTCGCAGCCAGCATTTGGGCAGAGGTTAGGTTCAGGCCTTGGCACTGGCAGGCGCGATGACTTTTGAGCTCTTCGGGAAGCACATTTTGAGGAGCGGTCTGGCGACAGGCATAGGAAGAGTTGTGGGGGTCAGCCAGCTGGGCAGATTTGCCGAGAGCAGGGGGCAGTTAGCGGGGTAGTTGAGTGAGCGGTATGTTTAGAATGTGTCTGCCTGTGCATGACTAATGTGCAGGAATTTGTTTATGTTGCAGGTGGATTAGAGGTTTTTTTGAGCAGTTAGGGTGAAAATAAATGTAGAATAAAAAACCCCCAGCCTGGGGACTTTTTTTTTCCGGGCCATGAGGTGATGATCGTCGCCCATATTTGTGCACGGAGCGTTGCAGGGACAGTATTTTCACATTTTGGAGGCCCCAGAAACAGCGTTCCTGGCCTCATGTATGTTATAGTAGTTTCTAAACAGTTATGAATCTGGTTAGTAAAGGCATGATGCTGTGTGATGTGTGAAATGGCCATAAATGTGTTTAGAGCTAATGGTGGGAAGTAAAGCACTCATAAGGGTTTATGAATTCCATCATGTTTCTGTAATGTAGTTTTGTGAAAATGTAATTGCTCTTGGTTCAGGTGTTTAAAATGTATGTAAAAGCTGCTTTGTAATGGGGTTGCTTTGTAATGGGGTTTGAGTGGAGGTTGAGTTGTTGTGCTTGTAATGTTTCTTAAAGGAAAAGTTTGGTGTAATGAAGCTTCCTGGGAAGTCTAAATGATATTGGTTTTAACTTTATTCAAGAAGCAAAAGCTGTTTTGTAATGTAGCTGTAATAAAGGCATATTGTCTGGGGTTGGCTCCCATGTGTTTTTTTGGATTGGCAATAAAGGCATATTGTTTGGGGTTGGCTCCTGTGTGGTTTTAATGTATGTATAAGTTTGTGTCTCTCTGTTACACTTTTGTCTCTATCTCTCTTTGCACGTGTGTGACTTTGTCTAACTTGGCCTTTGTCAGACTCTGATGTTGTGCTTGGCTGTGGACTCTGACTCTGATGTTGTGTTGGACTTTGTCTTTTTGTGGTTTTCTCTTCGTTTCTTTTATAAGTTTTTCTGACTTTGACTTCTTATCTATATGTGTCTCCTATGTCTGTTGGTTAAATGGTAGGTAGCAGGATTAGAACATGGCTGGTGCCTGGGAGTAATAAAATGATAAAAACAGTGTTTAAAAGAAATTACTTGTGTGAAAGAAATACAGTCCCTAAAATCAGTAAAAATATGATTGTTTTGTATGCCAGATGGTTTGAAATGTATGACAAAACTTCATGTAACACATATTCCAATTAATTTAATGGGAAGAGATTTATTACAACAAATGAAGTGCATTGTCACTACTCAGCCTTTTCAGTGGCTCCTGATCAGCAACCTGTACTCAAACTTAAATGGAAAACAGAAAAGCCAGTTTGGGTAGATCAGTGGCCATTAACCACCGAAAAGCTTGCAATCTTACAAAATTTGGTAAATGAACAATTGGACACTGGTCACTTCAGAAAATCAACTTGTTATTGGAATACTCCTGTGTTTGTTATTCCAAAGAAATCAGGAAAATGGCAGTTACTCCATGATTTACAAAAGATCAATGAGGTTATAGGAGACATGGGTGCACTGCAACCAGGTCTACCATCACCTTCAATGATTACAAAAGATTGGGAAATTTTACTAATTGATTTAAAAGATTGCTTTTTTAACCATCCCTATTCACCCTGAAGATTCAGATAAATTTGCTTTTTCTGTACCCTCAGTTAATAAGCAGGAACCTGTGGATACAGGTA
>NW_020799137.1:0-2262 GCF_003259725.1 Athene cunicularia
TGCTCCCTGAGGGGTTTGGGGGGGATGCAGAGAGGGATGGGGGGAGCCCAGCTCTTAGGTTGCACAATCCTTGCTGTGTTGTTTGTTTTTTTGTTGTTGGTTTGGGTTTTTTTTGGGGGGTGGCAGGAATCACAGATATCTGTATCATTTAGCATCATCTCCCATCTTTAAATCCCCCACTCAGGGGGGTGTCCCCAGCCTGGGGGTCCCATGTGCCCCCGGGGAGGCTGCACCCGGGGCAGGGCTCTGCTGCAGCTGCCTTCAGCCTCACTACATCCTCACTACATCCATTCTTGGAAGCGCTGGGCGGGAGCGGTGGAAGCCCCCGTGGGCTGCGGAGGCTGCGCGGCGGGGAGAGGCCATGCTGCCGCAGGCAGAGCCCTGCTGCCAGCGCGGCCCCGCGGGGCCCTGTGGGTCACAGCCCCTCCGTGGGTCACAGCCCCTCTGTGGGAGCCGGACACACCTATAGAGCCCAACCCCTACAGAGCAAGAGTCCCCGCTGCGGAGGGCTGGCCCCTATAGAGCCCGACTCCTATAGAACCCAACGCCAGGCGTTGCAGAGGGAGAGCTGCTGCCCCAGGGATGCAGCTCCTGAGAGACCGGCCCTACAGAGCAGGAAACCCCATCTCACCCGGCAGACTGCAGCCCCTATAGGGACCTCCGATTAGCAAGGAAGAGAACGCCCTATAGAGCCTGCCCCTATGGAGGGGGAGTGCCCACCCTCTAGAGAACCCCCCTATAGAGCCTGTCCCTGTAGATCAAGACCCCCCCCTCCCCAGAGCAGCTCCCAGGACAAGCAGAGCGCAGCCCTGCAGCCTGGGGTGGGGGGTTCCATAGGGCCCATACACTCCCCATCCCGCCCCACACCTGAGGCACGTGGGGGAACCGACCCCAGGACCTGCTGAACCCCTTCCTGGGGAGCAGAGGGGCCACAGTGACCCCCCAACTTCTCCATGTCCCCACCAGCCACCTCCCTGCTCGCTCCGTGCCCTTGAACTTCTCCTCATCTCCCTTTCTCGCACCGTGGATGGGGGGTGCAGTACCTGCCGGGGTTTTGGGGTGTCACGGGACCACAAAGCCTCGGCGAGGCGGCAGTAGCCCCGTTCAACACGGGCTGGGTTTTCTCAATGAGGGGTGGCCCGGCCCCCGGCGTGGTTGCGGGTTTCACAAGGTATTTTGGTCAGTGCTTACAAGAAGAGGCCGCGGGGAGGGCTGCGGCGAGGGGGGATTCCAGTAAATGGCCTCCGAGCCTTCCTCATTCTCGAGAATAGGAAACTGCGCGACTTCTCCACGGGGTTTCGCTTTCTGCACGGGCAGGCGAGAGGCCAAACTGCTCCGCTTGACCATCGCTGTGACGCAGCCAGGGGACCAAAAAAGCACGGGAAGAGAGAATTCATCCATGTCTTTGGCTGCAAGAAAAATTTTATTTAAAAATTTTTTTTTCCTCGGGAAGCAGAGCAGCGGAATCATTACACCCGCCTGTGAGTTAGGTCTCCCGCCATCCTGTTTCGGGGTGCTGGGGGGGCGCTGAGTGATGCTGGGTGCCATCCAGCCACCTTTGGGGGTGATGATGCCGAGGTCACAGCCGTGACCTGCCCTGGTATCACCCGTCATCCCCTTCTCCTCCCCGGCAGCCCCTTCCCCACGGCACAGGGGGACGCTGCAGCAGGACCGTGGTCCCCAAGGGGGGCTGGGGGCCGGGAAGGGGGGGTAGGCAAGAGCTGGTAAAAATAGCACCCAGGTGCCCTCTGCCCCAGAAGCGATTTCTCGCTGGGTAAACAGGAAATCTATTCTTAGGCCCATTCATGAGCCGCGGGGCTGACGGCAGCTCCCTGCTCCGGGCTTGTTTTGTTCCTTGCTGACACAGGGGTGACGCCGAGGCGGAAGGCCACCGCGCAGAACCTTCCAGCCCCGCGGGCTTCCCCTTGCTCATTCTTTCCCCCCCCAGCAGCACTTTGCACTCCCTGGCTTTTCCAGGGGTGCTGGGGTTTCCCCTTCACACCAGGGGGTAGTGGGAAGTGAGGGTGGTTTTGGGGTGTCTCCGGAAATCTTGATTGCTTCTGGGCTCGCCCGTGCTGGGTGGCACCCCGAGGGGTAATTGCTTTGGCAGAGCTCTCCCCCCACATCCAGCTCTCTCTCTCTCTTCCTTGATGGTTATCTCTTAAGTTGGAGGAGGCAAAGCCACCAGCTTGCCCTTTCCTGGGATGCGCTGAGGAAGGAGGACATTGCTCACAGCTTTCCCCTGCCCCCCCCCCCCCCCCC
>NW_020799137.1:2312-13959 GCF_003259725.1 Athene cunicularia
CCCCCAAGCAGTGACAGCGTGGTTCATCTTTAGTCCCGATCCTACCCCTGAGTGTTGCCCTCAGTTGCAGTATCAGGCCCCACCTCACTTCCCTTCCCGCTCCCCACGGGCCCGTTCCCGCCGTGACACCCTGAAGCTGCTGTGGGCCGGAGCTGGTACTTGACCCAGGTGCAGGCAGCGATCCCAGCCTGCCACGGCCAGCGGGCTCCCCCAGCCCACAGGTGGCAACTTCTGCCCGGGCAACATTTTTGGGTGCTAAAGTAGATGCAGAAACATGGGGCTGCAGCCTGCAGCAGTGGGTGAAACAATCAGGGGTGCTCGTTATGCTGATGATGAAGGGGGGAATTCCCCCGTGTCTCCCCAGCAGCACCACCCATGTGGACCAGCCTTGTCCCAGAGTGTTTCCCCCCAAGGAAATGGGTGACAGAGAGGAACAAGGGTGGAAGGTGCCCGTGGGCAGGATGGGTGCAAGGAAAGTCTGGGGAGGGCAGGAGCGCAGGCTGGCAGGGGGATGCAGGTTGGGGGTGTCTGTGGTTAAGGGGTACCCCCCCACCATGGGATCGCAGCAGTGTGAGGCCAGGAGGGGTGATGGGCTGGGAGAGGGACACCCTAAATCCAGCACTGGGGTCCCTGAGCTGGGTGAGGGTGAGCTACAGGCTGGGGCTGGTGGCAGGTGAGGTGATGTGGGGCTCTGGGGACCATCCCGCGGGGTGCTCTGGAAAATACACCCCCAAAAAGGCTCCTCAGACTGCGCACGGAGGGTTGCAGGTAGGATTTATTAGAACAGTCTCAATTCCACAGATGTTTTCACAAGACTGGGCATCCCCCCTGCACCATCCCCTGCCGGGGCCAGGCTCGGCTCAAGGCTGAGCCATTACTGCCCTCGGGCGGCAGCTGTCGGCACAGCGGGCGCAGGGGCGCGGGCTCCCCAAAACCCCCTGGTGCCCCTCACGGCTCGGGTACCTCCAACGTCTCTGTCCGCAGCGAGCAAGGAGGGAGGGGACGGGGGATCTGGCTTGTCCATGCAGTGACAACCGTACCGGTGCCTTGGGCTTTTCCTGATGAAAACCCAAAAGGCAGGAGGGGCAGGGGGGAGGTTTGACCCACCGGGCAGGGCGGGAAGTGGGCACGGCCTCAGTCGGCTTCCTCGCCGGAGTCTGCATCCTCGCCCTCCTCCGGGCCCGTGATCCCCGCGGCGCAGCGCGCCATGACCCTCATCCAGCGCCGCTTCAGCTCCTCGGTGTCGGCCACGAAGGTGTAAAGCTGCCGGGACTGAGCCAGCTGGAAGAGGTGGCGGGAGTCGCCCTGGGGCAGGTCCTTCACCTGGTAGCCCAGGAGCGGGATGGAGGTGTGGGCTCGGACGTCCTGCCAAGAGCGGAGACAGCGGTGGGAGGCAGGGGCTGGGCACAGCGGGACGTGCTGCGAGATAGATGATCCCAAGGGTCTTTTCCAACCTGAATGATCCCGTGATTCTGATTCTATGGAGCCAGGCCAGGCCTTACCTGGGGAGCTGCGTAGATGTACAGCACGAGGGGATCATCCTGTGGAATCACGAACCAGCCCCGTGTGCCCCCCTTCCCATTCTTGTCCAGCAGCTGCAGGGAACTGCACAGCAAACTCTTGCCTGATACCTCAGCGGCTCCTTTCTGACAAAAAACCCAACAGACAAATCCCTTAAATACCCCGTGGGGAGGCACCGAGTGAAGGTCATTTCCTGGGGAATTCCCTGCCCGTTCCACAAAACCCCCCAAGCCACGGGCAGGCTCAGAGCAGGAGGGAGGGAGCTCAGCACATCCCCTAGCCTGGCCGTTAGCCGGCACCTCCGATTGCGGAGAGACTCCCACCCCTCCTGGGGCAGGTGCACATTCCGGCTGTGACAGTGACCCCGGCAGGGGGACCAGGGCGGGTGGCAGCGCTCAGAGGGAGAGAGGAGCAGGGAGGACGGGCAGAGCTCACCTCCAGGATGCCTTTGTGCTTCCCCTCCCGGTCCTCGAGCACCACGTGGCCCGTCAGGAAGATGTAACACTCCTGGCACACGCGGTTCAGGCGGTTCCTGTCGTACTGTAGCTCGGCCCTGTAGTCTGAACAGTGGGCACACACCACCTACAACCACCAGACAGGGACACTGGTGAGACTGGGGCAGGGCTGGGTGATCCTGGGGACAAGGCCACGAGGAGCTGGGGGGGCAGGAGCAGCCCTGAGCCTATAGCTCTATCCCTCATTTAAATGAATTCGCTGTATCGTGAGTAGCAGTTACGACACTGAGTTGTCAAACAAGTTATTATAATGATCACAGCTATTCTTGTGATCAATATGAGTAATTGTTTGAACTGTTTGAAGTTTGGCAGCCATGAAGTAAGCTTGTTCCATATTTCTTCAAAGCCTAAAGAAGTATCATCCTTTTGTATCTCCTGTAAAATACCTATTTATTGTAATATTATTCTTAAATCAACATTTATTTTTCCTGTTTCATCTATGTATGTACAACAACTAGAATTCACAACTCCGCACTATCCCCAATGTGAGACCAACATTACGTCTTGCTGCCAGCACTCCGGATCAGGGAATGATTGCATTCAGTAACACTTCGGTAACCTCTCTTGTCTTATTAGTTCTGCATGGGAATGCCTCTGGCCAGCCTGAGAAGGTATCTGTTAATACCAATAAGTACCAATACCCCCTTTGTCTTGGGAGTTTAGAAAAATCCCAAGGATTTTTCCCCAGGGAAAGGGGTACAAGGTGCAGGAGAGGTGTGCTCCTGCCGCAGCAGCCACCTGAGGAGGCCGTGAGGGAGGGAAGAGAGCAGGGACGGGGTGACTCACGTATCCACAAGCCCGGCAGTGGTGTCTCCGGCGCACGATGGCGTTGAAGGGCTCTTTGCAGCGCATGCACATTGTCACCAGGTTGTCCCGCACCCACTGAGGAGCTCGGCGGCCCAGCTCCTCTGCCTGGGGGTGGGAGACAGCGTCACTGGGGCTGGCTAGTCGTGGTCTGGGTGGTCTCAGCCCCTCTGCTCTCAACCCTTCCTGTCCTCAGCCCTTCTCCCCGTCCGCAGCCTACTCCCAGCTCTGCTCAGCTAGGGAAACTGAGGCACGGCAAGGTGGGCTCTCCTGAGCTGCTGTGCAGGGGGTGCTGGAGGCAGGCAGGGCGTGGGGAGCGCAGGGGGGTTACCTTCAGTGCAGGGGTGCCCATCTCCAGCCCATGGACTGCTGTCTTAAAGGTCTCACTCCTCTTCTCTTTCCTGTCAATGGCATCTTGGAAAGCCTAGAGGGGAAGGCAGGGCTGGAGGGGCAGGAGCAGGGGCTGCCCCTGCCACAGGGCACCCAGCTGGGCTGAGTGAGATGGGCCACCTCTCCCAGCACTCGGGGATACCTTGATCCAGGCATTCATCTCCTCCTCAGACCTGGGTACAAAAAGGGAGATGGATAAGCCGTTGTCCCTCCTCCTCGAGGATCTGCAGGACCATCACCCTTCCCCTTACCTGGCTTGCAGCTCCAGCGTCCGCTGCTTTCCCGAGACCAGGAAGGCGTGAGGGAACTGCATGTCATTCAGCTCCTGCACCTGAGAGAGACCGAAGAAAGGGTGTGGAGTAGCTGAACCCACCTCCAGCATGCAGGAACCTTCCTCCATGATGCAGGGGACAGGGACTTCCCTCAGGCACAAGCCCTTCAGCCCCTCAAACCCTACGTGCACAAGATTTCACCTGGATCAGAGCATATCAACAAATCCTCACCCACAAAGCCACCCCTGGCCCCAGCTCCCCTCTCCTTCCCAAGGAAGTGCAGGGCAGTGGCCACGTTACACCCCGAAGTGGGGTGTATTTTGGAGGAACCAGGGGCTGGGGGAAGCACAAAGACAAGGTGCCTGTCTGACCTTCATGCTGTCCATGTCGATGCGGAGGTGGACATGGAACTCTGCGCCCACCTGGATGACCTTGGGCACGCAGTACAGCAGCATGTTGTTGAACTGGGCAAGGGAGGATGATTGTTGGTCAGAGCTCAGCACCTGCCTGCTCAGAGCTGGGGGCTCCCCTGGGATCTAGGGGTGCTTCACCCCCCCTGCCCCCCACCTTGGAGTTGAGCTGGTCCTTGGGAAGAATCCAGCCTAAAAGATGACTGCTTCTGCCCCAGACCTCTCCCACCCTGCAAAGGTGAAGCGCTCTGGGAGCATGGCAAGGGCTGCTGTGCCCAGGGGATCAGCACGTTCCCAACCATGTCCTGACAGGGTGCTCTGCCCTGGGGGGGACGAGAACCCCAGCTCTGAATTCCCACCCTCTGTGTAGGGATGACCCATCAAGACCCCGGCCAGGCTGTGCTGGCCCTCTCCCCACATCCCATCTCATCTGGTCCCTTCCCCCAGGCACCCCAGCTCCCACCAGGAACAGGTACTTCTCCGATGTGCTCTTGTTGCGGGTAGAAATTTTTTGGATTGGCCCCTCCTTGATCAGCTCGTTGGAGGGATCCACAATGTCGTCCTCGAGGCCCAGCCGCTGATAGACCACCCAGAGCTTCTGCAGCCGCTCCTGGGGGAGACAGAGGGACCTGTTTGTGTGGGGAGCTGAGCAGCCACAGCCTCGCCACCCCTCCATCCCACCTCCTGAGTACTAGGAGAGGCAGCACAGCTCTCTCACCCCACACTGATCTTTAAGAGCAGCTCCCAGCCTTGAGCAGCCAGTCACATCATGGCTGACATTGCAGACATCACTTCCCCAGGCTCAGGGTGACGGGGTCAGGCATCAAGGGCAGGGTCTAATCTCCTCTACTGAACCCACAGTGCTCCTGGCCCGTTCAGGGCAGGGCTGTGCTCCACTGGGTCACACAGCAACAAGCTGGTGCAGGGTCTGGAGCACAGGTCTGCTGGGGAGCGGCTGGGGGAACTGGGGGGGTTCAGTCTGGAGCAGAGGAGGCTGAGGGGAGACCTCCTGGCCCTCGGCAACTCCCTGCCAGGAGGGGGCAGAGAGGGGGGATGAGTCTCTGGAGCCAAGGAGCCAGCGCCAGGCCCCGAGGGAATGGCCTCAAGCTGCCCAGGGCAGGGTCAGGCTGGCTCTGAGGAAGGATTTCTGTGCAGAAGGGGCTGTTGGGCGTTGGAATGGGCTGCCCAGGGCAGGGGGGAGTCCCCGGGATCCCTGGGGGGGTTGAAGAGTCGGGCTGAGCCAGCGCTGAGGGATCTGGGGGAGTTGGGAACGGTCAGGGTGAGGGTCATGGTTGGGCTGGAGGAGCTTCAAGGGCTTTTCCAACCTGGATCATTCTATGATTCTAAGGCCATGAGGAAATCTCTCAAATTGCTGTGCCGTGACCCGCAAAGCACTGCCAGCTGGGACAGGCACTCACCATCTCGGCGATGGCTGCGTTTGAGTGCTTGGCCACCATAAAAATCATCTCCAGGGCCTCTGCAACGAGGAGAGAAAGGGTGGAGGTTAAACACTTGGTAGGGAGCTGTGGAAGAAAACCCCTGGGTCTCTCCCTCACGGGGGAGACACGCGTGTGGTGGATGCTGCCCTCCCCTGGACACAACCTGAATGGCCCTGAAACGCTGCACAAGCGTCTGGGTCTGGCTGGACTGTGCGGCGTGGCGCGGTCGGGTCCTGGGGGGACAGCCAGCCAGCTCGTTTGTCCCTCCATCCCAGCAGGACTGGGGGCTGCTGCTGTCCGTAGGGGTCTGAGAGCTCCCCCGGCCACTGCAGGGCTCCCTGGGGGATGCTCTGGAGGGATTATCCTTACCCTGACCCACCCCCCTTCCCCACTGACCTCCACAGACCCTGGAAGGGCAGATTAACCCCTTTCCCTCCTAGAAGAGGGTCAGACTGAGAGCTTTATCCAAGGGCACAGGGCAGCCGGTGAGAGAATCCAGGTATCCTGATGCCCGTGTACAACACCAGGCATTGTTATTTCCCCTACAGACCCACCCTGCCACTCCCCACAGCGGGGACAGCCCGGTGGAGCCCTTACTCTCTGCATCGTCCTTGTCTGGGGACTCGGGGGGTAGTTTTCGGACATAATCTTTGAGGAGGAGTTCGTAGCGCGGGATCCTCTGCACAGGCTCCAGCATGTGGTGCTGCAGCGTTAAGTTAGCACAGACCTTCCTCTTCTGGGGAGAGACAACACACAGAGAGAAGGAGAAACAGTGACTGAGGCAGCTCCCCCCACCCTCTGCTGCCTCCCCCTTGCAGGGAGGTTTTGGGGAGCACTGCTATGGTCCCCCACCCTGCTGCAGCCTATTACCTGGATGTCAGCAATGAGCTCCTGGAAGGGTGGTGATTTCTCTGACCAGACAGTGATGAGTTCCACGGCCTTGTCAAAGTTCTTCACGTATTCACCGTACATCTTGAGGAACGGTGCAAGCTTCTGGATCACATCCCCGATCCGGGGGTTGCAGCTCCTGCAGGAGGGAAGCACAGACCAGCAGCTCCCTCAGTCCAGCGGGGCAGACAGCGAGGGATAAAGCAAAGGGGCAGCTTGTGCACAGTGGGGGACAGAGGTTTTTTTTACCACTGCAACTTGCTCTGTTCCCACAGAACTTCCTGCCCTCCAGAATGGGAATGTCCTCAGCTCGCACCCAGTCTGGGCTGTTTGTGCCTGGGCACACCCCTAAACCACCTGAGATGTCACCCCTCTTTTCAGAAATCCCCTGATCTGGGCTGGAGTGTTTTAGGAAAGTGCTTTCCAGCACAAAGACATTTAGAGCAAAACAGGCTGAGCTCTGGTCCTGATGGGAGACCAAATTCATCACTGCTCCCCCGTTCTGGCAAAGCAACCCAGGCATCCTCCCCCCAGCTCCTGCAGCTCACCAATCCTCCATGCGCTTCTGCAGCTCTGGCAGGAAGAACTTGGCATGGAACTGGTAGATGGAGGAGATGTTGGAGAACATCATTTTTACCACCTCCTCTGGGACCGTCTTCCCGTTTTTGGCTTCTTTCATCAGCTCTGTGTAGAATACCTGGAAGAAAGAGGGGGTGAATAAAAAGGGATCAGGAAAAGGCTTGAGGATCCCATTCTCTCTCTGAGACTGGCCACCACCTGGGGAAAATGCCTGACTCTGTGCAGGAGGGAAATCCCAGGCCTCAAGAGAGAAGCAGGGGGATGGAAGGCTTTGACAGGACAAAGGTGCCCCGTGGAGGTGTGGGGTGTAGGAAAGGCAAAGGCCAGACCCATTCTCTTGCCATAAAGACCATCAGTCCAGTGTGGCTCTCATCTGTACAGCTTCATTCTCTCCAAAAACCTCCAGGCAACAATCCCTGGCCTGTACGTACCCTGAACTGAGCCCAAGGCATTGCCACAGGATTCAAGCCCTACCAAGGACCACAGAAAAATTGGTGAGTGTGGAGCTGCACCACGGTCCTGCCCAGCTTGTCAGTGAGGGGTGGCTGAGCTGTACTGGTGGGGGCAGACGACAGCAGGGCTATTGCTCCACAGACCTGCATGGGCCCTCTGCTCCCCAGCTCACCTGGTCGAGAAGGTGGAGACGGTTGACATAAGCCTGCTCTGTCTCCAGCAGCTCCAGAGCGATTTTCTTCTCCTCTGGTTCCTGCATGGGGAGAAGAGCTCAGTCTTGTGGGTAGACACGTGACCCTCACCAGCCTGAGGGGATTCAGCTCTGTTCCCCAGTGTTGACAGACCACAGACCAGCATCAAACTGGACCTCACTTCATGTGAGAGCAAGGGAAGGATCTGTACAAAGCATGCAGTGAAATCAAAGCTGGTTTGGGACAGTTGGGAAGCCTGGCTCATGTCCTGCTGGGTCACTTTTTTCTCTGTGCTTGTTTCTCCCAACACAATACAGGGCTATTGATCCTTGGGAGTGGGGCAGGGTGGGGGTGGGTTAACGCCACAGTCTACAATTGCACCGTGGAACTGAATGCAGTCCTGCAGAAAGGAGCCTGCAGTCAGCACAGGGCAGCACAGCCCTGGGGACAGCCTGGGATGGAGCGAGTTGGGCCCACCTGTGCATCTGACCCCCATGGCGTAGTTATATCAGAGCTGGAAGAGACGAGGTCTGCTCGGATCTACTTGGCCATGGGGAGTTTATGCCCGAAGCACCAGGGAAAGGGCCATGTCTCTGTCACCCACACTGGCCCGTTGCAGGGCAGGGACCTGCTCAGAGTCAGCAGAGAGTTCAGCTCCGATCCAGCCCCTGTGACTCCCCACTCGAGCTCAGGAACCCACCAGCCTCCAGAGCTCACCTTGCTGCCAGGCTCAAGACCTGGGCCCTGCCGCCTCCTCCAGTTGTCCTCACTGATCTTGTGTCGGAAAGAGCGGACACATTTGAAGCTGAGCCTCCTCTGGTCCTGCTGCTGCTCCTCCTCCTTGTTCTCTTGCTCCTCTTGGAGCCTGGCAGCTGTCTGGGAGAAGCTCTGGCTGGCAGGGGATGCTGGAAGCTGTGGGGGCTGGCTGGTTGCTGTAGTCTGGCCATGTGGAGCCTGCTTGTCCCTCCAGGCAAACATGCCGGCCCTGTCACAGAGGAATCAGGGGGATCAGTTCACCCCTTTCCCCAGCGCAGCGGGGCCCACCCAGCTCCCAGGCCCAGGTTAAACCCACCACCCCCAAGTGAAGGCGATAAGACACAGCAGCACCCCAGCACTGATGCCGCTTTGCTCTGCTACCACCCTGGTGATACAAACAGGGGTCTGACAGCCCATACATCCCCCATGGGGGCCAGGATCTGGCCTCTCTTCTCCCAGTGCCTCCCGCTGATGTGGTCAGTCCCCGTCCCGCTCTAGAAAACCACGACTCTGCCATTTATCCCACACACAGCCGCTTATTTCCCGAAACACAGCCCTGCCCTTTGCTTTCTGCCTGCAGCCTTGGGCACGAGGGTTTAAAAGCCAAATAGCCAAGAGGGGTCAGCCAAGAGGAGGGCTTGTGTAGGTGGTTTTGTAGAGGACTAGGCTTTTGGTGTTTTTTTCTCTTCCCTTTTCTGGTATAGATTCCCTTTTCAGAGCAGGTATGAGGGAGAAACCACAAAGGGCACAGGCCCTGAAGATGACAGCAAGCGAGTTGTGTGTCTCCTGAGAGCTGGCCCCTGCGGTAAATTGCTCTGGGCAGAAACTGGAAAGATATCCACTGGTGGCCTGCAGACAGGAGTGAGATGAGGAGGGGAAAACCAGGATGAAAGTGAACATAAAACCGCAGAGTTGAGGATGGGAAGTGACTGGAGGGGCAGAGACTCAACTGAAGAGGATGATAGGTCCCTCCCCATGCTGGTGAGCATGTGTCTGTCAGCTCAGGAGTGCATTTGCAGCCATCCATGCACCCCCTCCTGCCCAGGGGGGCTGGCATAACCCTTCATGTGAGAGACTGGCTTTATCTGTCCCTCCAGGTGCCTCCTAGCCTAAACCCACTGCTGAGATCTGACCAGGAACTTCTCTCTTTCTATTTGTGCTGAGTTGGGCTAAACTGTTTTCTGTTCCAGAAAGCTCATTTCCAGGTTCCCCAGCTTCCTCTGAAAGTTGTAAGTTACTTTTATTTCCTCTAAATTGAACTCATGCTTCATGATAAACAACAAACACACTGCAGCAGCAAAATGGAGGCAGATCAAATGCTGCAAACGGTTCCAATGCAACAGCATCAGGGGCCAAATTTCAACTGTGGGACCATGGGGACAATCATGCTGCTCTGGAGCCAGGCAGAGCACAAAGTCCAGGGCAAAGCACACAGCTGAGATGCAGGCGAAGTTCCTGGAGCAGAAGGAAACCTCATGCCTGACCATCTTTAGAAGTGCTGCAAAAGTCATCCGCCCAACCACCCAGCCCCACCAAGGCTCACTGAGAGCACTCACTGATACAAAGAAAGGCAAGATTTGGTATGCTGATTCAACAGATGGGGAAACTAAGGCACAGACTACAGCAACAACTCGCCCCAAACCTCAGAATTACTTCTACCCCAGAGGCAAGGCAAATCCCCTTGCTCCGACCCCAGCACACACTTGTCTGAGGGTCCCAGCTCACACTCCAAGTGAAGGCACTGTTTTACAGGGCTGCCATGTAGCCCCCAAAAAACTTGCTCTCCCTCTTAATGTGATGCTTTCTCTTCCCTTTCCTAGAAACCACATTGCTGCAAACAGCTGGATAGTCTGAGACTGGTGCTGGAGGCTCGGATCCTTCCAGACACTCAAGCAGTTAATTCCCAGTGAAGACCTCTGCCTACATATTTGTAAACCAAAATCCTTTTTCCCCAGCAACAGGGGAAGAAGCATTCACCAGCCAGGCTGTCTGCAAAGGTGCTGAGCGCAGGGGGAACAAGCATGCCACAACCTAACCCCGAGCTAGGGGCTGAAACCTCCAGCAAAGTCAGTCACATCCCACCGAGGTTTTCAGATTTCTGCCTGTGACCTGCAGCAGGAGGAAGACACCGAAGCAGATCCAAGTGCTATAGAACAGCAAATCACCTAGTCAGCTTCTCTGCAGCCTCCAAACCACCTCCGTGGTGGGTTGCTTCCTTCCAAAACCCACGCCACGTGGAGCCCTAAAACACCCACAGCGCCCAGGACCCTCCCTCCTTACCAGTGCTCTTCAAACACAGCCACCAGGTTCAACACACTCTGTTGGTTATCAGCCTCTCCCTGCATGGCACTGGCTGCACCAGCTGGGAGCGGGTCCTGGGTGTAAAGTTGCTGCAAGGGTGGCTGCTGATGGCTGCAGCTCCTTCTTCTCTCCCCCTCTCTGCTTTGAGGTGTTTCTGAGACCCAGGATGTTCTCTGGGGACAAGGATTTGCACAACGCAAAGACCATCTGCTCTCCTCCTTTCTGTGGTAGGAGAGCTTGTTTCTGGGTTGTCCTCAAAAGGAAAGAGGAAGTGCAGCAGGTTGCAAGTAGGAGAAACACTGTGAAAACACTGGGAATTGGCTGTTTGGGGGAGACCTTGCCATGGGTCCCAAACTGGCAGCATAACAAAGCCCAGAGCAGTGGCGGGGATGGGCAGGAGGCCTGACCTGCTGTGATGGGGTGGGCAGTGTCCCACCACGTGCTGAGCCCAGGTGCCCCTTGCAGGCTGTGCAACGAGTCACAGAATCCTAGAATTATCACGGTTGGAAAAGCCCTTGAAGCTCCTCCAGCCCAACCATGACCCTCACCCTGACCGTTCCCAACTCCCCCAGATCCCTCAGCACTGGCTCAGCCCGACTCTTCAACCCCTCCAGGGATCTCAGGGACTCCCCCCCTGCCCTGGGCAGCCCATTCCAACGCCCAACAGCCCCTTCTGCACAGAAATCCTTCCTCAGAGCCAGCCTGACCCTGCCCTGGGCAGCTTGAGGCCATTCCCTCGGGGCCTGGCGCTGGGGCCTTGGCTCCAGAGACTCATCCCCCCTCTCTGCCCTCTCCTGGCAGGGAGTTGCAGAGGGCCAGGAGGTCTCCCCTCAGCCTCCTCTTCTCCAGACTGACCCCCCCCAGTTCCCCCAGCCGCTCCTCGTATGAACAGTCTGAGCAGTCCCGCTGCCACGAGGGGCCGAGAGCAGGCCCGAAGGGCCTGGCTGTGCGGGACGGACTGCAGGCCCCCCAGGGGAGCTCCTCGAGCGTGTCCTGCTGGAGCCAACCCCTGCGGAGAGCACAGGGCACTGCCCCTGCACGCCGCATCTCCCCCAGGGCCCCGCTGCCTGCCCCCTTCCCTGTCGCGGCCCGAGCCCGAGCCCTGGCCTGGCCGCCCCGTCCCCTCCC
>NW_020799137.1:14009-28303 GCF_003259725.1 Athene cunicularia
GGCTCGCCGCCGCCAGCCACCCGCTGCTCTACGTCAAGCTGCTCGTCCAGGTCCGGGGCCGCCGGTGGAGGGGGGGGGCGTGTTGCGGAGAGGGGGGCACGGAGCGGGGACGCGCGGAGCCCATATATAACGGGGGATCGGGACCCCCATATAGTGCCCCTATAGAGAGCTCTGTGCGCTGGGGATCACCATATATACAGCTCCCGTCCCACCCTTTATATCATGACACAATGGGGGCACCTGTATAACGGGGGACACCCCTATAGAAGGAGGCAGTGAGGACCCCCGTGCCACGGGACCCCCCGTATATAACGGAGATGAGGTCATCCTGTGGAATGGGGGTTCCTGTATGACTGGGAGGATGAAGGCAGCTATAAAATGGGGAAGCCTATGTAATTGGAGGATGGGGATACCTTCTGCAATGGGGACCCCCTATAGGAAGCCCTATATAATGGAGGGATGAGGATCCCTATAGAGTGGGGACTCCCTTATAGCGGGGGCATTGGGACCCCTCCTATGACAAGGACTGGGGACACAAATGGGAGTGGGGACCCCTGTAAAAATGGGGGAGGATGAGGATACTCGCTGCAATGGGGGCTCCTATATAAGGGGGGGTGAGAAACCCCTGTATAATGGGTATTCTGAGAGCCCCTCTGTAATGGGGAACCCCTGTACCCTGTGGACCCCGTATGATGGGGGAGGGACTGCCCGTGTCATGGCACCCCCATGTATCTGAGGGTGACGGGGGGAACGTGGCCCTTGGGCAGCCCCTGGATTGAGGCCACATGTCCCAGAGGTTTCGAGAGCACCGGGACAGGGGCAGGGACCTGCTCATGGGGTTTTTCTCCCAGGTTGGGCATGAGCCACTACCTCCGACCGTTGGAAGAAACGTGCTGGGAAGGAAAGTCCTGTACCTGCCCGGCTTTTTCACCTATGGTGAGCAAACGTCCCTCCCTGCTGGCGCAAGGTCCTGCCCCAAAAACGGGGCTGGGAGCTGCCAGGTAGATGGAACCAACCTCCAGCATCACCCCCGCATCCCCTTGGGATCATCCCGAGACTGCAGGGAGACATAAACCACTACAACTAGTTGCAAGGCCGCCTGATTTACCTACCTGTTGGTGAGGACGAGGAGGTGGGGGCCCCTGTGTTGGTGCTGCATCCCCTTCCTGTGGCACGTTGCTCTGGGTTTGCACCGCAGCAGTGGGAGTGGTGGGGGTTTAGGTGGTGCAGGTTTGTTGGTGGAGGGTTTCACATGTGTTAGAGGTAGCAAAGTGCCTTTCTTTGCTACAAAACACCCCTGCAATAACTTGGCTCCCTGCCCTGCTCATTTGTGTTGTAGATGGAGCCCTAACAGGACAGAAATACCATGAAAAGGGAAGGTAATATGTTTACAAAGGAAAAAATAAACCTATTTTTCTCTCTTTGCTGGTGGAGCAGCAGGTGGAGGCGGGTGAATACTCCGTGACCTTGGGGGTTGCTTTCACAGCGGGTTTGCTGCGGGGCAGGGGAGCACACTGTCCTGAAAGCTGAGTTGGGCTGATCCCCAAACCCAACAGCAGTTGTTGTGGGCTGGGGGGACCCAGTGTAGGAGCAGTGTGAAAGCATTGTAAACCCATCCTGGGACACCCAGGGCTGGAAACGCTCCGGTGCTGCCCTTTGGAAGCTGCATTTTTCCAATAGATGTACAGTGCTGCGTGATGGAAATGTGCAGAGCCTTCCTGGCTTCGCTTGAGATGGGAGAGGACAGGGAGGCAGGAGCAGCTGGTACCCACAAACACATAGTGGGTTGTAGTCCACCTTATTACATCAGGGAGAAGTTGGATCCATTTTTTTTTTTTTTTGGCTGGAGACCTGAGGGGGTTTCCTGGGAGAAGGTGGTGGGACAGGAACTGAGTCTGGGTTTGTGAGATCCACATTAACCTTGAGTCCAACCCCTGGGGCGGAGGGAGGAGATGACACCACACAACAGCTGAGATGATCCCTCACCCTGGTTCAGTCCGAACTGCCTCGTAGCCCTTTCAGGTGAGCAAAACAATCAAAAGATGAAAAGCAGCCCAAAATACCGGAGCTATCCTTCCAGATTAGACAGATATGGCAGGGAATACTTAAGGATTCTTCGTGTCCTATATGAAATTTATGTCCTAACAAATCTCTTGGGGTGGGAGCGGTGCTGAGCTCTGGTGCAGTGTTTGGGGAGCTCTCCAGGAGCCGGCCTGTTCCCGACTGACAGCAGCCTGGTGTTTTCTTACCCAGCCAGACACATCGTGGAAGTGGATGGGAAAAGAGGCCTCTTCCGCGGTCTTACTCCTCGCCTCATCTCAAGCACTTTATCAACCATCACCAGGGGGAGTGTGAAGAAGGTAAAGGTCGGCTTCTCTCTCCATCAGTCAGCTCGTTGGGTCGGCCGGTGCTACTGTGGCAGAGCCAGGGACCCTGTGTGTGCCTCACCCAGCCCTGAGGAGGAATAAAGCACCCATCCCTCTCCATCCCCTGAGGGCTTTGTATAGTCCTCCAGGACAGAAGAACAGTGCCCATATCCCTAAAACTCATTTTAAAAATAATTTAATTTGAACAACCACTTGCATTTTATCTTCTGTAAGGAGTTCCGTGACCCTCTTTTCCCCTGTTTTACTTTCCATCCTTCCTTCTTCTGTGTTCCTTCTTGCCCATTTTTCTTCTCCTCCTATCTAAAGTGCAACTGCTCGTGGTTTCCTCCTGTCCTCAGACATCAAGGGTTTGTGGGTCAGTGCCTACATCAGTTTTGACCATAAGTTCCTTCTCTCCCTGCTCAGGCATTTCCACCGGAGGACATGGAGCACGTTTCTAACAAGGATGATGTGAAGACCTCCCTTAGGAAAGTGGTGAAAGAGGTGAGAAGTGGATATTGCACGTTAATGAGTGAGCAGGGAGATCTCATTGGGGATGTCCCTGGAGAGCAAAGGAAGCTTAAACTGTGGGCTGTGGGTGAAATTACCTGGAGAGAAACTCTGAGTATTTAGTACCACTCTTGTGTCCAGCTGTGAAATATTCCATAGGAATAGAGGTTTACCACAAAGAACAGATTTCAAAAAAAGGCACCCGAAGTGGGTCCACGCTAAGGGAAAGGGCCTCCTCTGCACAGGTGGAGCTTCTCATACAGGTGTGGCTTTTTTCTCCCCTTCCCAGACATCTCATGAGATGATGATGCAGTGCGTGTCCCGGGTTGTCTCACATCCGCTGCACGGTGAGTCCCGTCCCCCTGCCTGGCAGCCCTCTCCAGGCAGAGAATCGCCCCAAAACCCCATTTACTTGATGTGCTTCTCTGTCAGAAACAGCTTTGCGCAAAACCGCAGAACAGACACAGGTCTGAGTGGTTTCCTGGGGAGGCTGATGCTTTGGTTGGCCTTTGGGGACTAACGCAGCTGAGCGGCAAGGTGCTCTCCTCCCATCCAACCAAGAGCTTGTCTTAGAGATCCCATTGAGTTTAGGGCCAGAAATCCTTCCCATCACTTACAGGCTGAGGGAGAGTGCCGGTTTCTAACGAGTTTTGCAGTGATGAGGACCAGGGAGAGGAGCTGGAGGTGATGTGAGTTGGGGGTAAGGAGGGCAAAAGGGTCAGGTTGCATTTTCCTTCACATCCACTGCAACCCCAACTGGATTTGTGTCTCAGCCCTGTGTTTCTTTCCTCCTAGTGATCTCTATGCGCTGCATGGTCCAGTTTGTGGGCCGGGAAGTCAAATACAGGTGAGTGGCTGCAGCTCTGAGGGGTTTGGGCACACAGAAGCGCCAGTCAGCGGCGCCGGACGCTCCCATGCAGCGGGGCTATGGCAACCCAGGAGGTTTGTGAGACTGAAAAGTGAACCTGAGCTCTGGTTAGAGGGTGGGTTGAAGGTGCGGGGAGGCTGGGCTCTGTCCCCAGCGTGCCTTTGTTCCACCTTGGGGATTCTGGTGGCTGTAACGCACCTTGCTGGTCACACAGTGAGTCTCCTGCCTTTTTTGCTTTGGGTGTTAATAGAAAGGGAAGTCACCAGGGAGGCAGAGTAGGTAATACAAAGCGTTCCTGCAGCTCTGCGAGTCTACAAGAGTTTTGCACGCCTTTTTCAGTAATACCTGCCTCTCCGCAGGGCCAAACTACACGTGCAGCCCCGTGAAAGACCCGATTACAGCTAACCCACACCTGCCAGCGTGAGCTCCCAGAGGCAGGAGAAGGTTCTTGGGCTGACAATCAGCCTAATCAAAGCACACTCTGTGCCGGGGTGGCAGCATGTGTATTCGCTTACACAAAGCCAAGCAGAGCTCTTCTAGCTTCAGCATTTAAACAGCTGTCAGCCAGTTGAGCGTTGTCCCAGGTGTTATTGCAGACTGGTAGGGGGCTGACGCGACCCTCCTTAAGGGGTTGAGGAGCAGAACGGAGCTGCTCGGGGGACACCACCACGCTGGAGGCTGCGCAGGGCAGGGACAGAGCAGGCCCTGCGTGCTTAGAGCTCTTCTCCTTTCTTGGCAGCGGTGTGTTCAGTGCCATCGGCAGGATATTTAAGGAAGAAGGGATCCTGGGATTCTTTGTGTACGTGAGTTGTTGTTTTAATATTTTCTCCTGTAGTCTGAAGGTGCCGCCAGCTCTCCTGGCCGCTCTACCCACCTCAGGTAGAGTCACATTGAGCCCCCCCCTCCATCTGAAACTGTGTCTGACCAGGGGACACTCACATCCCTCCCATGAGCACAGATTAAATCTGTGCCTTTGACAGCGCTCCAGTTTGACCATTAAGTCTGCCTTAGATCTTATCTTCAATCAAACCTTCAGAGCCCAGAATGAACCTGGTATTTTTTTTCTTACCTCTCTTTTTCCCTTGACGCTTCTTTGTGTTTCAGTGAAGGGCCATTTAAAGCATTTGTTTGTGCAACAGGCACCGAGATCAAGTGCAACAATGAGCTCTCCTGTTGAAATAAAAGCCAAGGCCTAGCTAAGAAGCACATTCCTCTGAAGAGCACCGTGGGTGCTTGTAACCAGCAGGTGGTTTGTGCTGGCATCAGCTTTGCCTGTACGGCAGGAGCGTGGTGCTGCCCAGCTCAGCGGCGTCACTGCCTGGACCAGGAGGAGCTGAAAGGTGCTTCCAGCTGCTTACGGAGTGTGGCGAGTTGTTGGCATCACTGAAGTGGAAGTCTAGTGGACACCTTCTTGCTCGAATCCTTAATTAACCCTTCTTGCCTTTTTTCACATAAAGGCATAACCACCTGCTGCCTCTGCTCCTGGAGGGGAGCTAACTCACTTTATTATGTGAATAATAGTAAAGTCAGCTCTGAAATTTCAGGTGGGGTGACCAGGCCTGATGCCTTTGGCTCTACAATCACAAAATTTGGGCCTCCAGACGAAACATGAATGCATCAGGAAGAAGCAAGCAGTTGTAGGAAGTCTCACCCTCTCCTTCCCCAAGGGAAAGGGCCGGGGGCCTGCAGAGACCCCATCAGTTGAGTGTCACTGCATCTTCCTTTTGTAACCCACAGCTGCTCTGAGCAGCCCCAAGTCTCCTCCGTTAAATACAGGTTCCTCTGGGATGTTCCTTGTGCATGGGACACGGCCAGAGCGTGCTGCCCAGCAACCCTCCTGAGGAAATAACGTGAAAGGAGCCGCCGCATTCCCTTCCATCCACATAAAATAAACACTGTTGTTAGCCTAATTAAACTTAATAGTTCACAGGAAAGGATTTAACACAACCCAAAATGTCTCAGGAGGGCTCTGAAGTTATACGTGTTCTACAGCCCCGCTAGGAAATTGTGCTGCCGTGAGGGGAACACAGACTGCATCTGTAGGACCAAACTGGTGCTGTTCTGCTCGCGACCCTCCTAACACAATCCAAACACATCCACTCCCTTAAAATCATTGTGGTGCATTTATTTCTCGTGGCCTTATAACCTCCACGCAGCAATAACAGCAGCACGCGCTTGCTCTGGATGTGTGCCTGGCTAGAGATAAAGACTTTTCTGGGGATGGACTTATCTCGCTTCCCCTCGTATCCGCAGCAGTCTCCCGCCTGCCAGCAGGCCTGGAAGATGTTCCCTGGGCTCCGAAACTGCTGCTCGGGGTCAGCTCGGAGATGGCTTGTCCCAGCTCCCCAGCACTGGGGTTTCTCCTGCTGGGTTGCATCATCCTACATCACAGGCCTCACCATCTGCTTGTTGCTGTTTCAGCTTTTAGTGAATTGTCATCTAAAAATATTCCTAGTCCAGATCTCCTTGGACATCTTGCTAGGGGTGAGGGTTGTAGCACAAATGAATTTGGTTATTTTAGTCCCTTTCTGCAGCTCTCTCAGAGCCTTGGTCTCCAGTCATCCCATAAGCTCAGGCCTAGCATCCGTTGTTACTTTGATGATGGAGGGAGGAGAGGGACGGGATCCTTACTGCAAAAGGAACAAACGATCCGATTCTCTGTCGACAGATGGGTGAGGTTTAACTTACGTGGCTGCTGCTGTGGCCCAGTCCTGGCCCATCCCTCTGTTTCTGGACTTTATTAAGCCCCTGTTGTATCTGGAGCAACTCAAGAGTCTGCTTCAGACTTTGAGTTAGAGAAGGGATTTTTTTACAAAGGCTGAATGCTAAATGCAAAGCAAACCCAACTCTTTGGGACCAGAGTGCTTTGATTTCTTTGTCATGTCTCTTGCTCTCGTATCATCTTTTAAGACAGTGGGTCTTCTGTTGAAGACTTCTTCTGTGCCTAGCCCCTGAGACCTTGGCTGCATCTCCAGAGCTGCTGGGGCCTTGACAATACACAGGTTGTCTCCAAAAAGTATAAATCCTAACACCAAGCAAGCGAAGTAGGCTGGATCAGAGCACACACAGTGGTTCTTCCTAGCCCAGCAAACACTTGCCTGGTTCTCAGCAGGCTCATTTTCAGAGAACTGTCAACACATCTGGTGAAACACAGGTTTAACGCACACCTGGATCCTTTTGCAGTGGAACAACTGCACAGGAAGCCCTGCGCTCGATGCCTGCAGCGGTGCAACAGATGCTGCTGAAGTGCTGACAAACTGGAGAAACCCTCTTGAAACGTTTTGTTGATGTTGTAGTGCCATTAGCTGCAGAAGCTGGGGGTACTGGTGCTGCTGGGAGCTCCGGCCCCTGTGTCCATGAGGGCATAAACCAAAGCAGCTGTGCTCCCAGGTGGCAGCAGGGACTGGGAAAAAATCAGAGGGACTAGAGTGCTGCCCCCGGTTAATCCCACTTGACAGTAGAGCAGGTTTTGCAGGAACAACCCCCCTCATTTTAATTTCTAAAGGAGGGAGATGCCACAAAGAGATGGACTTCTCATTCTGCATCCAGAACAGCATCTGCAAAATGAGTTTAACATAAACCACTTCAGCTGTGTCTTGCCTGGGTTTCAGAGCAGAAGTTGGGCCAAGGAGGGATTTGGGGTAGAACAAGGGGACTTGGTTGAGTTGTGGCCAAACGACAGATCCCAAAAACTTCCTACTCCAGACCATCCCCTGGCCGGGGCAGCAGCACATGTAGAACCATGTTTGAAGGCCAGGAAACCTTGTCCCTTTCAGTTCCTCCCAAAGTAAAGATTCATTCTGGTGAATTTAGGTGAAATCACCTACACTGTTGGAGGGAGGGAGGGAGGGCTGGGCACCTCGGAAGGCAGCGCTAGGACCCTTCTGCACCTCACACCCCTCTTTTTGCTGTTGCAGCGGTTTAGTCCCTCACATCCTGGGGGATGTCATCTTCCTCTGGTGCTGCAACCTCTTGGCTCACTTCATCAACACCTACGCAGTGGACGATAACGTGAGTGGGAGTGCCTGACCGTTTGGGGGGCCTGTACTGAGCACCTGCAGTTGTGAAGAGTTAATGGGAGGTTAATGGCTCGTTCAATACAATAGACACCGGGCTGTGGGTAAAACATTGTACAAGTGTAAAAGATGCAGTGTCTGTGCGGGGCTGTGTTTCAGCTGCAGTTGAGGGGATCAGGTTTGATAGCAAATGTCTTCCCTGGTTCTCAGCTGGGATGCAGCATGGCTACTGTTGCTTTCTGCCTTCTTCCCCTGTCCCACACCCATTATCTCAGGCCCAGAGGGATGTCACCTAGTGTCAGTGACAGCCTGGTGTCATCTGCCTCCTCCATAATCCCTTTGGTTTCTCTTTCCAGTTCAGCCAGGCATCGGTGATCCGGAGCTACACAAAATTCGTGATGGGGGTACGTAGACACCTGCCATGTCATTTCTCTTCTTCCTGCTGTCTTTGGGGTGAAAGCTCGTGGTCTGGGGAGGCAGAGGCTGGTCTGTACCTTATATCCAAAAATTAGGATACTTTGCTAACGTGCAAATGCTGGAAATAGCTTTTTTTGGCATGGTGAGCATTAGAGAGGCTACCGTTTTTCTGTGCTTTCAGATTGCTGTGAGCATGCTGACATACCCGTTCCTTCTCGTGGGAGATCTCATGGCAGTGAACAACTGTGGGTATGTCCATCACACTGAGATCTAAGGCTTTCCCTTCCTTTCTTCCAGACCCTTGTTGTCCGAATCCTCTGCCGACGATCGTAAAGCTTTCATACAGAACTGTAAACTATATGGCACCTCGCAGAGCTGCCTCGTTTCCTGTCCCAGGTTGCTTATAATTTTAGATCAGAGGGCACAGACAAGAGCAGCATAAAAGCTCAAGTGGAGAGAAATAGGGAGTATCACGGTGGTGTGGTCCGATCTGAACTGGACCGTAGGCAGAAGGGATCAAAGGGACTGGCTCTGGGGAGCAGCACGAGGGAAAATAAAGCTCCTGATGCGGTGCTGGGTGCAGACAGGAGCAGCACCAGGCTTGCTTTCCCAATCCCACTGCTGCGAAAAGCCGCCTGCATCCGCGCTTACGGGAAGGGGACTGGATCCACGCTGCTGGGGTAGTGTTTTATCAGTGTCTGCTGGCTCTTGAAGGTGTAGATACAGCGTATAGCCCTGAACTCTTTAACGTATCCAGGTAACGCTCCGCTCCTTGTTTGTACACGCCAGGGGTAATTAAATTACATGATCTGTTGCATTGTAAATAACGAGCTGGTCATTTGGCCTTCAGCCCGGTGCGGACACTGTTTCTGTGTCCTCGCTTACACTTACTGCTGCTCTTGTGTTACCTGCCTGGATAATGTGACATCTGTACAGACCGTCTCAGCTATTCCTTGTTGCCATGCAGGTTGCGTGCCGGCCTCCCTCCCTACGCTCCCGCGTTTACATCCTGGATCCATTGCTGGAGGTACCTCAGTGCTCAGGTGAGGGAGCAGGGCGCACGCAGGGCTTTGGGCTCCCTCTGCTCCTTTCCGAGGTCTCCAGCGCTGCTCAGAAAGTGCCTGTGCCTCATCCTTGACCTGTTTCCATCCTTCCAGTGCTGGTACCAGGCGTGGCAGTACTGGTCTGCCCATTGCATGCCCTGAGCTTGCAGCCTGCAGACTTGTACCCAGCGCACTGCAGACAAAGCGAGGTGGCTCTGCCCCTCTCCATCAGTCACCCCTGGGGAAAACACCCGACTCCAGCACCCACAGGGCTGAAACCCCCCTTCCTCCTCTGTAGCAATGCGGGGTGCTCAGGCCTTGCAGCCCTGCAGTGGGCACGACTCAGTCCCTGTTAAAACCGCTGCAGTTCCCCGGCCGGGTCTCGGCGGGGCTGCCCTGACCCTCTGTGCTCTCTCCTCCTCAGGGGCAGCTGTTCCGTGGCTCCAGCCTGCTCTTCCGCAGAGCGCCCATGCCAGCTGCCTGCTTCCACCTTGACTGACTCCTCGCCAGGGAGAGGTGATGAACTTGGACTCCTCAAGAAACCCTAAGCTTGTTTCGATATATGTATATTTTTTCTTTTCGATCCGAAGTCCATGGTGCCAGAACAAGCCACCTCCTCTCCAGCAAGACCAGCAACAAGTTGGCTTCTGGAGATCTGGCTTCAGGCTCCAGCTGGACCAAAGCTCCATCCTCATGGCTGTCTCGACTGGGACATGTAGCAGAGCGAGCAGAAGGGTGTTGTCTTCTTTCTTTGGTCCAGGCTGTAGCTCTGGAGTCACTGGAGGAAGTCCAGGAAACCAGAAAATGCCCAGGTACTAAGTGAGCCAGCTCCAAGGTGCAGGCACGGGACAAAAGACTGCTTCATTCTGAGCTGAGAAGCAGCGAGAGATCTGAGGTCACCTTGCTGGAAGGCTGTGCCAGCTGACCCGTGCCCTGCCTCATCTCTTCTGGAGAGGGCAAACATTTGTGTTTGGGCAGCTCATCCTGGGTGAGATCAACCCTGCGACCTGTATTTAAGGTTTGGAGGGTACCTGAACACCAGGGAGCACACCACCTCCCATGGGCGTGAAAGGGAAGTTAGAACATTAAAGCAGAAAATGGAAAAAGGGACACTACAAAGAACAGCACAGTCCCAAAGAGACCAGCAGGGCTCAGCTCCAGGGCAGTGCTGGACTTGGACACGGAGAGCGTGCGTGGGGAGGGGCGTGTGTGGCAGATGGTAACGGCTTGGGGAAGCGTTTTGCAGTGGGACGGGCTGTATTTAGGATACACCCAACAGAGCTGCTGGGTGTAACCTGGGCAGGCAGCCCCTACACATTTCTCGGGAGCAGTGGGTCCCAGGTTGGACCAGCCCATGTTTGGGTGCAGCATGTCTCTGTCTCTGCCCGTGAGCATCTCCCAGCCCGCAGGACCACGAGCCCCGCCGGACTCCTGCCAAACCCGAGTGGTGTCGATTCGCCGATGGACACAGAGCTGCGTGTCGCGGTGCTGGGTGGCTGTGTGGCAGCATCCTGGTAACAGCTACACACCGAAGGGTTCGCCTTGCAGGAGGGACACTCGGTCTGTTGCCCCCTGGAATAATGAAAAAAACCCTTGAGCTGGCCAGAGTCTTGCAAAGCGTCAGGGTCAGGGGCTCCCCGTGCACGCAGGGGCATGGCTGGCTTCTGTGTAGCAGAGCAGGGTTTATCCTCAACTCCCCAGATGAGGTTTTTTTGCACTGGTCTGTGCTGTCACAGCAGCCAGGCAGATTTCCCCCCATTTTAGTTCCCCTACAAAGCAGTTTTTTTGCACAGAGGTGTTGCTGCCCTCTTGGGAAGAGGTTTTGGAGTCCTTGAGCAGCAGCTGGGGTCACATCTCATCCTGGTCCCTGGAGACCCCAACCTGCCATCGCACTGGGGTCTTCCTCCATCAGGCAGGTTTGATCCACACCTCCCAGCCAGGGCACACGGGACAGCACTGGTACATGCTGGGACCAACAGTCCCCACCCAGCTCCCTTTGGTGTCGTGAAGTCAGTCCTGTCTGTCCTCCCTCCCTCACAGTTTGTGTTACAGTATCAGAAGTTAAATAATGCATGACCCTGTTCCTTAACACCAGAGATTATTTCAGAGGATTTAACTATGCTCCAAAATACAGCTATAAAACAACTCTTGGGTGTTTCTTTTTTTAAGAAGTTAATTTTTTTTTTCTGCTCCCTCATCAGGGAAGGTTTCAGTTTAAGACAGACACTTCCCTTTGGTTTCTTCCCCAAAGCAGGGGCTAAACCAGCTGTTGCCATCTCAGATTCTTTCTGATCTTCATCACCTTCAGCAGGTTTAGGCTGAGCAAAATGCACTGGGTGCACCTGGAGTGAGGGTGGAGGCAGCTTGGCTTCTTGAAACAGTAGACACGAAAGCAGGTATTTGGAGCTAAAATTGACCCTGAGCTCTTCTGGGAGGGCTGATGGAGACCCTTTGCTGCTGTCAGACCCATCAGGGGGGCTCAGCCACCCCATCCTCCCCTGCACAGCTTGCAGGATCCTTCCCCACCGGCCTTTTATCACATTAGCTGGTTTCTTGCCTACGCCAACACCAGGCATTGCATCTCCCAGATCGCACACGCCTGCTCAGGAACACATGCCTTCACCCTCCAAATGAAGGCCACCTTCTGCTGGTCACATGTCTGTAAAACCTCCTACACCCTGTGCACAGCCCGGCTGCAGCCACTGCAGTGAGAAGTGCTATTTCCTTTCCTTTGAGGAATTTACCTAAATCTGTACCAGAGTGAGCATCCTGCCAGCCATTTCTGCCCCATTCACTGGGACCCACAAACTCTGCTGGAAACATAACATTCGAATATGGTCAATTTAAATGAAAACCAGGTTTTAAGGCTTTCAGTACACTGCCTTACCTTGAAGCAGGGGCTGCCATTCATAGGATGATAAATACTTCCCAACCTCCTGCCTTTTCTAACCCCAGTTCTTGGCCCATGCTTCATTTGGGGTGTCCCACCATGGGGACAAGAGCAGACAAGGAGATAATCTAAACCCTAGCTGGTCACTCCCTCCTCTTTTAAATTGCTGCCCCATTAGCGGGTGCCTGGCCCTGCAGCTGGTGCTCATGTAGCTCAGCTGATGGGGACGGGGCCCTGCTCCTGCATGAGAGGGGATTTAGGGTGAAACCTGCGGCCAGGAGAACAAATGAAGCGGTGTTTGTGTCTGGTGCCTGGGATGGAGCTGTGGATTTCTCCCACACACAGCCCCAGCCGCTCCCTTATCTGCTCAGGAAACAAACTTGGGTTTAAATATTGACTCTCTCCTGCACAAAACCGGGATGGGTGGAGATCGCTCCGTCCGGTGCCCGGGCGGTTTATCAGCCCTCAGTGGAAAACGGAGATTGCCAGGACTTTGGCCTCATCTGCTCCCAGCTGCCGGGGGGAGAAGGGAGGCAGCGACTGCAGCCAGGAGAGGGAAACTCAGGTCAGGGCTGCCCTGACTCTCTGCAGGGCCTGGGTGCTTGGGTCTGGCAGGGTCTGGGGAGCAGTGAGGTGCTGGTGAAACTCTTGTGCCCAGGGAAAGTGCAGCTGAGCTCGGACTTTGCATTGTCCTTCCCTTTCCCCCCACGGAGCCACTGTGCTAAAGACCCTTCAGTTCAAACCAACCCCCCCCCCAGCCCTGCTGTGCTCCCCGCTGCTGAGCCGGGAGGAAAGCACCCAAGCAGACCTCTCCCAATGGCTTCACGGTGCCCGTCACCCTGGTGTCTGGTCAGCAGGAACGTCAGGGGCTGCCGGTCCCTTCCCGCCAGCCCCAGAAGTGATGGAGGGGCCCCATCCTGCGCCTCAGTGTGAGGAAGTGCCCCCACAGCACGGTGACCCTCGATAAGGTTGTTTGCACTGTTGTCCTGCAGCGCCAAGCTGCACGTAGGCAAATAATTATTTAAAAAAAAATTATTAAAAAAAATATAAATATATAAAATATATATTGTGGAGGAGATCCTGCTGCCGGGGAGGTGGGATCAGCTGGTGCTGGGAAATGCTCGAGGTGGGGACTTGGACACGGCGATGTGGTGGCTCTGGACCTGTCCCCTGTCTCTGCACAGCCTTGGCGGGAACAGGGTGGCCCCATCCCCTGGGATGGCCTCGTCCCCTGGGATGGCCCTTACCCAAAGTGGGAAGTTACAGAGGAGCTGGGTCCTGCTGGATTCCTGCTGGGCAAGGGAAATCCTGGCTGGAAACAAGGGGACAAGGCCACAAAGGGCACAGTGGGAAAGCTCGGCACGGTGGCCTGACCTGCCACGCTGGCGGTGGCAGCTTCGTCCGTCACTGGTGGCTTGTACGAGGAGGGGAAGAGTGTGGGGAAGCTGCTTTCCACGCTCCCCCTTGCCTGCTGCGGGCCCTTTTTTGGGGGAAACTCCCTCAAATCCCCCCAGGCTGAGCTGCCCCGTCCCCTCCTGGGATGGCAGTGCTGTCAGGGGGACCCGGCAGTGTTTTATCCCTCCCCGATGGGGGAAAGAGGCAGTGGCCCAGGCCAGCCGGGGCGGCAGAGATGCCTTTCCCCATGGCCCCTGCACGCCTCCCTCGGTGCTCGCATGGCGCCGGCCCCCCCTCCCTGGTCCCAGGGGAGAAGCAGGAGGCCCAGCAAGCTGGGGAGGGGTAGAAATTTCTCTGGCTTTTTGATTTGCCTTCTCTCCCCTTGCTGCAACCCGCTGGCCGGGTTGGTATGGTGAGGGTCCGTGTCGCCGCTGCAGCGGTCGTTGTCTGAGGCGCCGTCCCTTGCTGAAAAACGTGTTAATTCTCTAATCTTTAGGAATGGAGTTTCTTCCTTAAAAGCCGCCTGCGCTCTGCAGCCGGGCGGCGCGGCTCTTGTCAAGCTGCCAGAGGAGGCCGGAGCAGCGTCACATGCCGCAAAGTTTTACAAGGCGAGAGAGCCGTCTGGGGAGAGGGACGGGAGAGGGGACAGACGCACGCACGCACTCGGACGCGCACATGGAGAAACCTCCTCCGGGCTCCCTCCGGCTCTGATCCCAACGTTTATTATTTTTCTTTTTTTTCCCTCCTTTTTTTTTTTTTTTTTTTTTTTTTTTTTTTTTTTTTTTTTTT
>NW_020799137.1:28353-87062 GCF_003259725.1 Athene cunicularia
CTCCCCAGCAGCGCTACCAACCCCGGCTGCCCCCCCCTTCTCAACAGTCCTTTCCCCAACCCGCCGCGACTCCCCTTTTACAATCGGCACAACCCAGGTGCTAGAGCAGCAAAAAAAAAAAAAAAGGCCAAAAATACCCCCTGGCACCCAAACCACCCCCGATCCGCCACCCTCGGTAGCGACTGCTTCCAACCTTCCTCCATGGCGGGTGGGTTGTTGTTTGTATATATCTTTTTTTGTCCCTTTTTTTTTTCTCCCCCCCATCGGATCCCTCTCGCATTGGGTGTGTACGTTCCTATTCAAGGACCCGCCGCCTCCTGTCGTGCTAAAACCAGGAAGGAGGGAGCCCAGGGCTCATTTCTGCTTGGACGCTGGGGCGGCGGGCGAGGGAGCCGGTGACGGAGGGCGCGAGGAGGGAGGAGGGGGACGGGCAGGCGCGAAAAGGAGCCCGGGGGGGGGCGGGAAAAAAATAATCCACCTCCCCAGGCCTTTTGTTTAACCTGCGTCGATGCAAAGGAAGGTCTTGGCTTTTTTTTTTTTCCCTTCCCTTGTCCTTTTTTTTCCCCTGTGCTTGAGCCTGGCGGGGCATTTTCGAGCCCAATGGGGCAACTTTCTGGAGCGGGCAGTGTCGGAGGTTGATTTTTTGGGAGGTGGCGGGCTTGTCCCGCGGGCGCGCAGCTCCGAGTGCAGGAATTCCTGCCAGCTCGCCTTTGTGCCAGCCTCTGTTGGCCTTGGGTGTCTCGTTCGGATGGAGCCTGGCATCCAGGCACCGCCCATTTCTTGGCGTTGAGCTGCGAGGAGAAGGAAAGGGGAGAGAGCGAGCGAGAGAAGGGAAAAAAAAAAGCTGTCTCACTCAAACTGGCCTTTCTCGGAAAAGGATCCTTCCCTGATGATTGTCCGGATAAGCGGAGCTAAATCCAGCCACCACTCAACAACAAAACCACTCTCTTCCACGGTGCGTCTCTCTTGCTGCCTTGGTACGAAATCGAACCTCACTCTTAATTTTGGGTGGTGTTTTTTTTTTTCTTTTTTTTTGTTCGTGCGGTTGGGTTTTTTTGCCTTTGATTTGAAATAACGTTTTGTTCCTCCAGTTGCTCAGTCGCTTTGTTGTTGCTGTAACCTGCCTTCTCCCCGAAACCCCCTTCCCTTCGAGTCCTCTGGCCCTTGGTGCTAAAACATCTGACTTTAAAATCGGTCTCCTATAGAGAGGGATGTATAGCAGCTAGGCAGGTCACTACATGCAGTGTTTGGAGCAGGACTGGAGGGTGATTTCTCTCTCTACCCTCGCCCCACCGCCCGGGACGTCCCCGAGAGCCACCCAGGGCTGGGTGCATGTCACGCGGGTGCTTCTTTAGTTCCCCACCGGGCACCGCCGAGGGGGGAAAAAAATATGTCGAATCATGTCGGATTTGCAATTCAACATGGCAGCCGCAGCTAGCGTGGTGGGAGCTCCCAGCGCCGAGCAGACCGGCGGGCACGCGTGCTCCCGGCTGGCTGTGCCAGCGCAGGGTGGGGGCACGGGAAGGGTGGAAGAAGGGAGAGGGGAGGACGGGAGGGAGGGAGGGCGCCCGGGCGAGGTCAGAGGAGGAGGATAATTTTATTTCACTTTGGGGGGGTGAATTACACCAGGAGCGATTCGGGAAGGAGGGAACTCAAACGGTCTGGTTTTGTCAGCGTTAACTGTTTAGAAGCTGGCTTGTTTTTCACGCTGGCACGGTGTGCCAGGGTGGGTGGCAGGGCTGGGGAGATGCCCAGGAACGGGGCAGGAGGCTCTGCCGGCCCCGGCGGGCAAAGCTGACTGAGGGAGCGCTCCAGTGGCGGCTTGTGGCTGCTTTTCCCAGAGCGATGGAGGCCTTTAGGCTTTGGAAATGGACTGAACTGGGTGCTCCTGGGAGGAATCTGCTTTGCGAAGGCATCGGGATGATTTACGGGGCTTCTTGCGGCCGCCCAGTCCCTCCTGCCTCGTGGAGGTTCGCGCCTCTCCCCTCGCACCCAGGCGAGATGCGGCACTGCCGCGCTGAAGGTCTCCAGGTCTGCCCGGCCATAACTGAGCCCAGGGGTTTGGCCCCAGTGTGTGTGAATCTGCCCTCTTTCTGTCAAACTTAATTTAGGCCCGTTTGGGACACAACAAAAGCAGCTTGTTTGCAGGGCAGAGTTCTCCTTCCCGGCCACCGTGCCCTTCGCAGGCGCTCGGGAGCCATGAAAGCTGCCCCTCCTCCTTGCCCAAATTTTTCCTCCTCTTTCTCCCCCACTCAGCTTCCCCCCTCCTCCTCCCTTTTCCAGAAAAAAAAACCACCCTCTTTCAGTGAGTGACGTATGGCCCTACAGTAAAGCCTTTGAACTGGCCACAAAGCACCTGAATGCCCCGGCCCTGCCTTGTCTCTGTGACCTGCCAGCCCGCGCTGGCCGTCTCGGCCGTGCTCTGGGAACATCCCCAAAATTGCCTCGCCTTCCCCTTGCTTCTCAGAGATGCTGTCCTGGGTGTTACGCATCTTCCCGGCCCTGCAGCAAGCTGCGTGGCCTTGTGGCACCCAGATTTGGGGCCGGGGTGGTGGGGTCCAGCTCGGAACCTTGCCGCTTGCCGGTGTGCCGTTTGGCACAGCCATAGGGAGGTTTTCACAATACCCCGCGGTTGGTTTGGCAGCTGAAAGGCCCGTGTTGTGGGGAGTGAGGGCAGTCAGTCATTTGTGGGGTCTGACCCCCCCCAAAACGCGTTGGGATCCCCTCTTCAGCGGAGATGCTTACACACACTTCACAAACAGACCCTTAATGTCAGTGAAAAGGCAGCACAAGCGTTTTGCTCATCAGTCCAGTTTTCTCCCTGCAGATTATTTATACAAACAGGGGCTGGGGTGAAACCTGACCTTTCCCAATTTGGTCCCAATCCCTATTGCTGGGAAAAGCTGGTGGAGAGCAGATATATAAAAAACCCCAACCTGCTGAAGCTCCAGTGGGCTCTGCAGTGGGCAGCCTGAGAGGAGAGAAAGCCTGAACTCAAACAAGGCACTTCTGACGTGTCCTAAGCAAAACATCTGGCACCCCTGGAAGAGCCATCCAGCCAAGGGACGCAGCTGTTTTATTCCACACAGCTCGCAGCAAAAGAAGGCTCATGCTTCCAGAACATGGCTCAGCAAAAAGGATGAATTCTTGAAATTGGGAGTTGGATCTTTCTGCTGTTTATTGCCTTTGAATCCTGAGTTTGCTCTGGGGCTGCTCTGGTGCAAGCTCTGCTCCATCTCCAGGCGGGAGACCAGGAGCTTTTCTCCAAGGCTCAAGCCTCATTTGGCTGCTGTAACCCCCCAGCAGTTGGCAGAGCCACGCTGGATTTACGCTGACATTCCTGAGAGCAGGATCGGGCCTCCAGGTTTGTCGAGGGTGGCTCTGGGAAATTTCCTTTCCTTAAAAGGGCCAGGTTTGGCCAAGGCAGAGTTTGGATTGTGATTTCCTTTTTTTTCCCCCTTTTTTTTTTAAAAAAAAAAACCAAAAAAACAAAAAAAACAACCCTCAGAGCAAAACTTGCATTGGTGAAAATTACTTGATTTCCAGTTGCAGAAAACGCTGTGCTCTGTGTCCCCACAGGCCAGACCCAGCTTCCCCCATGCTGGGCCATCCATGTAATCAGCTTCACCACTCCAGTGACCACTTCTGGTGGGGAAAGAGAGGATAAAAGGCAGGAAGACTGAATTTGGCCTTTGTGGGCTCCATCCTCAGCCTTTCCACTAATTGTTCCAATGGATTTGGGGGCACAGGTTTAATGGGATCCTTGCAGAAACACATCCAAGGGAGAGCTGATGCTACCAGCTTCATGCACCATGGGGAACACCCAGAGGTGCCCAGCTCTGATTCACCCTCTGTACCACCCCACAGCTGGTCTTCAGAAGAATCAATATCGTTTATTTTCCTTCCTGTATTTTTTTTCTCTCTCCCTGCCACCTCTTTGGTTCCCTCATTTCCCTCCTCTTTTTTCTGTAGCACCAGCTTGTTATTGTGGAGTTGCTCATAGCTACTGTTTATCTTTGATGTTACTTGGCTGCTGCGAAAGGTGAGGTCTGGGAGGACAAAGCAAGGCGGCTGGTTTGTTATTGTAGGGTTGCTCATGGGCACTGAGCTGTGCTGTCTGGCTTTGCAGTTGGAAAGCCCACGAGATACACAGGGCTAATGCACGCTGGGTTTGGCATGCTAGGGCCACTCACGAGATAGTCCTGGCCACAGAAAGTGTAAGAGAAGAAGTAAAGGGCACTATCAACATGCTGCATAAAGTGAGGTCAGTGGGGTCTAAGAGGTGGGTATTACATTATTGTGATGGTGGCAACCAAGTACCACCCCTGTGGTGCCCGGGGGTCCGTAGCCAGGCTGTGGGCTGGTGGCTTTGCAAGTACCTCTCTTGCTCCTTCCCACCAGTGACGCTCTGTCCTGTAGCTGCTGCTCATCAGCGTCACCATCCTGCTGGGCTTGGGGACCGAGGACCAGCCCAAGGGAGATGGCTGTGCATCCTGGGCAGCCCTGGCCCATGCAGGACCAGGCAGGAGGTTTCTCCTTACCCCGCAAGACCATGACAAGTGTTGTGCTGCTTCCTCCTTCTCCCTCCTCCTCTACGCGGCAGCCACGGCCACCTTTGTCTTGGTTGACTGTCAGGATGTTCGGGGTGTGGTTTGAACTCGTGGGATGGCCTGTGCTGATGTTTTAGTGCCAGGCGTGGGGACCTGAAGCAGCTTTGGCTGGGCAGCGAGGTTCTGGGAGTAACACCAAGAATTCAGGGCAGTTCTCCTCTCCTCTCCTTCAGTCCTGGCTTGCTCAGCGCTGGGCACCGGCTCTGCTGAGGGGAACAACGGTTGCAGGGGCAGCACGTGGCATCCCGGCATGTGGAGTCAGGATGGCTTGGCAGCAGGCTATTTGTTTGTACCAGGTTTGACAGCAGAAGCCTGAGGGCTAGGAGTGGAGGCACCCTGGGCGTGCAAGGATACAGGGTCCCAAAAAGCCCAACTTGGAGCAAGAGCTTGGGTTATAACATTCTTCAAGCAGGCTGCACTCCTCATGTGGAGACTCCACCAAAAGTCAGGGTGGGTGCTGATACCAATGTGATCAACAGTTTGAATTTCTGTGCATCTGCTCCCAGGGCTCCTGTTTGTGGGAGAAGGATTGGGTTAAGACCCTGGGAGCTGAGCAGCCCCACAGGGAGGATGCCTGGGATCATCCCTCCAGCCACGCGGCCTTGGGAGCACACCACTGCAGCTGAAGAGAGCTGGGATGGACACAGGGGAACACAGATAAAGGGGTCTGGGAGGGTTTTGCTTCTTTCTCCAAGCCGGCACCACACAAAAGCTAAAGCGGGCGATGAAACCTGACTACTCAGCATGTTTCAGTCTCCCAGGAATAAGAATACAGATAAGGTCTCCAGCATCACCTCCCAGTTCAGTCTGGCCAGTCATCCTACAGCCTGCTAGGGGATTGCCGCTGTGGTTTTAGATCTGCAAAAGCTCCTTCACTCCCTGGCTCCGTCAGCCATGTGCTGTTCAGCACACACCAGACTCCACCCAGAAGCGGCTGCATCTCAGCGGAGGCATGAGACACACGATGGGTCCAACCCCAGCGCACTCTTTATTGCACAACTTGCTCTTGTTAGTCCTGAAATCTTCCTGGCTCTTCAGAGAGGTAGCGGCAAAAGAAAAGTCCGGCAACGAGCTCCCAGAGAAGGGAAACTTGAGCCAGTGGAGCCTGGCTGTGCTGGAGCTGACAGCCAGGATAGGCCCCTGACCTGAGGCTGGATCCAGCTACGCCTGAGCACTGTGGGAGTTCCCATCTGGATCTCAGCTTTGCAGTTTGGGCCCTCCCCTGCTCAGGGGATTAGCCGAGATGTGGTTCCCAGGGCGGGGGAAGGGGCTAACGAACAGAGACAGGATAACGAAGCAGGTAAGGGCTTCCTGTACTTTAGGGCTCAGGAGGAAATCCTGCAGCTGGTGAATCTGGATACGATTAGTGTCCATTTCTCCCTGTGTAATCAACCCATCTGTTCATCCTTGCGCATCAACAGCGCACGCCCCGTTGCAGGCAGATGCCTCTCAGCCACTGTTTTGATCTGTGTCTGCCATGGCTGCTCCAGGCAGGCTGAGAACAAGGCTCGCCCTGAGCTGTGGATGCCATGACGGCATCTGCTCCCTCTCCCTGCCGGGTTCAGCAGTGTAGGTCAGGCCAGAGGGAGCCCCAGGAGAGCTGCAGCCAACAAACCAGCTAGGATTGCTGCAAACAGCAGGACCAAGCCCAGGAAAAGCCTCTGCTTTGGAGGGAGGGCGGGCGTCTTCTCCAAAGGGCTTTGAACAAAAGTTCAAAGTGATCTTTGTAACACGCTGATAAGCTCAGTTTTCCAGACACTGCCTGCTCATCTGAGCTCAACTTTACCACAAGCAGGTGAAGGTGGATTATGTTCACTGCCAGGCTTGTGAAGTCTTGTTCCTCACGTGGGATCCCGAGCACAGGCTATGCAGTCCCCACGCGGTTGCAGAAGGGACTGGGCTTCCAGGCCCGCTCTATGAGAACGCTGGTTGAAGTTGATAGGTGCTGGTGCAGGATCCTGGTCCACCTTCTTTTCCTTGGCAATCTTGTCCAGCTGTGCAAAAACCACGTGGCAGCTCCGCATTGACTTGCAAATGCCAGGCCAGCGTGCCAGCCTGGGCTGAAATGAAGTCAAAGGAGGAGCTGGTGTGTGGGTCAGTGCTTTTTTGTAATGCAGTGGCTCAAGCTTGCAGGGTCCTTTAGCGTGTTCTGAAAGGTCAAGCTTGGTGCCAGAGGCAGGACAAAACCTAAGTGTTACAATACCCAGTCCTGTAAACTCAAACTGTGTGAACTTGCAGTTACATTAGCTCCTACTTGTGTTGCATTTGGTCGGCGGAGTGTCTTGAGGGATCTATTGTGCTAAGTGCTGTCTGCATAGAGAAGAGAAAGACAGTGCCTGCTCAGGGCAGATTACACGCTCAGCCCACATCGCTCCTGTGTGTAGTGTTAAGTGATCCAGGCACCCGAGCTTCTGCCATTTGCAGAGTGCCAAAATGTCATTACTGGTCAGAAACAATTTGAGGTATGCACCACAGATTAAACATTGAATTTGCTTTCAAGGGGTATTGTTGCTTAACTTCTAAGTGCAACCTGTCTTCAGCCCTTATTCTATTGCTCTGGACTGTTCTTTGGGTCCTAAATCTTCTGATTTGTGTTTGTTTTGGAATGCACTGATTTACCACTAAGGAATAAATGAAAAGCAAAAGAAAACAGCAGTATTTGTTTGCATAGGCCCTACATTGTTCTGCGTTCTGCTGCTACCGAAACAGAGGTGATAAATCCTACTCCCTGGACAGAGAGATGTTTTTGGGTGGTGGCTGTGTGAAAACAAGGCCAGAGAAGATAAACAAGCAGAAAAAGATTGTTTTTAGCAAATGGCAGTTGAGGATGGCTAATCAAGTGATGGGTCAAAGCCAACACAACACCATCAGTTAGCAAGGACATATTGATATTTTTTCTCCGAGGCATTATTGCATCAAGAGAGGGAAGAGAGATGGATCTGTGTTATGGTATCTGTGGTCAAACTTGGCTACAATGAGGAATGTGTATAGTTTCTGGGTTGGAAAAGGGGAGTTTTGTGAAGAACTCTGCCTGTAGAAAATACGTCCACAGTTCCAGAAGGGCTCAGCCAAAAGGGTGATGAAAATCTGTCTGTTGGTGTCATCGTCAAAACTGGTGGAGGTGGGAACATTTGCTAATCTTGCTTATTTTAGGGGGCCTGCTTTCAGTGGCAGTTTGTTTCTGAAAATGCAGCTCTGAAAACTCAGCTCTGAAGTCTAATACAATACACGCCTCAGACTAGACTAGACAGAGGGATGCATTTTCCAGACTGTAGATTCTTGCCTGCCTAATTATGATTTCCAGCTTCTTAAGATTAGGCCTTTGAATTGTATAAATGTGACACAGAAGAAGTGGCTGTGACATTGCATTTTCTTTTCCAACTGGGGAGGAACCCAGCTAAATCTGCAGAGTTTGAGAGCTTGCAGAACTCCAGAATAATTTAGTCTCGCATTTGGAAATGGAACTCAACTTCAGTTCCCTGAGCAAAACTGGCACAATTTCTCTTCCATCCAGCCTACACAGGATGGCCTGGGGACAGTCTCACTCTTAAGGGGTAACTTTTGGCAGCCTGATGAAGTGCAGGCTCTAGATGGATTGCTGTACTCGTGCTCGAGTAAGGGAAACAAGCTCCATCAGCTTGGGTGGTTCCATTTTTGTTGGAATCTTTCAGAACTAGGTTACAGCCTCTGCTGTGGAGTTTGACTTCACTGTTCAGTTGCCTTTGTAGACACAGAAGGTGCTTGAAGCTGCATGAAATGGCCTTTGGGTGAGCTCAGGACTGGCCAAAGTCTGAACTGGTTTAGCTTGGGGGATTCACTGCAGCTGCTGCTCCAAATCCAGTTTGGGATGGGTCCCAGTGATGTGGAAAGTAAAGCCGCCTCTCACTTTAGCAGGAAGTGTTCTGTACCACCATCCCCCTCCTGGAAGAGAGAGGAGAAAGTGCCTTGGGTGCATGTACAGTCCTCCAGAGCAAGGTGGGATATGGGACACAAAAAGACTGCTGGGCATGTACCAAAAAGACTAGCAATGTCAAAAACCCTAGCTTGGATTTCTTCACTTCCTTGGTCTGGAGCCCCCAGAGCTGCGTTTGTGAGAAGAGTCAGCTGCATCTTCAGCCTTGATGGGAGAAGCAGGCGGGGAAGAGCTTGGCTGGACTCTGGCCATTTGTGCCTCGGATGTGCTGTGGCAAAAGATGAATAATGCAGAGAAGTACCAGCTGATAAGAACTGGGAGCCCATCCTTGTTAAAGCCGGTATTAGACTCAGACCTTCATGAGATCTACTGCCTCAATTCCACGGTTCAAAGCACATTTGGTTAATTAGTACATTAACTAATTAACTTTCTCAGCATTCCAGGTAGGGAGTATCTATCTCCCAAAGGAGGAAACGAAGTGACTCGCTGAGACTGGATGCAGGAGCTCAGCAATGCAGCTGTTAAGTCAGGTTTTTTTCCTTCCCAAATGATTCTGTTGTTGCTGCTTCTGCCTTATGTACATTGTTCCCCTGAGACAGAAATGGAGGAGTCTGAAAGATTGCCAAGAGAGTGCTCAGGCCTGGTGGGGAAAGGTGCCACTGGACAAACCTGGAGGGGAAAGAATCCATCCAAATATACCCAGAGAAGGCAGTCTGCTTCACCCATATGCTCACACCAACTAAGGAAAAAGGCGAATGCCATTTCTCCCCATTCACAAGGAAGGTATTTCTCATCAGCACATTAATAAAATATCCCTTTGCTTCTTACTCACATTTTCTATCCACTCTAAATTTCATGAAGCAGAAGCAAATAGGCCAGTGCAGGAAGGAGAGAGCATGTGAGAAGTGATGGTGGGGCAATGTTTGTATGGGGTCGCTGGGATGTGAGTAGAGCAGCAGGATAAGACCTGAAGAGACTCCAGCAAACAGCCAGAGGGGAAGCTTTGATGCTGAGGAAGTCCACCACCTCAAACACATGATGATGAGCAGCTGATTGCCACAGCTTCACAATGTGGTAGGAAAAAACAGAGCTAAAGCACAAGGATAGAGTTCTTTGGCTTGCAAGACCCACAAGAGCATCACAGACCCTTTCTCATGAGTCCTGATCACAAACAGAAATGGGGGTCTTGTTCTCCCCACCCAGCTCTGATCTGAAATCAGACTAAATGCTTTGCTCTACCTACTATCAAGTGACAATCCTTGGCAGCAAGTATATGTGTGTAGAAGGATGAGAACGAACTCCTACCTGGTTCATCCCTGAGGAAAAGAGTCTTCTGAAACTTAAGTATGGGCCCATATGCCTTACCAAGCCTTTGCTCCAGGCTTTCAAGTGGTTTTTGCCCAGGCAGTAAGCCCTTCACAACCCTGGAAGCTTGAACAGCAATGTCAAGGGTGTGCCTTGAACGAGAGCTCTGGTGAGGCCACAGCAGCAGCATCTGAAAGCAGAACACCAAGAGCAAGTGGCCCGTCCTGTAGAGGGGACTCCTTTCAGGACCACCTTTTAATTTACCACCAGTTTACTAAGCCCACAGCAGCCCAGATTGGAGGCTACAAAAATATCCCCCTGCTCAGCAGCTCCTCCCTTGTCCTTTGTAAAGCTTCAGCATTTAATTGTATTCACACCTCCGTCTCCTCACACGAGCCATCTCAGCTCTCTCAGTAACCCAAGCCCACAAAACCTGTGCCTTTGTGAGCTCTTCTCCTTGCTCACACAGTCAGACACCTTCCCCTCTTGTTTATTCTTAAACTCTTATTCCCACATTTCACCATGTGCACAGCCCCCCCCCCATTTCCCCATTTGACCAAAATATATTGAATAAGCAACTAGAGCTGAAGGGCTATATGCAATTTTGTGTGGGCTGTGAATATCTTCAGCAATCCCAGCGCCCCCCCCAGTCCCTTATTTCTCCACCTCAGGACCCACCAGGGAGGTGCTGCCTAGCTGATCCTGGGGCCCTCTTACTGGGAAAGGCAAAACACCCCATCTGTAAATCTATCTTTCCTACCTTGTTCGTAATGCGTTTTCACTTAGAATAAGATTAAAAATAAAAGTTTCTCAGTTTGTCAGGGTTTTTCTAGAAGAGAGTATTGGTGCCAGAATACCTGAAATTGTTTCTCATTGCTAGCTTTGAGCTTCATGCTGCACGTGGCCATTTCTTGATCTGTTGCTGTAGGCATCCAGAGCCCTTTGGTCTTTATTCTGCAAGCTGCCTCGATGCTTTTCCTGGAAGAGTACTGCACAAGAAATACAATATTCTCTCAGTGTAAAGGCTAGAATTTTCAAGTGAGCCTTGCCTTCCCAAACCCTATTAAAATAAACTGGACTTGGATCTCTCAAATACCTTCAAAATTCCTGAACTGCAAGGTTAATATGAAGCTCACAAACCTACCTCTGAGGTCGTACGGCTCCCCACCAAGCCCATGTGGGGAGACAGGATGGGCAGGCACCTGACAGAATTTGTTACGGGTGATGCTTATTTTCAGGGATATTTTTAATAAGGCAAATCAATCACAGCAAATTACTAAGGAATAAATCCACAACAGTCTTCACCTGGAGATCTTAGGTTACTTTGCAGAAAGTTGATGAGGATCAGATAGTGAGGAATAGTGGTTATTAAAAAAAATGTTATGATTTTAGATTTCTTCACAGGATAATTCAAGATGCTGGCATTATGTTTCTGCTCTGAATTACTCTGCAGAGAAATTGTCCTCCCCACTGAATAGATAAAGCTTAGCAGGTCCAGCCTCCAGTGCTTAAATTTATCCCACATGAATATGCCACAAAGTGCCTTGTCCAATTAACAACCTTCCTTACAGGATTTTCTTACAAGATCTGTAACAGCTTCAAAACTGTCCTAGGTTTTGGCATTTCCAGTTTTCTGCATCCTTAGGGGATGGGGCTTGTTAACTGGGAACTCTCACCCATCCTAAATCCTGTGAATAGTCCTGATTTTCACGGCTTGTCTCACCTACAGAAGCAGAGAGCCCAGGGGGTGTTTGATTTTTGTGCTCCTAAGGGTCTTCCCTGGCCTGGGCACTCTCACACAAGTTCATGAGGTGTTTGCCTTGCTCTAAAAAATTCTCGTCTGGTTTTGGTCAGGACTTGAAGGGACTTAACCTCTGGTGGTGGAGGGTGGGATTCACCTGTGCAGCTTGTTGGCTTCTTCTGTTCGCTCAGCCCTGTGCTTTAGGGAGAGGCGGGTCGAGCGGAATGTTTCTCTGGTCCCTCAAGCCGTCAGCGTGCTGTCGGGGTGGGCAGTTGTGGTGTTGGTCTGTGAAAGGGTAGAAAGATGAAAGTCACGGAGCTCGTAAGGTGCTTTGCAGGCGTGAGGTGCTGCTGGAGACCCACTCGGTCACTGGGCAGGCAGGGCTGCCTGCAAACCCCGCTGCCTGCAGCAGGGCTCAGCCCCATCCTCGCTGCTCGCACAGCCTTTCCTTCCTCCCGGCGTGCGCGGAGGGAGGAGGACAGCGCTGCCCCTGTGCTGTGGGCAGGTACCGCCAGCTGCCCGCACTGTCCCCCGGTGTGCTCGAGAGTGGAAAGGCATCGCTGCAGGCCAGCACAGACCCTGCACGGGCCTCGACCATGGGGCTCCATTTCTGAGGCCGGCTCGTCCAGATGGGAGCGAGCGAGCAGACCTCGGGTCGCTCCTCCCTGGACCTCACCACAGGTGCCGTTAGGATGCGGGTTGTAGAGGCCATGCTGCCGCCCAGCTGCCATCCCAAGGCCTCCTCGCCTGCTCCGGGTTCCTCTCCCCCTCCCTGCGGGTGTTATTTACACCGTTTCCTGCCCAGGGAAGTTCAGGAGTTTGACGTTACCGGGTTGGTTTCCGCTCTCCTGCCTGGCTCCCATCGGGAGCTCTCGCAGAGCCCGAGCCCTGCGGTGCCAGCCGTGGCTGGGCAGGAACCAGCCCATGGCAGCGGGCAGGAGGGAGGTGCCAGCCAGGCCCAGGGAAGGCAGCGTAACCCCTGTCAACTGGCCTGGGAGGGCTGGAAAAGCCGACCCCATGTCCGTCCCTCCGCATGGGTCCTGCTGTGGGGCTGCTCAGCCCCGGCGGGAGGAAGGGAGGACGCACCCGGGCATCGCCGCAGAGCTTTTGGGTTCCTGCCGAATTGACGCCCTCCCCTCTCCCTCCCTCTCCCCCCCCCATCCTTCCCGTGTGCTCCCGCCTGGCCCGCGTCTCCCCTCCCTTCCCTTCTCCCTCCCATCCCACAGAAAACAAAATGGCTGCTGCATGGCCATTTTGTTTTCCGTCTGGAAGGGGGAAGCCAGGACGCTGGGACTTGGCTCTTTTTTGGAGGCTGCGGCCATGTTCGAGCCCAACTCTCCCGCTCTACGTGGCACCGGCTGTAGCAAGAGAAAAAAAAAAAAAAAAAAAAAAAAAAAAAAAAAAGGACCTTTTGGAACGAGACCAAAGTCAGAGGCAGAGAGTGGGTAGTTTTGGCGTATGTTGAGCACTGAAAATGCCTGGAATTGCCAAACTGAGCTTTTGTATTAGCAGCATAAGGCTACTCGGTGCATGCAGAGTCGCGGGGCTGCACGGTATAGCCGGACGGAAAGGTTTGTTCGCTATATTCAATAAAACAGCCCTCTTTTCTTCTGTATTTATAAAGTACCAGAGAGCACTGTTGTCTAATTTGTTTTTGGACAGGCGGATGGTTTTACACATCGGCTTGGTATGATTAGAGCCGGTCATTGCCGGACGGTAGCATTTTAACCTGTTGTGTGTCCTCTTGTACTTGGTGAATGTAAGATCTGACCTTGCCACGGATCTGTCAGAGCCTGGATTTAGCTGATGTGATCCGGAGGATTTTTTTTTTATTATTATTATTATTTTTTTAGGGATTTTTGTTTTGCTTATTGCCTTCTTGCCTTGAAAGTTTTCATCTTGGGAATACAAAATCTTAATTTAAATATTAAAAGAAATAGCTGTTCTTGGCTTTTTAAGCCCTTGCTTTTCTTACAAGGATGGAGCTGTACTGTGACAACAAGCTGTTTACTGCACCAGCGTGTGTATCCTGCACACATTAAGGTGTGATACACGACAGAGACGCCATCAACAGGAACATGCCTTGAAAGTTTAAGGGAACTTGGTGGCGTTACCATACAAATTTGCGCAGAAGCATGGCAAAAATACCAGAACATGCGCCAAATAAAAGCGATTTTTTTTTTTTTTTTTTAAAAGTGATTCTGCATTTCCTTCAGTAGCCTGGATGTCTTGGAGTTAGTAGTCACGTCTCTTCGTTCACAGACGCTTGGAGGAGCTGATCTCTGTCCAGTAGCATGGGGGGGAATCGGGCTCTGATAAGGCATCGATGTTGGGGTGATCGTCCTACCTTTCCTTGAGGGGCTGCCCGGACATCTGGAGAGAAGCAGACACTTTCAGAAAGGAGCTGGGAAGGAGAGCAGAAAGAGGTGAAATCGCTTTTCTTGCACAGCAAGGTATTTGCCTCCATATCTGCTTGGCTTGCTTGCAAATGGACAATGTGGAGAATTGCACGGGCAGCGGTGGTCCCGGCGCCGGGGCTGCGTGTGTGGGCGCTGGGCGGGCGGTTCGCGTTGCAAATTAAACGTTTTGGTCCAAATCTACGTTAGGGGTGGATGTTACCTGCACACCTTTCGTGAGCAGCTTTTGAACTGAATAGCGAGAAGGAAAACAATATTAATGGAAGAATTTTATCGAGTATTACAGGAAAGGATTTTTTTTCCTTTAGATTTCTTTTACTTAACCTATAGAACTGGGTGTGGAGCAGGTGAAAATAAACCAGAAAGATATTTTTTCTCTTATATCTCTTGACTGTTAGTATTTTGGAGAAATTAATCTATGAAATATCAATAGCACCTGTTTTACTTTTATGACAAAAAATTCTGGTTTGTGTTTTTTTTTTTTTTTTTTCCTTCAGGAGAGTGCAAATTATATGCTAATTTACAGGGAAAACACATGAATGTTTAGGAAAACCGTTAGCTGTGTGGCCACCTTTAATAATGGCTTTATGAAAGGTTGATAAAAGATAAGAAGTCGTGTAACAAGCAGGTTACAGGTGCCTGTATTATAGATAACGATACCAGATTCGTTAATGACAATCCAGATGTTTATAAACATCTGATAGGACGCGAGACAACCTCCAACAGACGAGCAGCTATTTATTAAGATACCTGCTAAGTGTTTAATAATAAGTGCCACGACAGCGTTGATAGGAAATACTACCTATGTCATTCAAAGAGATGGAGGCAAAACATTGCTGAGAGACGGGGGCTGTTGCAGCAATGAACTCCAAATATTTTTACTTCCCTTTCCCTATCCGCAGCACCTTTATTTAACTCTTTTGAAGCACGATATTTTAATGTCAGCTCCAGGGTCAGGTGTCTGGGAAGATGGTTGGCCTTGCTTTTTGCTGAGAGGTTCGCCTGGCCTGTAAGAAATTTTTTTTTTTTTTTTTTTGCTTTCCAGTGGCATGGAGTGCACTCAAGATGTTTTTCTGGGATGTCTGCTGCTTTTTCTCTGTCCGACTTCCTCGCTGCCGGCTCTGAACGGTGCTGTATGTGTCTGCACGCCCCGGCAACATTGGGGAGCTATTGAAAACCTTCCCTTTTCTTTTTGTTTTCACTTATTTTGTGTTTGATTTTTTTTTTTTTGGGGGGGGTGGTGGTCTGTTTTTATTTTTCTACTCCAGCAACGTGGCGAGGTGAGGCCATGGAGTCACTCCCGGCTTCCCTACAGGCAAAGTTAAGGAAACAAAATGGCCGACGGTCAGCCATTTTGTGCCAGCGCAGCCGGCTGGCTGCACGCAGGCTTGGCGGTGCTTGGGGCCGGTTCTGCCCCAGTCCAGCCTGTGTTCCAGGAGGCTGAAAAGCCTCTCAGAGATGCAGGGCCCTGATTTCCCGCTGAGAAGCCCTGCCTGTCCCCGGCACGTTTTGGCACCGACGCGCGGGACTGCGGCTATACAAAGGCTGAAAGCAGTGTCTGCTTTTAAAGGAGCGACTTTGTTGTTTTATGGTTTCCTCCTCCCTCCTCCCCCCTCCTCCATTTCATTCAGTGCTCCTTAATAAACCAGATCAGCTCCTCAAAGCTTCGGAGCCTTTCCAGCTTCTCTCTAAGGCGGGCTCCGTGCCTCCTCGTTTTAAAGGCAGAGACTTGGCCATGCTTGGGCATCCTTGATCTGCAGATGCTTCATAATTCGGGGGGCACCAGCTTGGGTTGCCTGCTGGGGATCTGATCGGCTGGTCATCACAAGCCACCCTGAGCCCTGCTAACCGAAGAACAGTTGTAGGTCACTTTTCCCTCCCAAAAATGAGTCTGAAAGCTGGACTGGAAATGCCATTTTTTTGCCAGCCTGGAGGATCTTGCTGTGAAGAAACATATTCATCCTTTACCTGCCAAATTCTCTCACCCCTCCAAGCACCTCTAGGCAGCGGGACTGTGCTGTGGTACACGCTGAGCATAGGGGCTTCCCTGCAGTCTCTTGCACAGACTGAGATTTTTCCACAAAAATCAAGTTTGGCTAGGTTTGGAGGGACTCATGAATCTGAGAAGGGAAAAAAAATTAACAGTGCCACTACCTTAAGATCTGCACAGAAAATGGGTTTTTTCAAAGAGGTCCAGTTCTTAGCAGTCAAGTATCCGAAAATCTTCAAAAGCTGGTTTTAAATAACTTAGAAGGTGGTGAGAGGCTTTGGGGTATAGGCTTCCGACTCCTACAAACCCTGTTGGCGATTTTATCCTGAATTTTGCATAGCTACATCACATCCAGGTACTGGTAAACCTAATGCTTCAGCAGCAATACGCTACAAGGGAAGGTTTTGTGTCTGGAAAGCCGGGCAGAGCTGGCATGCAGCTCACTTCGGCGATCGCCATGGGATTTTTGCGGAGAATCTCAGTAGACACGGAGTTTGCACAAATCTTATGGCTGCATGGATATATGACTAATTCATAAGGCCTGTGCGTGAAAACCCAGTGGGGTTTTATCATTGAGCTGTTATCCAGTATGTGTGTGATCTTCTCTCTCCCAGGATCTCTGATTCTCCTGCAGATATTAAAACAGAACATCGCTTTTTCACTTTCTGTCAGACAGCTGGGAGAGGTGGATATTGGTCTGTCCTAACCTGGTGAGGCTGGCCCAGGGAAACCAGATACTGGAGCAAGACTTCCCAAGACTGGTTCCAGTGTTAGCTTTACCACGGACTTCTTGTGTGATCGTTGGAAAATTTGGTCATTTGTCTGCTTCTCCTTCCTTCCTCATCTTGGATTTTGGTGGTTTAGACCACGAGCCATCCAGGAGAGCAGCCTGCTGTCACTGCAATTTGTGTAGCACCAAGTGTGACAGTGATACTGAGGGTAGGATGGTCATAGTGATCCTTACCAAGCACAATATTTCTAAATCCTCCGGTTCGACTTCTTTCTTCACATATCCTGGCAAGATCGGGATTGCAGAGTCAGCAGCTGGGTATTCCCAAAACCTATACTCATTAAGACAATTATTATAATTAAATCTCCTGTTTTCAGGATTACTTATAGAAGTCAGAAGGGATTTTTTTTTTTTCCTCTCCACGTATAATTAGATCTATGGGAACTAGGAGTTATTTAATGTAATTTCCCACCCACAGTTTGAGATTGGCCCAAATGCCTATTCTCTGCAATGGTATCAAGAGTGACCTTTTAAATGCCTGGCCTACTCGTTTTGCTTGTATGTTTAAAATAATATAAGCCACCAGATTGAGAATCAGGAATAATTATTCCTCCGGGTCAGTTGCCAAGAGTCTCTCTGGAGAAGATGAATGTCCTCTCCTGTATGCATCACCTGATGTGATCATCTGGGCCCCCTCCCTCCCCAGTCCTCCACCACTGCAGAAACCTCCGGCTTTCTTGTCACCAGGATCCCTTCTCCTTGATGCCTACGGCACGAGCTTAAGTTTTGGGAAGATGAAACACTTTAGTCTAAAATAATACTTCTGTCTCTGAGGAGGCGGAGTGGCCTGTGACAGAGCTTTGAGCCTGACTGTAACCTCGGTGAAGCTCTGGCTGGTGTTGCATGTCCTAAGGAGTGATGGGCAACCTTTGTGCATCACTTTCTATGTCCATAAAACAGGAAGAATAACATTTCCCGTCAGAAGGCTCTTTGGGATGCAAGGTACTTGGCACTGTGGATGGGCTGGGTACTTAAACGTTATAGGAAGCAGTCCTGCAACATTGATTTTTTGGACGTTGTTTATACCCTGACGCACTGGGAGAGGCCTGGGCCAGATGGCCTGGCACAGTGGGTCATCCCTTGTGAAGGTTGAGTTTGTCAAAGGAAAATAAGAGAGTTACTGGGACTGTGTTGGATGCCAGTGAGGACTTTTGGACAGCTCTGCAAAGGAACAGGGGCACTTTCCAAACCTTCCTGCAAAGATACCCTTGTACTCTCACCTCAGGGATCCCCGCCACAGTAGTTCACCAAACCTTTGGCAATCTCACCTATTTAGGCTGTTGCCTGTTAGCTGTGGAAGCACAGAGATTTAGGCAGCCTTTGTCTCTTTGGGGACTCGTGCCTTAGCTCCTGCCTCTCCCACCACAACCCTCAGCAGATGTTTGGGAGGCTGGGGGCACCTCCTGCTGAGCTCTCATGGGAAGTCCTCCTTGGGGTCTCTGCTGTGCTGCACATGCAGCCCGCTTAATGTGCTACTGGTGGCTTCCTTTTCATTACGGCTGGCTTTAATCTTCAAGGGGAATTCTTTCTCATTGCAAAAGAGCTCACACGTTTCTCTTAAACTACCGACTTAATACCTTGCATCTGTACTTGGGTGTGCAGAGAATGAAAAACTCTCAGAAGGTGAGCCAAAGGCTTGAGGGGAAGCCAGTCTGTCTCAGATCCATGCTAATATTGCCTGGCTGTGCTATAGCATTAAAGGGACACCAAGTCTGCATGTTGCACTCATTTGTTTAGGAAATGAGATCTGCCTTGATGTACTCAATACCATTACATTTGCAGCCTAAAAGCTTCCTTGTACTCAGTTATTTCTAATCTGCTCAATTCCCTGGAGTGCAGAGCAGCTAAATTGATGGATGCTCTTATCTGGTGTGTCAGGTTTGTTCTAGATGTGCTGTGTGTTCAAGAGGTGAGGTCAGCCTGGCTGTGTGTTAGTTGGCATTATGGCAGTTGCAGGAGGGCTGTGCTAGCTGTGTGTACAGCCCTGGGTTCAAAGGGGAGGGCTGCTGCTTCTGTAAGCCCTTGGGTACATAAAGTTTGCAGCCAGTGTGATTGCCAAGGATAAAATATAGTCCAAGAGGACTGAAGGAGGGTCAAAGAAGGGAGCTCCAGGACAAGGTTGGGTATGAGACTCCTTTTCCCTAACGTCATGAAGCCTGATGAATTTTCACGTGTTTCTCTTCACAGGAGCCGCAGAGCAGCCGGTGCCTGGGTAAGGATCATCTCATTGCCTTAGACTGCCCTGGTCCCAAGCTGTCCTTGAGGCTGAGGTAGTAGATTGAATAGTTGTGGAGTCCTATCCTCCCTTTGAGCTAACTATACAATCTACTGTCTTTCCTAAGGAGACAGTCAGGTCTTCAGCTCTCGTCACCTACTTCTGCTCCAAGCGTCGAGGCAGGTGGTGCAAGTAGTGCAAAGCCAGTGATACAGCCGTGACTGAGGCCAGACCTCTGCACTGCTCTGTGGAGGTGAGGTAGTAGGTTGTATAGTTTGGTGGGAGGGATTTTATCCCATTTCAGGTGATAACTATACAGTCTATTGCCTTCCTTAAAGAGCAGCAAAACCACTGGAGGAGGCTCAGCCACAGAGCTCCTGAAGCAGCACTTCTTTCTGTAGAGGATCCCAAAACAGCACGACATTGTTGAACAACCCAGTGGGTCTTCTCTTACAGCACCCAGGATTGCATCTTCCAGGGACTGCCCTGTGCCTCGGTCGTATGAGCACAGAGCCACCTGCTAACAGAAAACCTATCTCTGTTTAATGGGTGCAAGAGAAACCCTGAAATGAGTTGGTGCATCAGCTCCTGGTGTCCAGTTTATTCGGGTTTTTTTCAGGAGGTGGCCTCAAGTAGTAAAGGGTTTAAATGTGCTATTCTTTTCTAGTCTGTCCTTGAGTCTGGAGGGGACTGGATCCTGTGGTACAAAGAGGATAGATCTGAGCTTGTGATTTAAGTTTGTTGCACCCAGTTCTGAAGTCTGGGTTAAGAACTAGATCCAACAGGAAGCTTAGCTTGTGGACTCAAAGCCCTGGGAGCTGATCAGATTTGGCTGGTTGGCCCCTGCTCAGGAAATGCATTCTGTTCTGGACAAGTTCCCAGCTCTCCCATGTTACAGAGTTACAGGGTGTTTTTTTCTGATTTGATAATCCATATCAACCTAACTCACTTATATGCAAACCCTGGTGAGGAGATTAGGACTCCTGTGTATTTATATAGAATAAGACAACAGTTCAGTCTAACACCCTGTGCTAGAGAAAGAGACAGGTAAAGAAGAGATGTGAGCCAAAGGGAGCAAGTCCTAATCCTTCTGGGTTCTCCCAGGCAGGTAGCACTGTCGTCTGACAGCAGACATATGAGAAGACAGCGTGCTTCAGAGCTCTGGCACTTGACAAGGGACAGGGAATCGTTATTTCTTCTCTTTCTTAGGAGCAGATGGGACTATCCCTCTGCCATAGCCCAATGTAAGCAGGATCAAGTCCATGACTGGAGCTGCAACACGAGCAGGGCTGCATCAGTTCAAGACTGAAGGGCATCTCGGGCCATTATCACTGCCGTCTCACTGTCAGGGAGATGTGTGAGACCTGAGACATCGGGCAGCGGGGGCAAGCAGAGGACATCTTCTCAGATGAAGTGGGAGGAAGAGAGCTGCAAAAGAAATTGGAGTCCTCAAATTTCACCCGGAGCAAACACACATGGAGACTCAGACCTGACTGCTTGGGCCATGGGACTCCCCAGAATAAAGGAGCTTGTTTAAGGCTCCTCTGCTTCTTGGGATGGGGCGTAGCTGCAGCGAGGCTGGGACGTGACTTCCTCGGGCTGGGCAACAGCTGGTGGGTGGGGATGCCGCAGTGTCTAGCAGCAAAGGAATGCAGTCCTCTCTCCATAAATCTGGCTCTTCAGCAGTCCTGGCGACTTGCTGTGCAAAACTACAGCTTGGTCCTCTTGGATGCCTTATTGTCCTCTAGCTGCTAGCTGAGGGGCAGGGCTCCTACCCGCAAATTGCTTGGAAGGTACCAAAATAACACCACAAGCATGGGAACAGAGCGGCACATCCACATCGTATTTAAGAGGTACCCCCTAGAAAAGAACTAATCCTGTGTGTCCCAAAGTCAGTTCAGTCCCCCTTCATTGCATCGGTGTCAATGCAGAGAATCTCAAGCAGTGAAATTGTGTGAGCTCGAAGCCATGAATAAAATATTACTGGAGATATTCTCTTTTGAAAATAAACTTGTTTTGAGTTTTTTTTCAAAACGTGTCCTTTTACTGCCTTGAAGTGAGCTTGGATGGTGAACTGGGATCTCTAGAGGGGTGGCCAGCGTCCCTGACTCTGTGCCACTGACCAAATTCTCCATTTGACCAAAATCCTGAGCATGTAAGGGAAGCCACAGCCAGGACACGTGGGGCAGATCGGGTTGGCCGGGCAGCTGAGACCATCTGCTTTGGCTGTCAGTAGGTGCTTTCCTGGGCCAACCTGAATCCTGTCACAAAGCTCAAACCTGCTTCCTCACCTCAGTCAGCACAAGGGTTTCTCTCTGCCTTGGACAGCCCTCGCTATAAGCATGTTTATAACTCTGATACCAGCAAGGGGTGAACACAGGGACTTGCAGCCTGCACTAACCCATCGTCTTGTCTCTGATAAGTCATAACTAGGGCTCAGAAACCTGCCAAGGCAATATTTCCTTTCTCTAATGCTTCCTGGTATATGGGAGAGAGCAGCCTCTGCCCAGGAGGGAGGTGAGCAGGTTGTCTGAGCTTATAACTGTGGAAATTTGGGACACCCAGCTAACTCACTGGCCAGGATGCCCAGGCCCGTTTCAGCATGGCAGCTGTGCTGTGGCAGCAATGCCATCACTGGCCACAGTGGCCACAAGGGGTAGGCGCCTTCTTTTAGCAAAAAGCAGCCAAGAAACAAGAGGGAGAAAGGTGGGTCCCCACCAGAACCCCCGGGGACACTGCAGGACGAGAGCACATTCAGCCCCAGTACTCCGAGGGATATGGGGCAGCTTGCTGGACCTACGGCATCACGGCCCCAACTGCGAACTCCCCAGGACGGTGCCTGTGATTGCCCCGACCCTTCCACCTCACCATGTTCTGGGGAGCTTCGGGAGCACGAAGCCAAGTGACCTCTCACTCAACCTGAAGCGGGCACGTCCCTCTCTGCTGGGAAACAGGATCCAGGGTTGGCAGGGGAACCAAGCAGGCAGGGTGAGCGTAGCAGCCAAGCCTTATAAACACCACAAATCTCATTATTTTAACCCAACTGACCACAGCTGATGATTAAATGCCTCCTCCTCCTCCCACCAGACATGGCTATGGGGCTGCCAGGACCCAGCAGTATCTTTGCCAGGGTGTTGGCCCCTTTCTCCCTCCAGGAGTTGCCCACTGCATCACCCGGGTGCCAGCGCATCCTTCATGCCAATCCCAGAAATGGTGTGGAAATGCCACAAAAGTCTCCTTTGAATGTTTTGTGTCCTCCCCTGTGCACCACACCATACCCTGCCCTTGCCATAAGGTCACGTTCCCTCCCTCCCTAAACCCTCCTAATTTAGGATTAAACCACACCAACTCAAATACTGGTGCTGGCAGGGTTCAGCCCCACTGTCCTGGGGTGGAGGGGGAAGAGGAAAGGAGATTTGCCTTCTGGTTTTGCATTTTCTGTTACAAGGAACTCTATAAATAGGTCCGTGCACAACTGCATGTTTCCAGAAGTCAAAAGCTTAAGGAAAACAAGATTCAACAGTTTTTACAAGGTCCACTAGCCCCAAAATAATGATAAAATATTAAAATCCTAGAATTATTTTGATGGGCTGATGCTAACGCTGTTTATCAGCAGCACCATTGTTCCCAGCTCCACGGTGGCTCTCAGCAGGGTGAAGGATTCAGCGTTGCAAAAAATCAGGTGTTGACCAAATGCCCTGATTTTACTGGGAGGAGAAATGCTTTTCTGCTCTTTTTGTTGTTTATAGGGAATTACTGCTATGTCCTCCTTCACACAGATGGAAAAGCAGTCAGACTCTTAAATGCCCTCCCAGCTCCATCCCTGCCTGAACCCTCGCCCTGTACAACCGGTGACCACCGGCCACTCTCTGTATTTCTCTCGTCTGCCCCTACCCCAAGGCTGGATTTTTTTTCCCCGAAAGCAGCTCAGCAGCAGGAGCTCAGCCTGCAACGAGAGCGTACAGCAGCCACGGCACCTGGGCAGGAGGTTATTTTTAATCTGATTCTTAACTACATCTCATGCTTGTGATTAAATAAAGCACTAAACTCCCTGTAGGGTTCTGCGTAGCGAGTTCAGAGCTGGCCAGTTCTCTGCGGTGTCTCTCCCACTGCCATCTGCCGGTCACCAGGGCTGGTGGTGACCGTGACCTAAAAAAACCCCTCAGGCAGCTGGTTTCCTGCAGGAGAGCGGGTGCTGCTGGGCTCCTGCTGTAGGATTTCAGGGAGAAGGGAAGGGCAGAGCCGCAGGGCAGCCTGGCCAGGCAAAGCAGGGGCGGGAGGATGGGGAGAAGCAAAAAGCGAAGGTCCAATCCCAGCGAGTTCACAACCTGCGAGGCCCTTTCCCCACGTGCTTCTCGCAGCTGGGTGATGTTCTACAGTGAAAATGCTGCAGAAACTTGGCATCTGGGGACACATGCTTGCATTTAACTTCTTTTTTTGCTGTAAAGATGAAAAAGTATGTGTTTGGGGGTGAGAGGCTGGCTGCTGGGCCTCTAAAAACAGGGAGCCAGAAGCGCCCCAGCCCCAGGTTTTTTGTGGTGGTTTTTTTTTTTTTTTTTCTGAGCTCTCTTGCTCTTGCTTTCCTTTCCCAAAAATTCCTGGTGGGGACATATTTTTGCTCTGCACTAAGCAGGACCTTGGGAAATATTCCCTATGTCATCCTCAATCTCCTCATGGCTGCTGCTTTTACACCGGATTAAAAACATTAAATTGCAACCTTGCAAAAATCAGCACCCGGATGTTTCTGGAAAGGAAAAAAATCTTCCAACACCCCCAGGACCCACACTGTCTTTTAGCAAATCTACCTAAGCACACAGTCAAGGACATTTTACAGATATAATAAGGCGGCCCCCGGCCTCCAGATCCCCCAGTGAGACACTGCACGCCCCACAACAGGGTTTCACAACAGGATTTATTCAGTGCATGCTCTGGGGATGAACAGGACACAACATCATGGGGAAGGACACGAATATTGGCCTTCAGGACATTCTCCACCTCATCTATTTAAGAAATCAAAGGATGTGACAACCAGAGCAGGGACTGTATCTCCTAGTCCCTTCCACCGGTCTGCAAAGCTTGAGCCATATTTAACACACCTTCCTGGGAATCCTCAGGTGAAGGGAGGGGAGACATGAGGGAATAAAACACACAGCGTCCCAGACAATGAAAGTGGTCCTGTAACAACTCCTGGAACCACCCGTAATCTCCAACATCATTCACTTGACTCTCTTGAGCTCAAATTGTACAAGCACATGTAATGACCTTTTTCTCCTGGACCAGGTTCCACCACACGCAAAATATATGTCAACTGGGATCTGTATCTAAATTCAAATACACTTAAGTTATGCAAAGAAGGAAGCCATGCAGAAGAAAGCTGTACAGAGAAGTCGGTAACTCCTCTTTAGCACTGAAGGGTTTTCTTCTGTGCTTGCACACAGGTGCAGGCACACGCGTAAAATAACGTCATGGCAATGGACTAACTGTGGAATGGGTACATGTTGCAGAGAGCAGAAGAGAGGAAGAGACAAGGGTTGCCGAGGTGTGAGGAGGAGAAAGGAGTACATCTGGGTAGTACTGGCCATAGCTACCAGAACCAGGAAGGAAATAGAAAACCTCTCCTGTGGAACAAAAAAAAAGAAAAAAAAAAAGCCACTCTTTTTTGACAAGGTGGGGTAAAAGATGAAGCTTCTCCAAAATTGAGACAGACAGACACATCAGGAGGGGAAAAGAGCGTTTTTGTTGGAAACTCATCCTGACAAACACCAAATCCAACCACCATGTCTCATGGCCACTCGCGTTTCCAAGTCGTTCTGCTTTCCCTGGGGACACGGTGCGGCGGAGCCTGCCAGCCACACAGGTGGGTGGGACAGCTCATCACTTCCAGTTTGGAAACGGACCAGAAGCCCAGGCTGGCTGGGAAGAAAGGAGAAGGGTCCAAGGTCACCAGCATTATGGCAGACACCCTCCTGCCCTTGGGTCTCCTCAGGAAGGGGACCAAGTTCCCATGGGACTGCCAGCTGCCCTTGGCTCGCCGGGGCTGGAGCAGATGAGGCAGGGTAAGAAGAGAGCGTGTCAACCGGAATTGTCTGTGGTGTCTCCCAAGCCTACCAGCGTTGTGGAACAACCAATGCTGAAGAAAGCCTTGGTTACTGGTGCAGGGACAGCTGAGAAAGACCATTCAAAGCAGAAGGCCCACCACGATGACACTGGGTAGGAGGAAGAGTGAAAGCCCCAAGTATGTAGCGGGGGCTCCAGCCGTGGGATGATCCATGCTCGTCTGGTCTGAGTTTGTCTCCAGTTCCTCAGTGTCCAGGGCACCTGCTGGCAGAAGAAAACCCAGAGTTAAGGGGGAAGATGGGGACAAAAGAGAACATCCCGCTCATGCAGGTCCATCAGTGACGTGCACCAAGGCAGCAGCGCAGCGATCCAGCGAAGGCGTGACACGGCCGTGGGTTAGTGGGGAGCAGGCTGTAAACAGAACCATGCTGCACGAACGAGACATCCGACCTTACAGCGTTAGAGGAAAGAGTGAGGAAAAGGGTTGGTGCCACACACGAGAGGAGGATCCAGAGGACCAGTCTGATACTGGTTCCTCCCAAGCGCTCTCCATGCTGCTTGGGGATCACTGGACGTCTGCGTGTCCATGCCAGGACAGACCCCACAATCACCTTACCTGAGAGGGAGGTCTGGAAAGCAGGGCTCTGCCCTTTTTTTTCTTTGGAAGATGATGTTAAGCGCAAGAAGGTAGGCTCTTCAGGGCTGAAAACCACTGACTTTGAGGGGGTTATGAGTTCACCTTTATTGAAAACTAACTTGATCTCTGGAACAATTTGGCTGGGGGATGGAGGTGGACTGGAAAAGGCTGATTTCTCTTTCCCATCCTCTTTCCCATCTTTATTCATTTCTGGGACAGATTTGGGGCTGAAGGCTGTGCCCATGCTTTCTAGTAAGGCTGGATCCTTTGTAGTTAAGGGGCTAACAGGCTCTCCAGTGTCTACCTCTACTTCTGGAGATACTTTATAATCCAGGTCTAACGTGGGCTCAAAGGAAAGAGTTAACGCAGTTGCCTCAGTAGGATTGAGTGTTTCTGTTTCAATGGGTTCTGGCTTTGTGGTTGTGGAAGTTTTCGCTTGTATCTTGGCTGTCGTGGTAAGTGCTGGTGGTGGTGTGGTGATTTTTGGCTTTGCTGATGTCATAGTGGTAGGTGTTGGCTTGGCTGTAGCAGGCTTTGGCTTAGCCGCAGTTGTGGTGGGCTTTGGTTTGGTTGTAGTGGTGGTTGTGGTGGGTTTTGGTGTGGTGGGTGATGGTTTGGTTGTAGTGGTGGTTGTGGTGGGTTTTGGCGTGGTGGGTGATGGTTTGGTTGTAGTGGTGGTTGTGCTGGGTTTTGGCGTGGTCAGTGATCGTTTGGTTGTAGTGGTGGTTGTGGTGGGTTTTGGCGTGGTCGGTGATGGTTTGGTTGTAGTGGTGGTTGTGGTGGGTTTTGGTGTGGTCGGTGATGGTTTGGCTGTAGTGGTGGTTGTAGTGGGTTTTGATTTGGCTGTAGTGGTGGTTGTGGCGGGCTTTGGTGTGGTGGGTGTTGGCTTGGCGGTAGCGGTGGTTGTGGTGGGTTTTGGTTTAGTTGTAGTGGTGGTTGTGGTGGGCTTTGGCGTGGTGGGTGTTGATTTAGTCGTTGTTGTTGTGGTGGGTTTTGGCATGGTGGTTGTGAGCATGGTGGGCTTTGGCTGGGCAGCAGTGGTGGTGGGTGCTGGCATGGTGGGTTTTGGTTTGGCCATGGCTGTGGTGGCTGCTGGTGCTGCGGGTTTTAGCTTGGCTGGGGTTGTCAGTGGGAGGGTGGTGGCAGGTTTTGGCTTGGCTGTTGTTGCAATAGGTGCTAGTGTTGTGGGTTTTGGCTTGGCTGTGGTTGGGAGCATGGTTGTGGGTTTTGGCTTGGCTGTGGTGAGTGTAGTTGTGGGTGGTTTGGCTGTGGTTGTGGTTGGGAGCGTGGTTGTGGGTTTTGGCTTGGCTGTGATTGGGAGTGTGGGTTTGGGTGGTGGCTTGGTTGTGGTTGGAAGTGTGGTTGTGGGTGCTGGTTTGGCTGTGGTGGGCACTGGTGTTGTGGGTGCTGGTTTGGCTGTGGTTGTGGGTTTTGGCATGGCTGTGGTTGGGGCGGATGGGCTTGCCTTTGTTGTCACAGGGGCTGGAGTGGTCTCTTCTACAATGGGTTCTGGTAAGAGACGAAAAGGGCCACGGGTTAGGGCTGGGCTCAGCTGACCTCAGCGGATCCCCTGCACCGAGCGGGGCCACCAGCAGTCAACCGGGGCAGTGGGAAGCAACAGCCGACCCCTCTCAGGTCACTCTGGGCCATCCCCTGCTCCGGGGTTCCCAACCTGGAGACATCTTGTCTCCCTCACACAACCTCCTGCCTCAGGATGGGGGCAGCCATGCCTGGCTCAGGGGGTACGGGGTCCTTGTCTGCCCCTCCTCGAGGCAGCTGACCTGCCGTAGGCGCTGCCATTGCACCTCATGTCTCATGGTCCAGCCCTGGAGCTGGTGGGTGAGGGCTCCCCAAAGCTCCAGGAGGGATCAGAGCTTGGACCCCACCACAGGGGTCTGAGCCCCAAGAGCTTGTCAAGGGACACGTAATGACTTCACTTACCACACAGGGAGTTGACACAGACTCTGTCCTCAGGACACTGCGAGCATGAGGGTCCTTCCTTGTACGGCTTTCGGCCTTTCATATTACCCCTGGAAGAAGAAGACACCAAGAAAAAAGAGGCATGAAGAGAGGGGGAAACACCCATCCCAAAGAGGGAGTCTGATTCAACTGGAATATCCCAGCCAAGACAAAACTCAGGATTAATGTAAAAAAACAGGTCTCTGTCTCCTGCCACACTGTCAGTGCTGTTTACTCAATGGCCTGACCCAAGGCTGCTAAAACCAGGGGAGACAGCTCCATGGAGCAGATCCTTCAGCACCCCTCAGAACAGAGCAGTCGATGGGTATCTGCACACGTGATGTCGTCTCCTTTCTGCTCAAGACCCCTAAGGAGGTCTGCAGCGACCGGCCACCCTTGTTTGGCCTCACCAGCTCCAAGCAAGCCGTTCCCAAGGCTGGTCCCAGGGCTCTGCAAGCCGGCACTCACCTCTCCTCCCACGTCCAACCCTTCCTGCTGGTGCAAACATGTTTCTCCACCTCAGGCAACCGCTGCTGCCGGCGGGGAAGAACAAGGTGCAGAGCAGGGAGCTGCCGTTTGTATCCTCAGCTACTGGGAGTGTCGGCCGTGGGCAGCTCTTGGAGAGGGGGGAGGTCCCTCCCTGGGTCTGTGCCAGGAGCTGAACCAGACCTCAACAGTTGCAATCACGGGCGAGGATCACCAGACAACCCTTCCTTCCTTTGTGACCAACCCAAGATTAACAAAGACTGTTCTTGGACTTGCTTTGCTGTTATTTCTGATCAAGGCCAAATCCCGCTCTGCTATAGGAACCGAAGGAAAGACATTTCCAGCACAGAAACCCCATCAAGGTGCACCAAGCCACACGAGGCATAGGACTTACGGCGGGTAATAGTTGCAAACAAGCAGGTACATGTCCTCTGTTTCGATTCCTTCGATCTTCTCACAAAACTTTGCCCCACAGCCGATCTGATACGTGCTTGCCCAAACCACCTAAGACAAAGACCAGGGGTGAGGGTGAGGTGAGTGGGGGAAGACAGATGCCCTGTTCGCAGCCTGTCCCCTGGCCTTGAAAGCTCCTTTATCACCACACCAATGCCCCCCCTCGTCTCTTAGTGTGTGCCCCAGATCCCCACGTTGCTTTAGCATTCAGGATCCTGCCCCTTGTGTCTGGGCCACCTTCCCAACCTAGGGCTGCAGCCCACACATCCAAGTGCCACAGCTTTCATCCCACATAGTCCATCGGGGCAGAGCATCGCCATCTCTGCTTTGGTCCTAGAACCCTGAGTACATCTGTCCTCGTATTTACCACCAACACCTCTGCTCCTCTTTCCCCACCCAAGCTGTGAAGGAACACTCAGACCTCATATCTCCACCTAAGACAAGTTGGCACCCAGCTCTGCTGAGTAGCCAAACAGGGCTGCAGAGCTTGTTTAAAAGAGGTCTTCTCCAAAAGGCTGGTCATGCCTGGCAGCATGCCCAGGTCCCCCTGTACCATTCTGATTCCTACCTGGTTCCCCATCCCTTTGCAAAGACTTTGGGAGAAGCTGGGGCTCTGGTCCAGCTCCTTTCCCAAGACCCCCATCCCTACATCCCAGCAGCCTGGTACCTGGGTGTAGTGGCCACACATCTGTCCAGGGGCACACGTGGAAGTTGTCAAGTTGTAGTATTTCTCCTCTCCGTTCCAGTCTTCCACAGCAAATTCTAGGTCCAGGGTTGGGGCCATAGCGAAGAGGTTTTCACCTCGGCGGCCCCTCTCCTTGTTGTGGTCCCAGATGCACTTCTCTGCGTAGGCTTGAGCAAAGGCCTCCAGCTCCATGTCCCAGCTCTGAAAGGAGCTTGGTGTCAGCATACGGAGAGGCACACCTGGCTCTCCAACACACACAGAACACGTACCAAGGATTCTTGGGCTCTCTGGCCACAATTTCCCCATTCATGAGTCTTCTAATCCCTACCCAACACAGTTCTCAGGAGATGGGAGCTCCACAGTCAGTCCCAGCACAACCCAAACTTCAGCTTAGAGGTCAAACAGGGGAAGGTCAGGGCATCAGCACAACTCTCACAACTTTGCCTGGAGCATCTCTAACATCATCCTCAACTCAGGGTGGAGAAACCATGAATTCAGATGGAGGAAGGGAGGAAACTCACTCCAGGTCATGCAGGAGGCGGCCTGGGGCCATCCCATCCTTCTTTGACCGGGGTTGAGATGGGAGGAGAGCAGGACACATCTCCCCTGGCAGCTGCACAGAGCCTGGGAGCACACACTCCTGGGAAACATCATCTGCTCTCCTGGATCCAAGACGCGGCTGCCCGGCTGCCTGCCAAGAGCCCCCTCGGAGCCGCAGCAGCCCCACCGCCAGCTGAGCCCACCAGCCTGTGGTCCCCCGCCGGCCACATTGATATGCAGCAGGAGGAGGAGGAGAGGGTTTTTTTGCAGGGAGGCATACAAGGAACCCTACACCGCAGCTGTTTGGACCGTCCTTGTACCATTTGATGGAGACAGAAGCTTTGCTTCTGCAGGGGGCTGGAAGGCAGCCCAGCAAACAGCAGGTCCTAAGGGGGGACCTTCCTGGATGGAGGCAGAGGGGGACAGAGCACGGCCCTGATGCAGGACATGTCCCCATGGGGTGCTGAGGGGATGCGGATGGGCCCCTGAGCAGCAGCACAAAGAGACCAGGGGCAAAGGACACCAAAATATCTGGATGGGGGCACAGACACTGACCTCCCACCGTGGCCCTGAGCCAGGCTGAGAGCGACGGCTGGAAACCCAGTTTGGGGAGCGCACACTCCTCTCCCTCTGGCACGGAGCTGGGCTCCATAAACAGGGGACTCGCACCTGCAGGATTTGCCTCATTAAAAAAGAAAAGTGGCTTTAGGCTATGTATCCCCCCCATCGCCTAACTATTTCCACAGCAACCAGATCCGTGTCCCAAACAGAAGCGCAGGGTGACCTCAGCCGGGCATGGTGCCACGGCAGCAGGTGAACTCAGAGGCGAAGACAGCTCATGCAAACGTCCCAGGAGGGAGGCGAGCACGGCGCTCTCATGGAAAACCTCTACCAAGAAATCATCAGGGCTGCTAAACATTTGTTGTGCTTCAAAAAAAAAAAAAAAAAAAAAAAAAAAAAAAAGCCTTTGGCACCAGACTGCGAGCGGGTCCTGTATGTTTAAGCAAAAACAAAGCAATGCTGAGGAGGGGAGCATCTCAAAGCACACGATCTGCAATCAAAGCTTCAGCCAGGAGCAGCAGTCACTGGTTCAGAATTGCCACTGACTTCAGAACCTGAAGGGATTGTTCCCCTCAGGCTTTGGCTCCAAAGCCCTTATACTCTGAGTTTCCTGTGCTCTGCCCTGGTGGGTTCCGTGGGATCATGGTGCTTCGGGTTCTGGCTCTGTTCCTTCAGAGTCTGAAGTCACTAGTCAGACCTACTATGCCTGAATACAGCTTTTTGCTCCATTTGCTTGGTAAGCTCCCGTTTACCAGACCACAAAGTTTTAATTCAGCCTGGGCAACTTTTGGGCCAGGCAGGGAGGTCTCCTCTAAGTACACTGTGACCAAAAGACAAAAGCACTCCAACTACCCATGATAAACAGTTGTCCTGCTCCTCCAGGCAAACAGTGAGAAAAATCACATGTGGTGCAAGATAAAACACGACAGCCAAATTTTAATCAAATCAAGAGCCTGAATAAGACAAAAAGCAGCACCAGCTTGAGAGCTCGCTTTTGCTCCCACTGCAGCCACACATGATGGTGGGGCCCTGACTCAGTTTCCCCAAGAAAAATGGGGAATCCCTCACCTCCAAGACAGCCATGAACAAGCCACAGTGAGGATTAGGAGTGTGATGGAAAGCCCAAGCAACTGAATGACCTGGTTGACATGTTCAAAGTTGAGGTTCCCTCCCATAGATAAAAGCTCATTGACCTGAAAAGGCAAATAAAACACACCAGGCGATGCCCCACAGCAGGATTCCCCCTCCAGCCCGGGGCACCTGCTCATGGCAACATCTTTCCTGCCTTCTCTCCCCATCACAAGGAGCTCCAGCGGGCACTGATGTGAGAGGGAGCTGCATTGCTCTCACACAGAGCATCAGGGGCCGTGGATCACACTTCAGAACTTCCAGGAATGATCAAAGCCAACTCTATAGGTGAAAGGAAACTCATCACTTTAGAGGCAATTTAGGGAACTCCTCCACTGACACCTAGTTGTGACCCTACACAAGAACTGTTCTGCCTCCCCTAAAGAAAACCCCAATCTCTCCTAGCATAAAGATTGAGGCTTGCACTACAAAAACACCCTCTGATATTCCCCTGCAATAAAAGCCTCTTACCATCTTCAGCATATCCATAGCAGGAGGAGACACCTGGGAGCGGTATTTATTGTGCCCGTCCAAGATTATCTTCTTTTCTTCATCACTCAAGGACCAGCTCAGCTCCAGCGCTGTGAGCAACAGGAAAACAGGAGGAAGACCTGAGCTCAGCATCATGCAGCCAGCTTCTGCTCTTAGCAGCCCACGGCTCTGGCAGTCAGATTTAAAGCACCTCCCAAAAGCAAGGAACACCCAGCAGCTTGAAGATTGGGGAGGAAATGTATTTCTTTATTAGAGCAGAGTTTCGGAGCCACACGGTACACACCCATCTCACATTTCGGCCGTGATGGAGAAGCAGCAGCACGGCCGGTGCCAAGGAGTGTGCAGGGTCCACTCCCCGAGACAGAACCTGTGTCTGAACCATAATCCCTGCGTTGGTATGTTCATCCAAACCTCCGCTGCTCCAAACCTCGGACATCCCCTTAGCCCTCGGTTATAGGTCCCCTCTTCTACCTCCTGTCCCTTTTCTCCTCAACCATAACAATAATCCCATGGCAACTGGCAAAACCCTGTTTTATACAACGGTCCTCCCCATCCCTGAAATGCAGCTGCGTCTAGAAACGAATGCAACAAGATGCAACGGCTGAGAACAGTTTGCAGCGTCGTAACTCCCCGGGTGGGAGTCGCAGCCCCCCTCAGCCAGCCCCATGTCTGTGCACTGGCCATGTCTGGGGGAAAGCAGTGGGCAGCTGGGAACAGCCCCCCCCAAGGGCTCCCCCAGCCTGCTGGTGGGGGTAAGCCAAGGGTTGATGCCCCTTCCCTGTGCCATCAGGAGAAGAACAGGGTATAGAGCTGAAATTGCCCCAAAAAGGGGGAGTTGAGTCTATAGCTGCCTTCAGGGCTGGCTGGAGTAGCCGGACCATTAGCTCTGGAGGGACAGGCTGTGCTCCCTTCCCTCCAGGCAGACACCCGCAGGGCCCAGCATCAGGTGTCCTTGAACCAAGGCTGTCTGGCAGAGACCCTCCAGCCTGCCTGCAGCCTCTTCCTCCCCATCTGCGATTGTGCAAGCGCCCCGGCTCTGCTCCAGGAGCTGCCTTTGGGGATCGCAGGCTATTAGAAAGCATCGGCGGGTGGGCAGCTCTGGCTAGCAGAGCCAAGTTAATCACACGCTGTCGGCTCGGCCTCCCTCTCTCCCCTCCTGGCTCCCCAGGCAACGCTTTGCCATTTCTCCTTTTGCTTTGGACCACACTGATCATCCCTCTTGCCCCAATAGTTCTCCTACTACCTCCCTCATCTCTTACCTCTGCATATTACCTTACCCCTCTGTCGTTAGGCCCAGGGTCTACCATAGTCTCAACAGTCCAACAATTTCTGCAAGCAGGGTCTGAGGCTAACAGCTCCGCTGGTCAAACCAGAGGTTCCCCTTTACTGCTAAGGTGAACTTCAGGACTGCAGTCTCTGTCGAGGCAAACCTGTCTCCATGCTGAGACACCTCCAAAGCTCTGCTGCTGCATCTCCAGAGACCTGGAGGAACAACTAGAAAGGATCAACGCTTGCTCCAACTCCAATCAGCTCACTGTGGCTTGGCTTACAAGGAACAAGGCATTGCTGAGAAGACCCCAACACACCTACAAGTCTCTGCAAATGTGATGCGGAGCCGAAGGGCCAAGCTCCAGGTAGCCCCTGGCACTACAGCATCCTAAGCCTCGCGGGAGATAGGGCAGCAACAAGGACCAAGGAAAATGGGACACACAGTGCTCGAAAGGCAAACAGCCCTGGAGGAGGCACAACCAGGGCATGCAGCTCACGGGGGAATGTGAGAGCCGATGCATTCGGCAAGGTCAGGCACAACTGCTGGCAGAGGGGGTGCAGGGATGTTCCCCAACTCCCCAACCTGCGCCGACAGCTCTTTCCTGAGGCAATGTCTGAAGCCTCGAGCTTAACAGCACAAGGCCCAAGCCCCACCCGGGAGCTGACAAGCTCGTGTCCAGCCGGCATTAGGTAAGCGCACGAGGAATGCGGCTTCGCTTCTGCTCCCTCAGGACCAGCCCAGCCACCCCCCCCAGGAGCTGGGAGCTGGCACCTGAGAGGCTGGGAAGGGGCCATTCGGCTCCACAAAGTCACAGCAGAACCACAAAGCCTGGTTTTTTACTGACTCACGTCTTGAGGATCTTCAGTGCAGCTTCTCGGGTGTCTACCACGGCTAATAGATTGTCTGGGTGGTACCGGGAGCTTTCTCTCCTCTGCTTGACTGTTTTTATGAATTCCAGAGGAGCTTATCATCTTCTACCCCTCAAGGTTTGTCTGAAATAAGCTGAATTATGAAGGACGGATGGAGACTGTTATTGGGAAGAAGGGAGGGACAGGCAGAGCTGTTGCATGAACAGTGTTTGAGGAACCAGGCTAAAACCAACACATTTTCTCAGATGTTTCTTTTGATGTTTCAAACAAGTGTGTTCTGACTTTTCACTTAAAATTACATTTCCACTTGAAAAAGTGCCCTAAAATGGGTTAAATAACCCCTCAAGAACTGACAGGCAAAATTAAAAGAAAAAAACTAATCAGGAAAGGGGAAAAGGTGCATTAACACTTGCATTTAATTGCAAAAAGTAAAAACTTTTTATTCTTACATACAAATCGCATTTATTTACACACTTTACAGGCTTTTTCCAAGTATTTACAAAGTTTGCAATATATTAAATTATGACCATCCATAAAATTCTGCATTAAGTGCATATTTACATTCTTTTTTTTTTTTAAATCTACCACTGAATTTATAGTGTTCAGCATTGAAACAGTCTTTATGCATATATAGCTTTACTTCCCAGCACCCCTGAGCCTTTATAACAAGCCTCCCCTCCCCATAGACAAAGAGATAATGCTAAAAATAAATCACCTGTCATTTGTTTGAATCTCCAAAGCAAAGGGGAAGTCCAGCATCTCCCTTGTTTAACTCAGCAGGACAGTAAATCTATCCTTTACAAGCAGGAGTTTCCTGAAGAGGAGAATATGGTTCTACATAATAAAATCTACGAAGAGGAGAACATTTGGTTTGCAGGAAGCAAAAGCTCTTTGTGCACTCACTGAAATGGCCTCACCCCAGAAAGTGTTTGGTTCTTCTGGGGGCCACGGGGCTAAACGTGGAACACTGAGCTAGGGATGGGGCAGATCCTGCAAACTTCACTCCTCGGAGCAGCTTTCCTGATGTGAACACGGGGGTTCAAAGGCAGGAGGATCACCCTGCTGAGACGGTGGCCTTCACCGAGCTCACGTCTCTAGGAAAAGAAGACACTCTCCTGCTCCCCACCTCCCCTCGCTCGGGGTGTTCCCACGCCGGGGAGGCCAGCCATGAGAGAAGGGAGGTGCTTTGATCCAGCCCAGTAAAACCAGCTTCTCTGCCAGACCATTACAGCAAGAGACTAGCAGGAGAAGCTAAAGGCCCGAGACTCCTGGGAAACCCGACCGTAGAAAGCTCTTCAGGGTTTTGCAAAAGGAGTTTGAGGCTGGGATCTGCAGAGATGCCTCGGGGGAATTTGTGTGTGCAATGCCAGTGGGGAAGAAAAAAAAAGAAAAGAGAAAAAAAAGAGAATCAATAGAAACTGGCAGCTTGGCTCCCCTAGGGGATGCCTATTTCCTGGTACTGAAGTAAATAATACTCCTTTCTCCTCTTTGCAGTTACCCTGAGTTCAGGGCTGACCAAGAGCAACGGTCAGTGATCCCTGCTCTTGGAAACCAGCTTTAAACCGTGATCCTCCTGCCCAGCTGATGGGTGACAGCACATTTTCTAGCCTGACAAGGAGAGAAGTGACCCCTCTGCACCTCTGCCACTGGGCTCTTGGGTAGCACCGATTTCTCTGCCTCACCGGTGTGATTTCAGCTTTGCAGCCTCCGGGAAGTCAGGTGAGCAGGAGCCCATCTCCCCACTCACAGGCAAGGAGCTCTGAAGCACACAGATAAGATTTTAAGAAGCTGGCATGCACACATTGACCAGGCACCCCTCTGAGCTGGCCAGCGTGGGGAGGGGGGGATTGTCCAAACCAGTACATACACCTGCATATGCACAAGTGCCAAAGTGAAGCCAGTGGTGAGGGAGACCACGACAGGACACCCCCCTGCTGCAACTCCCCTCAACACGTCTGTCACTGCGATGCCTCAGTAGCCGAGGAAAGAGCCACATTCCCCCCAGTCCAGCCTCAGTGGATCACTAGATGCTGCTGGCTCTCTAGGGGAGTCCCAGCCTCCTGCAGCCTCTGCAAAGGCTCTGTGAAGCCCAAGCCCCGGATGAGGGAGACGACCAGGGCTCTGGCTGAGATGTCAAAACATCCTTTTGGCCATCTTAGTTTTGCCACTTTGGCCTCACCTCCGAGTTCTCCATCCTGGCTCCTCGCCCGCGCTGCGAGGTGGAAGGCATCAGCACTACTTCTCTGGCAGGGGAAGACAGGAGCTGCTCTAGAAGCTGTGCTACAGGCCGGGGCTCCGCACTCAACAGTGGCTAGGGCCAAAAATCAGCTCTTTATCAGCAGAATTGCCCTCCTGGTTTAGTTTAGCAGCTAATTACAGCTTTTGGAAGAGGAAGAGAAAATATACTGGAAGTTTAAAAACAAATGATGTAAACTCCAAAGGGAGCAAGGCTGGGACATATGCAATGTATCGCCTAGACACAGATCTGGAAACTTATGCAGAGACCATAAAGTGCACTTGGAAAGCTGCTCTGCAAACAGTCCAGATTCACCATCTTCTGTCCAACCAGCTGCAACTCCTTGAGAAGGGGAGAAGCAATACATGCGAGCACTTTCATTAAATAGACACAAACCTGCCCCAGAGCTCCCCTTTTCCCCCCCAGTCTAACCAGTAACTGTAAATAGATCCATTTTCTCTGCTTCTTCCCAAAGGAGCCAGACAGCCACAATGGCTTAACAAAATACAGGCATTTCACAGACACTTGAGAATTGTCTCCGCAGCTCTTTTACAAGTTACAGTCAAGGACACTTAGAAGTAACAGCATCACCAAACCACCCACAATCTCAGCAATAATGGGTCCAGCAGGTTCTCTCCCCATGCATTTCTAACCAAATGCTTGACAGAAATGGGTCAGGTACAAAACCAGTGAGAGGTGAAGTAACCTTGTCAGCCTTTGAATTTGACTTGAGAAGCTGCCAAAACGTACACAGCAACAGTCACTAATGAGGCCCTAATTCTGCCATCACCAAACTCCCAAATTTCCATGAACTAAGACCCAGTCTTTAAGAGGAGGGAGAGGAGTGGTGTGTGTGTGTCTTGGCATGTACAAGATTGCGTGTAGTGTCATCAGTGTAAAACACACACCAAGCAGTAACAATACTAACCGAAGTCTTATTAATCCAATTCCTTTTAATATTTTGCTACAAATTAAATTAGTCCTTTTCTGTCTTGGGACAGTCAGGCTCCCCCTCTTTGGTTCTACTAGATCTGGTGCGTGTTGGTCCCGTGTCAAGGGCCACGCACACAGGCTGACACAGGTGCTGTGGTTGTTCTTATTTGTTTACAGGAGAAAAAAAAAAGGGTTATGCATAGAAATGTCTGTAGTGTCAAGGCCTCAGACTAAACTCTCTGGAGCAGGAACTGTCCTCTGCCTTATCCTTGTACAGGAGCCAGATGTGGTCATCCCACTTGGCAGCTTTTGTCAGACCCTAATAAGATTAGTACAATGTTTGCTCCCATTCTCCTGGTCTTGCTCAAAAACAAAGGCTGGATAGACATTTTTCCAATCTGTCATTTTACACGTACCTAAACTATTTACAGAGGAAGAGGTTCTCGCTCCTGAGAACAGAGTTAACTTGCTTTCAAACAAACCCCCTCCCAATTCCATATTAACAAGTGTGAGATTATGTCCTGAACCCCAGCCCTGGCCTATGAGTTCAGCCTGACACATCTGTAAATGATCTTCAACAGCAGGATCAGACCCAAAGGATCAGACTTGGAAGGGACTGCAGCATCCACAGCCTGCAAACACTGAAACCGAGCCTCTCTCAGGGCATTGGATAAAGCAGTGCTCAAGCAACAGGAAGCATGCGAAGGCAGCTTGGAAAGGACTCAGGAAAAACCAACGTTCATTCTGAAGACGGAGTTCCAGGTCTGGAAGGAGTCGATGCAAAAAAAAAAAAAAAAAAAATGCCAGGGATGAGGAAGCTTTCAGGTGCTCCTGTAGGTGCCCTGGGCCGGGAAGGCAGGCAGCACCCCTCAAAGCAAGGGGTCACAAAAACAGTCATGCAGCCCTGGTGTCTTAGGTGCACCATCAGAAGATGAAACTTTTACAGAGCTGCTCTGCAGCCAGCCCCAGCCCCATCTAGAACTACTGCACTCTCAGCACCACCACCACTAAAACTCACATCAGCGTTTTGGTAGGAAGGGAGGTGGGAAAGAAAAGCACAGTTACTATTTGACTCACAACCTGCCGATAGAGAACCGCGACGCAGCGGGTGAGGGTCTCTGCCCCAGGCTGCAGGGCTCAGCTCAGCCCTGGAGCACGGAGCAGAGATTGGCTTTGCAGGGCACGCTGCTGAGGCACATAGCTGTGTATGTGGCAGAGAGATGGGCTACAGTTGGGATACATCACCGATTCATTCCCTTTATCGAGCTGGCCTGACAAGCCAGGCTCAAAGCCTCCTCCTCAGGAGGAATGTACACAGAAATGCCACACACCCCCTCCACTCCCAAACCCCCCCCGGAAGTTTCAGAAGTGCCATAATCCACAAAGGACACAAGGTGAATCTCATCCTGAGAAATCCCTCTGCTGCTCCTGGAAAAAAAACCCTTTGCTGCAAACCCAGGGCTTACCTGAGGGGACAGGGAAGGTCATAAATAGCTTGAGCTTCTCCCAAAATACATTTGAGGAAAGGCAAAGAATTACCTCAAGGGTCAGGAAAACAGTCATTTTTAAACACTGTAAACATGCAGGGTGGCAAAGCTGCCTGCCCCAGTTGCCCCAGCTCTATCTCTTTCAAGACGTTGCCTTGGCTTCAAAGCTGAAAGTCTTCTTGTTCTGGCAACAGCTCTGTTTCCCCCCCGCACTGTCCTTAGCTAGCAGCTCCGTCACAAACAACCGCCGGCTCTGTCCCTTTGGCCATGAAGCTCATCGTCCAGTAATCTGCGCTGGCGTAACCTTTGGAAGATGTAACAGAGGCCAGATTAGATGAATCCAAGCTTAACGACTGCTCGCATTTCCTGTGAAGCAATGGGGGTACACAGAAGCTCTTTGGAAAGACACTGCCCTCAGTGACACCACTCAGCAGAGCACTGTGTCTTGTGTAGCCCACACTGCCTGGTTTTTACCCCGAACATCTCGTGGTATCCCACTGCTGGTGTTCCAGGCCACAATCTCCCAGGCCAGAACGATCACTCCTCTGTACTGCGAGCAGGCACACACCAGTTTGAAGGGGGTAACGGCACACACCACCTTGTCAGGTGTCAGATAGAAAAGACCCAACTGGAAGGAGTCTCCAAGGGATCTCCCAGACCCTGCATGCTACAGCACTGGTACTCACCCAAATCTCCAGCTTCCAGCTCCACCTTGAACACCTCACAGTGTCCTCTGCACTTGTCTAGAGGTACAACAGTCAGGGTGAGCTGCCCACTTCCAACAGCCACGAGGCTGTGCAAACTGTAGCTCTGGGAGGAGAGGAGATGATTTCAAAATCTTTGCTGCTTTTCTTGGGTCTGTCTGATCAAGCAAGGGGCAAGTCACTGCCCTGCAGCAAGGCAAGAAAGCGCAAACCACAGGTTTGCTGCTCCCCCCAGTCACCAGTAGATCACAGCTGAGGGCAGCTGCAGGCAAGGGTCCTCCTCCCCTCTTCTGCCCAAGGCAATGCGGGCCCTCCACACCCACAAAACCCACAAGAAAATGGAGGAGGAGATCAGGCTAGAAGCCTGAACGTCACAATCTTCAGTGAAATGTCTCCATGGTAGGTATCTTGGAATGGGTGAGACTTACTGCCAGGAATAGCTCCTAAAATGCAACTCTTAAATGAATTCTGCCCAGCTGTGCACAAAAAGACCATCCCCTCACCCAGCTACAGAGCAAGGCCAGAACATAAACGTGAACAGAGCTGGGACACCCCAGGGGCATCTCTAACTGCAGAGGGAGATGGGGACCGTGCACCTGCACAAAACCAGACACAACTCCTGGGTGGTGCAGCCTTGAGACGCCACACTGCCCAGGGATGGACAGAACTGACACAGCCCTAAACCCTTCTTGTCAGGGTTGTATCGGGTAAAAATGTTCTGCAAATCCCCCAGAGACTCGCAGCTCCGGGAGGACAACTCACAGACAGGGAAACAATGTCTCTGGGATGAATTTCTCACCTTATTCCCCAAATCTGGATGGCGGATGAGGAAGCAGCTCTCCAGGGACACTGTCTTGGGGAAGGACAGCAAAGAGGAAGTGGGGAAAATTTCCTGCAGAATCCGAGTTTTATTCACAGATTTGTTCCTAAACAAAACAACCCATGTTAAAGAAATACCACACAATGATAATGCTTCTATTTAGAAGACTACTTCCAAGATCAAAATTCTTCAGAAATATTCATGCTTGATAAACAGCCTGTTGACAGACTAGCCCCTAGGAGCAAAATTCGGCATCTCAGCTTCTAAATTCAGCATCTGTGCTGCTTCATATCTTCTTCTTAGCACCTGCAGCAGGACCACGTAAACCACAGATACCTAAGCTTAATCTCCCTCCCCTCTTCCCTTAAAACGATCTGAGTCATTGATCGGATGCATTAATTAGAAAAGATGTAGAGAGGTGGCATTGTATGTAACCATAACTGAAACCACATGGCAAGGCAGGGCGAATCCAAGTTTATTCTCTGGGCCCAGGAATGTAACTGGAAAAGGCAGGGTGGGGCTTGTTATTTTTACATCTCTGTCTAGTGGCTTCACATGATTAATACTTCTGTAGCCTGGTCATCCATCTACCAGTGCTGAGGTCAGGATGTGCAGCAAGAAAATCCCATCTAAGCATTAGACAACGCACAGGCTCCACCATGCCCTTCTCCAAGTCCGCTCGGATGCTGCCCCTTCGCTCACACAAAGGTGCCGGGGAGCCGGCTCCGCATTGAGTGGCACCTCCTCACGGGACGTGGCCCTCTTCTCCACAGGAAAGGATGTGGCTAACCGTGGCTAACCAAATTACTCTGCAATCTTAGCGAGCCCTGAATGGTGCAAACGTCTGGTAGCCACACTAAAGGCTTAAGCACAGTTAAGAGGGCCAGGATTAGGGTTGGCCATTTTGCCGGTGTGAGATCAGACACCAGTTGCAGGATCCCTTAGTTTTCTGTTGTCAGTGTTTTGCAAAAGTCTTGGCACCTCTCCTCAGTCAACACTAATGGTGGAGGATTTCCACTGAGCAGACACAGGTGATTAGAAATGGAAACAAGTTGCCTCTGGTGATCAGACCACAGCCCAGATGATTAACGTATGGCCTGAAGAACAGGACCGAGCAGTCACCAGGATATTTTTGTCTTGTAAGGGGAGCAATACATGAAGTCCCAGCCACAACACTTCATTTTTAGTGCAGATGTCTTCTCCTTGAATCAAATCGGTGCCAGCAAGTAGACAGAAGCCCGTAACCCCCTGCTCCTGCTGCCCTTCCCTCTGGTTAAAGCACAACTTGCAAGCTCCTGGTAGTTCACAGAGGCAAAGAGCCTGGGCACCCCTGCAGAAAGGACGTATACATCGATCACAGGTTTTGTCTTTGACTCACCAGGGAAAGAAAAATGGGCAGCTCCACAATTCAGCTGAATTTTCTTCTATTATAACCTCTGCCAGGTCTGGATCCTGGGACTGAAAATGCTTCAGTTCTTCATAGGAGAGATGCTGCCCTGTCTTAAACAACACAAACCACAGATAAAAGCTGTGCACCTGGGGTTCTTCCCCTTCCCTATTTCCATCCCACCACAGAACATCTAAGAGTGACAGCCATTTAGACTGCCAAGTTTCCAGCCACAATGATAATCAGTCAGAAGAACAACTTGCTAAGGATGCAGTGAGCTCCTCACCCCAACATCTTTAAACTGGGGCTAAATGTCTTCTTAGATACACATTCTACCTCAATTAGCAGTTGGAGTTTGTGGTTCAAAATGCTGGGCAGGGGTCTCTGGCTGGTGCCATTCAAGAGTTTGGACTAATTATCCAGCCTTACATATCCATGCGTTACCTTGATTAGAAAAGGCTGGGACCTCTGGAGCTTTTCTGATAGTTCTCCAAAGTCTGTCACTATCTGAAGGCTTTTCACAGCAGAACAGACTGTGCAGTTTGCAGGAAGCGTAGAAGTGTTCTGTCTGCAACCTGCTGCCCACCAGTCCTGGCATTCTTGAGAAGAAACAAGAGAAACATGTTTAATAAGACCAAAAATGAAATGGAAAGGAGACAGACTCGACGATAAACTCATTATCCCTAACATGAAACAGTGAGATTTCTTATAGCTTCCAATGGCTGTAAGTTACTCAAAAAGAGCAAGCTTCACTAAGCTGGGAACTCACCACAGAACATTTCCAGCACAGACTGAAGATTCTAGAGATAAGGCTCAGGGTTGTGAGAAATGGGAGAGCTTTATGGAAATTCCACTTCTCTGTATATATGAGGCTAAGCTACCTTTTCATTATCAACAGAAGGACAGCAACCACCACATATGGTGCAATTAAACTAAAACAAGTCCTCAAGCAAAAGAGCAATCCAAGCATGTTTAAAAAAAAAAAAAAAAAAAAAAAAAAAAAAAAAAAAAAATCAGGTTGAAAAGAGTAACTCTAACATGGTTACCACTGTGCCATGAACTCTGCTAATATCTCTCTGAAATCACTACCCTCCCCTTTACCTCTGTGTTAATTAAGAAATACTCTGTCCCGGGCAAAGTTTGCCCAGTCTGATGTGCAGAAAATTCTGGGGAATGGGGGATTTCACAAAGATGTGCTGCTGCTGATTTCACTCATCCGATGCATTGACTTGAAGATGAAATGGGGAGAAAAGTGTCAGCATGAGGAACCCCTGGACCACAGCTATGCCCATTTTGAATTCCACCAATCATTGTTACACCACGATTGGCTGAACTGCCCTACAATGAACATTTCATATGTTTGCATCTCCAAAAATTCAATTTTTACATGTAACCATTACTTGATGCCTATACTCTGCCTCCTCCAATTTAAGTCATCCCAGCACAAAAAAATAAGTAAACATTAACAGAAGTGACATGTTGCAGCACTGAATGAACAAGACAAGAGCCAGTAACACTGAACGCCCCACGCATTTCTATGCTAAAGATCTGCAGAAGCAGCCGCCACACTAAAAGGACGTGGCTCTAATTTCATGGCAGTGACAGCTCTGGTTTTCCAGCCTTAAATCTGACTGGGAGATGTTTGACTGGGGCAGTGGCAGCACACCCACCCAAGTGCCTGATCTGTCAGGGTGGGTTAGGAAAAACCCAAGGCCCGGGACACACCTCACATGAAACGTCCAGAGATCTGTCCTCACGACAGGCCCACCCGTCCCGTCCTGTGCCAGCACATGTCAAAACAGCTCATGTCTCCTGGACATTGCTGCAGGCCACCCACTCGGGAATTGGAGTGGATGGGAATGGGGAGAAAGAAGAGACAGCAAAGCCTGTCTGAAAAATAAAGTTGGGAAGCAAGGATGCATAGCAGATTTTTAGGGGGGGAAAAAAGACCACGCACACCCTGCCCGTTACTGCCATTGTGGTTTCCAGCTTCACTCAAGCTCCTGTGCAGGGGTAATAACTGATGAACAGCACTTAATAGGAAAGCTCTTGTTTTATTTTCCCTGCTGACATCTGTAACAGACAATGAGGAATGTTATAGAGGGTTTAGGTTCATTGGGACTTAACAACAAGGAGCAGACTGGGGTTCACTTTGGAAATATTCAGACAGAAAAAAGCAATCAACTCGCAAATGCTGCATTTCCCACCCTACTGCTGGGATATGGACTGAAAGGGATCAGGATATAATTCCTAGCCTTTCTGGAAGACGCGTCTACACTGCTTTCAGGGAAAGGGGTAAAAAGGCAAAACAAAGTGTAAAATCCTTATTGCAAGCAGAAGTCCAACTCCCATGAGAAACTGCTTCAACGTACTTTCCCTCCCTGCTCACAAGAGAAAAAAGAAAATCTTTGTTCCACTGCCTGTAGAAAGCTGCAATTTTACAACAACAAAAAAACTCAACTCACAAAAAACAGCTGGTCAGTGACAGGAAACAAAAGGCTGAAAGATCTCACCAGAGGAAGGGCAGTCGCCATGAAGAGAACAAGAAAACATATCTTATGGTCTCTCATCATAAAGGGAGTAGCAATGCTATAATTTCTCTCTGGGCAAAACTCAGAAACCTCATCCCAGAGCATTAAGCACAGTTGTCCCAAAATTTTCTCTCCAGGCTCAGGGCAATACCCCACGTAACAGGATGCTAATCAGCTTGACAGTATAGAGCTTGATTCCTCTTTTGAGCTAGGCTGGGATATTTGCATTCTCAATTGCTTGATTCAGGAGGTTATTTCTTTTCCCCATGAATAACCCAAGCGAAGCATGGTTGAGACGCATTTCAAATGCTGCAAGTGGGGTTGTGGGATTTTTTTTTTTTTTTTTTTTTGTAATTAATCTTTTAGATTTATTGTTGAGGGTGTTAGTCTGTGCACCAGCATGTGTGTGACTGGCATGACAAGTATGGGCAGAGAGAAGCGCCTGCCCTTCCCAGGGAGGGAGGGAGAAGAGACCACGGACAGAGGAGAGGGCAGGCAACTGCACACGGGGGACCAGAGCAGGACTTCTACCAAGGATGCTTATTCTCTCTTTCGATTACCCTCCCTGCATTCCTTTTACATTATCACCCTGCCCAGACACCCTGGGGGATTATTCTGGTTTAAGTCGAGCGTGCTGTCTGTGTGCACGCACAGTCTGCTCGGAGATTGAAAAGAAAGATGCACTCTTCATCCCAGCACAACTGTCACGTGCAGCCGTCACACGATGGTCCCATCCACTCGCATTCAAATGGTAAAGTGCTGGGCGTGTGCAATTATCCCTGTGGAGCCTGAGTGCAGGAAAGCAGCTGTAGTATTGACACGTACAACTATCCATTACGCGACAGAAGCACGGGCCAGTCCCAACTAACCTCTCCTCCACACTTGTGCTTTCCCATCGCTCTTTGAGGAGCAGCCTTAAGTTGGTTAAGCAAAACCTCAGTTCCACATCAGTCATACCCAGCTAGTATTTCCTTTTATGCTTTATTAGCTCTCCAGAACAAGAGCTGTCTTCTCCTCTGTTTCAGGATAACTCCTAGCAGAGCCAGGGCTGGGGACATCCAGCTGCTAATATAGCACAGACAAAGATAACAACTTTCCTTAAAACACGTCTATGATTAATGCTAGAAGGAGTTTATGACTGTACATTCCACTATGCAGAAAAATAATTTTCAACATACAATCAATTTAAAATTAGTACCCCGCCCTTCTTGGCTACTTTCAGAGAGGATCTCCCAAGTTTTTGGCTGGCCCCAGAACTACAGAGGGGTGTGTGCACACAACCCCAGAGATGCTGGGTGTGGACGATCAGATTGGAAGTTAAGAGGTTACTGAGAAGACCTGGCCCTGCTTCTGCCCGTTGCAGCGAAGAAATAAAACTTATGGAAACTGGCCCAGATAGATCTGAGAGCAGGACCTCAGCAACAGCTCTGGTCTCTTTAGGGACGATATGGAGGGCTAAGTATCGCTCTGCTGCTGCAGCAGGTTCAAAGGGAAGCTCCGTAGCAGGGGGACCTTTCGCTCCTGCAAGATGCACAGAGCCAAGGGCTGTTCCTGACCCTAACGAAGTGTTGAAAATGTAAAACCTCCTGCGTGTTGAACTGCAGGTGCTGAGGCAGCTTGCTGGCTCCCCACCAAGCTGGTTTACTCCCCAGTACTCAGGACTGTAACGCTGGAGAAACCTCCAGCAAGCAACAACTAAGTCTGCAAAGGAGAGTCTGGTGCGGAGGATGAAGGTCTCCTTCCTTAGGGGAGGAGAGCCATCACCCACGATAACTAGAAGCAAGCTCCCCAGAGGGCTGTCTAATGCACTGAGCAGCTCCACAGCCTGTAAAGGTTGGCTTCAAATCCCTGATTCTTCTTTCTGAGGCTGACACCATTCCCCAGTCCCACCACACACCTCACTAGGGACCAGGGCTAGGAGTAGTCAAGCAACTTCAGCAAGCCCCAGGATGAACCCGGGGCTCTCAAGAAAAACTGGCCTGTGCACTGAATGTTCACAGGATGTTTCTCTGTCCTTTCTTATAGGTCCATTGTACAAACCTGGCTGTTCCAATAACACTTCTGGACTGTTCCTTACAGGATCTGATGTACCATCAAGAACTACAAAGGGACCTGTAATCAGGGCAGGTCAGCAGGTAAACCTCAGGGCTCTCAAAAAACACCACCAGCTCTAAACTGGCCAATTCAAAGCGGAGCTCAGGATGGGGGGGACGACTCATACTGGCCCGACTCAGTGACTCACATATGGTGCTGCACTGACAGTCACAACCTTGGTCCTACGTGCTAGATCCAACAATGAGATGCCAATTTCCAGTTTTACAACGTCTCCCTACAGCTGCACATTTGTAAAAGTCAGGGGATTTTTCAAGGTGGATCTGAAGAAATCCTTCACAGGAAAGGATTAAGAGCACAGGCTGTGGTCTTACCTCTGTGGTCTACACCTCTGCTGTGAGCACACCTTCCCCTTGGCCAAAGGGACCCTTTATGGAGGCACATCTGACAGCCTGTGGGATACCCACCTCCTCCCTTCATTTTCATAGCAAAAGCCCAACCACAAGCTGGTTCTTATGGCTGACAGAGGGCAGAGCTTTTTCAGAGACATTCCATCCCACTTGTAAGATTCCCAGTGATGAAGGGCCCACGAGATCTTCAGTGCTCAGATGTCCAATTACTATTACCACAGAAGGGCTGCAGCTCTCCCTCCAGTTGGAAGTATCTAGCTTCCAGATGCTGGATTTTATAGTGCTGTTTTCCATTATTTTAAGGATGGGGATTTGGAAGGTCTAGCCCTTAACCTTAAAGTGAAGTTGCAGCTCATAACCTACTGTTATTGCTTTGACAGCCAAAGAATATGCAGGCCAGGTTGCTCTTGCTCCTGAGATATGAGTAGCCCCTTGCCGCACCGGGACCACTGTGGACTTACAGATGCTGTACTCCAGTAAACAGCTTGTTACTAGTTGTGCTATGCCACTGCAGCAGGATAATCTACACGCTTATCACCACGCCCTCCTAGATTTTATAGAAAGATAAACCAGTGTTTTACAAACTGGAAGCAATTAGACATCAATTCATGATCACAATCTACGAGGTGGGTAAATCTCGTCATTCTTACTTTACAGATGTAGAAATTAAGAGCTCTGTAGTTACTGTGTGGCACAGCTCAGAGGAGACATTTGGAGCACTCTGTTATAAAAGCAATGTTTCCCAAGATCCATCTCGCTGAAATTTTTCACTAGACTAAAAATTAATTTGATCATTTATGCCATGTCAACATCAGGCTAAACTGATGGGTTGCTAAGACAGGAATCATAAGGAGCACTTATTAATTACAGCATGGACATCTTGATTAAGGAATGCATCATAGTGAGGTTTTAAATATATACAAAGAGGGTCCTTGTTCAGCACAAGATCTTCACCTCTTCCTCATACGGAACTTTTTTGTAGCTCTGAGTATACTGAACATATTTAACCCAGGAGAAGAAAGTACCTCCCAGTCCGGTTCACAGCATTTTTAGGAACAGCTAGCAACAAAACAACAGCTACAAATGAACCCATCAAGAAAACCTTGTTTTTGTTCTGGGTAAAAAGTCAACAGCTCAAAGAACTACTCATTCATTGAACTAATGGGTAACGGCTGGTCAAACAACTGAAGGATGATTAGTCAATCTCTAGTAAAGAACAAAAATGATTTTGATCCAATGAGACATTGTGAAATCAAGTCTGCTCAGCCTAGCCCAAGAGGAACACACAGTCCACTGGGGCTAAAAAGCAGTATTACCGGAAGAAATCTGCACCTACCAATCTAGAAAATTGAAAGCAGGAACCAAGCTGTCGGGAAAGCCTCCAAAGTCCACTCCAGCCTGCACCTGCGGTTACATGCCCTAGAAGACAGCTTGTGCTGCTCTGGCAGAGTCTGCATGAGCAATCTGGCTCAGAAGAACAGCACGCTTCTGAAAGAAATCCCTCCCAGTTGCTGCCACTTGCCTGATGGTGGCTTCAGTCTGTAAAAGGTTTGACGTGTCTGTGTCACTAGGGCAAAGAGGGCTCTGCTAGGCAGCTAAACACCTCTGTAAGCACACTGGCTTTCCAGGGGAGCAAGTCCAAAGTGAGAATTCACTTGCTCTGCAAATGAGGAAACAAGAAATTCTGGAGCCATCAAAATGTAGAAGAGTAAAAGGAAAGGAAGAGTTTTTCATGTTCCGGATTAGCACAGTGATTTGGAGGTAGTTTACTGTCAGCAAATCCAAATAAACAGTCCACTGGCTGAACAGAGGCCAAAGTAAAGCACTACATGAGAACAGCTTGGCACCACCCTGCACAGCAAAGTCAGCTTTTTTTTTTTTTTCCCCTTTGAACGAGCCAACACACACATCTGTTGGTCACTCTCAGGTTATAATATAAAAGGGTTGTTTACACACACACACAAAAGATCAGATAAACTGTCAGCTGTAGGGCGATGGGAGGGAGCCCTGCACAGAGCTGCAACCCACATCACACTCACATGCACCTCAAAATGCTCCAGCCCCCGGAGCGGGTGTATGAGAATATGCACAAACACAAGAGCAAACCAGCTTGACTTTGCTTAGGAAAAAAAAGTAAGATCCTTTGTGAGCAAGAGGAGAAGGCCATGCCGAAGGCAGCAAGAAATGAGAAATCAGATCCTGCTTTACGTCCCCGAGCAGCCTTGCTGTGCAACCCTTCCATTCAGAGCAGGCCCATGTTCCTTGGGCTCATGCATCACTGAACCCAGCGGCTCAGATGGTGGGTGGGCCACAAAACCCACGGTGAAAGGCTGGCTGCACACCTGGGAGCTTAGCCCCTGTCGCACCCAAGAAGCAGAACAGTCCACTCTCGTGTATGACAGGCGTGCTGGATGCTCCCTTTCCCCACAGGGCTGCGCCATGGATAAACTCACCTCAGGGCTACAGTACGAATGGGGGAGTATGAGACACAGCAATGTGGCTGTCCCATCACAGGCTGCCTGCGAAGGGTTAAGATCAGAAAGAAGCCAGGACACCTGGCCAGGTGCCAAGGCAAGCCTCCAGCTAAATGGAAGGTGGCCAGCCAAGAGGCAGAGGCTGCTGTCCTCTCCCAGTAACCCAGCCTGCTGTGACCCATCCCCACAAACAGCTCTGGCACCCCACAGGCCTTGGGCCCTGACAGCAACAAGCCATTTACAACGTGTTGCTTAAACAGCTCCTCCAGCTGGGTTCCCTTCTCTAAAACAGGTTATGTATACAAGCCATAAACGTGATTTTAGCTCTACTGGTCTAGGCAAAAAGGAGTATTTAACACAAGGGGTCTTCTCCAAGCTGGGGGTAACTTGCACAGGATCCCTTTATGTAACACTGAGCTACGTGTGTGTTTGTGTCTGACTGTAGGTGTGCTGAGCAGCTACCTGTCCAGTTGATACTGAACACGTAGGGTGTACTCCTTGTTACAAGCAAAGTTGGATTTTACTCAAGGTCATACAAACCCCTGCTATCAGTGCAAGGTGCAAATTGTCACGTTGTTGGACGACAGCCTGTTCACCACTGACCGACCTGCTCTGCTGAGGTGTTTGAGCTGCAAGGACTGAACTTAACCATGAGCACACACACAAATTAATTTAAAAGTAACAATGCTCTGCTCGTCACATCATTGTTCTGTGCAGCTGACAGGGAACAGTTATCAACCAGTTGACATCAAAATTTTTATTTGGATATTAACAAAACTATGAGGGTGTCACACCGTTGTGACTGAGAAACAGGTAGAGTGACCGCCACTGTGGTTTTAAAATTTTTGGTAAGGAAAAAAAAAAGAGAAATCCCCTTTTCACTTGGCTCTGGTAAGTACAAACTTCAAGAGCTCATTATATGAGTTTCTAACACTTGCAGGGGAAAGGGAAGTACTCGTACTTTGCACCAGAGAAGTGAAACACCGAGGGAATGACTCCTCCATCCCAGCCTATGTCAGAGAAGAGAAACGAATCCAGGTTACACAGGCCCTTCTTTCTCCTCAGAACAGCATCAGAAAGTTTTCAGTTAACCCACGTGCCCCCCCAAAGTCCACCACGTTCTGTATAGGAGGTAGAGCCCAGAGATCTGCAAACCCACCACCCCCCGGGGGGCTATGTGAGGCGCTGATCTACCTGGCCAACAGCCGCAGGCCGTGGCAGGAGAGGCGTTTCCCCAGCCCAGAGCAGGCAGCGTGACCCAGCCTGGGGCTTTCACAAGCTCTGCATAAACACGACCTCAGGAAGAGTAAATGCAAACCACATTTCCGAAAAACTTTTCCCCAACTGAAGGGACCTCGGTTCCTAGCCCTGGGAAAACAGCTGAAAAAGAGGCATGGATGCCAAACCCAAGGGTCTAAGAGTCAGCTTTGAAGAAACAAAGGGTGGGAACATTCATTTTAATATGGGAATTGATCCGGGGGAGAAAGCCGGCAAGCAACATTGCTGAGAGACAAGCAAAAAGGAAATTTACTTTGGACCTAATCCTTAACAAACTTAACACAAGAGAGAGCTCTGCGGACACTGCTCCTCACCTCGGCTGCTCAAAGGTCCACCCACGGCCGCCAACAGACAGGCAGCCCTTGTCATCCACAGCACAGCTCTTGGGGTGGAAAGAATGAGGATGAAGGTGAGAGTGAAGGCAGGTCACTCTGAGCCAGAGGGAGAGGGGAGCAGTATCTGGCACTCCTGCTCCTCCCAAAGCCTCCCCACCACTCTAACATAGGGCTCTGGCTCTTGGGGGAAACCAGGCATCCGAGCTCCCTTTGTTCTGCAACACAAACCTGGCTGCTCAGCCCACACCTACCAGGGGACCGGGCTCCAAGCTGCAGTCCCGGAGACAGGAAAACTGCCCCAAAGCTCAGGAGGGCCAGCACGGCCCCAGAGCCACAGCCCCACACAGGAAGGCTGCCCCTGCCTGCCCAGGCACTTCAGGCTTGGAGGAAGAGAACCGGACCACCCATGCGCCCACGCTCGCCACGGCTGGGCTTTGTCCATGCCATGCTGGGCGGCGCGGCCGGGGGAAGTCTGCCAGCACTGCTGGTGGGCCAAGGCAGCCTCCAAACTGCTAACAGGTGGCTTTCAACAAGAACAGCTCGAGTTGGATTTGAACGGGTGCCCAAGCAGAGAGAGCTCCAAGTTTCATCCTCAGCCCCCTCAAAATTTTCATCTACCAGGATCTACACAGAGAAAGGAAGAGGAGTCTGTACATCGAGTCCCTTCATTAGTGGTTTCGTCTGCTGCTCCATCACCTCGCGTGGTGCTTTCTCCTATGCAAGCATGCCCCGGAGAACCAGACCTGCCTGCAAGACCTCCCAGCCTTCTGCTCATCAACAAACAGGACAGCAAGATGTAGCTTTACCCCTTCCCTTCAGCAGACCACAAGGACAAAATCAAGGGCAAAACGTTACGTCATGCACAAGGCAGGGCTGAAAGAGCTCAGGAGACTGCTCAGCCCCACACCATGAAACCTGCTGCATGGTTTTAACCATGGTCCACTCCGCAGCGAGCTGTGAAGTTGACACCAGCACTGCTGGGACAGCCGGATGCTGGGACAGCCCCGGTGGCTGCAGCTGCCTGCCGGGAAGCCAGGACACGAGGGATTCCCACAGGAAGCCAGCCAAGGTTCAGGCTGGGTGCTGCCCTCTCCCATTCCAATAGCCAGGGTCTAGTCCAGCTCCTTGTGCGGAGGCACAAATGATCCCAGTCATCCCTAGCAAATCTGTCAACTGGGACATGCTGTGGTTTCCACCACAACCTAATACTGTTGGAAAAACAGAGCAGGAACTGCCTCGTCCCCTCTGTACCTCCCCCATTTTCCCCAGAGCTGGCTTGTTGCCCACCGTATTGCTCATCACTTCAGAAGATTTCTGGGACTATGGAGGCATGAGGGGTTTTATATGCATTTAATCAGCAGCCTTGCATCCTTCCTCTCCATCCATCCTTCCCTTCTCCCCTGCTCCTTTGGATGTTTCCCTGTCCCCTCCCCATTCAGCTGGTTTTCCCATCAGTAGCCCAGACTTGCTCCTGCTCTTATTTATCTTCACAGCAAGACGCTCATGACTTCAGGCAGCCCTTGTCCTATAAACCTTCTGCTGTCCCAAGGAACCTTGCTGAGCTCTCCCCATCCACAGGGGCCATGCAGGATCTGAAGGAAGAACCTGTCAACTTTCTGAACAAAATTTCACTGAACAAATACAAGCATTAAAGTTCCTGTTGGTTTCCTCCTACACAGAGAAGCAGAGGGGTGGACACAGACTCATGTCAACGCTGAAATGCATTAGATAAGCAGGCTGCTAATGTCAGGTGGCTATCAGAGCCACCTCCTCGCCTTTGTTTTTTCCTCCTTGAGAGAGATCCCGGTGTTTAAGGAAGGAGACGAACAATGGGGGATACCCCGTCGTCCCATCCATACGAACCCGCATCAACAAAAATCCCACGTGTCAGCGGAAGAGAGGGAGACACACAGAGAAAATGCAGAACGGTGCTGGCATTTCAGGGCGCCCTTTTTAGCTACAGCAGGAAGGTCAGAGCCAGAACAGACAACTCCAACACAATGAGCTGCCGAAGCTAAATTTAAACCCATCAAGGGCATGGACACAGGAGTTTGTTTTTATGGTGAGCTGACAGACAATCAACATTGTGCCACATCCCTGCTCAAAATAATTCACAGCTTTATCATTACTGACAGTCTTTGTGTTTTATCAAAGAGGCAGAGCCCATGCTTACACCCATTTGCCAGTCTAAGTCAGTGGAAATGATTAACTGAGAATTATTCCAACTTTTCCATTTCTATTATGCCAGTCTAGGAAAATCTATTACGTTCTTTTCCCATGATGGGACCACCTCATTAGGGAGCCACTTATCTAGCTTCCTCACATACACACTATCCCTAACGTTACCTTAACTGCTATAAACACTGTAACTCTCAAGCCCATAGTCCTTTCCCAACATGTCACTTGGCAAAAACTACTTTTCCTTAAAGCCGGGTCACACGCTGAGGTTTCTACACTTTGCTCACAGATGTCAAGATTTGGTTGGCAAACTGTCTTTGCATGCTTACTCAGAAAAAATAAAAGGAGGTGACATTTACCCAGCACAGCTATCTCAGTATGATTCTCAGAACCGCAGAGATTTTGAGAGGAAGAGGAACTCTTGTGGAAGAAAAAACCTGAGGTGTTAAAAGCAAGGAAAGGAGAATGTGCAAGAATAAAATTATGAAGTTAAGAGATAAAATATGCTTCAGCCCCAATGAATGGAAGGGAAAGAGCCCTAGCTAGAATTCAGGATGCTATTTTTAAGTACAGTGGTAGAAAAAGAGAAAACCATGTTGCCATGCCAGTAACACATTTGTTATTTGGTGCCCAGGGAGACACTCAGATGATTCGTATGGCTGGTATTTAACTTAGTATTTCTTGCTAGGCTTATGCTACAGCAGAGAAATAATTTCCTTACTCTCAAGCATGTACTTCTTGGCAATGGGCAGAGAGAGCAGCCGGATGTGACCGATGAGGGAGCCCCAGGCATGGGCTCTGGAGAGTGGAGCTTCAGGCGGCAGCGGGCTGTATGGCTGGATCACGAAGTAAACAGTCAGCAAGACCAATCCCAGTGTGAGCAGGCCCTGCGAGAGAAAACAGGCACATAATTAATTATACTGCAGTGAGCTGATGTGTCTTCAGAACAGGACACACCTTCTGGTTGGTATCAAAGGGTTGTGGCTGTGCGCTGTAAGATGAACGCCCAAATTTTTGCTGTGGTTCCTCGCTCAATTGCAATGCTATTTATGTACACAGATTTGTCACTCAGTTTTCTTGTTAGGGCTGTCCAAGGACAAAATTAAGCAGCCTTCAAACCCAAACCACAAAACCCTGTGCATATATCCTAGCACTGCAAACAATCCAGCACTAGAGCAACGAGGATTATCTACAGATAGTTCCAATTCCTCCCACCTAATCAAATAAAAGCTTGCACTTCTGCCATACCTCTTACACAAGGTTTTCAAGGCTTTTTGCAAACATCCGTCAAGCCTTGAAACACTTTGGCAGAGTTGGCACCAGCTCCCTCCTCCATACCAGAATCCCAAATAAGCCTTAGAGATGACATGACGCATTTCTCCCCCTGGCCAAAGTCAAAGTGAATCAACAGCAAAAACAAGAACAGAAGCTGGAAGTTCAAACTTCCAGTTTCCTGTTCTCCTGCCTTATTTTGCACCTTTTTATAGGACATGAGTACGAAAGCTTGAATTTTTTTTCTAAACAGAAACTACCGTGATGACTTTGTAAAGATGACACCAAAATATTACTGAATATTATGCCAGTGGGAAGGTTTAAATCCTTGTAGCAAGCATCTCAAACCTACCTAACAATAGCATGCTGTCCCTCACTTTGCAAAACTTTTTACAGCAGCTTTTAAGTTAAGGATCTCAAAACATTTTTCTAGTATCAAACATCATAGCAACAGTTTTATTTTATAGACTAGAAGGAGAATAAAGACAGACAGAAGCTTGTGACAGGGTCAGAAACAGAACCTGGCTCTCTTCATTATTCAAGTCTGAACTTTAAGAATCGCCTTCCTTCATCACATTTCCACTGAGGGTGCTGACACTGGGAATCTTTGCCCAAAGAATCCATCTAAGTCTCATTCTTCAGTAATTTAAAGAGAGGAAGGTGTTGACATGTTAAATTTCCAACACACATGAGCAATTTCAAATCTCGGTCAACTGTCTTCTGTTTCCAAACAAGTTCATGGAATGAAGGAAAGAAGCTACACTTCACAGCTTTTTAAAAAAAGAACTCAGAAAAGTTCATCAAGAAAACACAATGGGAAATGAAAAGCTCTGGTGCAGAAGGAGAACTCCAACACTCAAACGGTCTGTGCATGCACACCTTACCTTGTAGAGAGCCACTAAGATAGGGTACCGTGGAGGTCCCCTTTGGGGCTCATTTCTTTCCAAGAGCTGCTTGATGAATTTCTCTATGGCTTTTTCTGACATCCCACACTGGTGGCCGGTCTGCCTCACTAGATCGATCGTCTCCGATAGCTTGTCATAAATGCTGAGCTCATTGGCCGACAGCTCCATGGCCTCCGATGAAAAATCTCTGTGGAGAGATTCAGTACGTTAACAGAAAACACACTCCAGCCGTACGGCTCAACACCAGCACGTGCGGAGAGATCACAGGAACATCGCAACGTCTGGGCAAGAAGGAGGGCTACTCCGGAGCAAACCTGTTTGCAGCTAAAGGCAAAACATTTAGCTGTAGTGCTAATAGTCTCTGCTGGTTCCATATCTCCTGGGGACTGAAAAGCCGTGAAATTTCCTGACAAGAGAAGAACTAGCCGAGATTCGCAGCTTATGTAAATGAACAAAGCTTCCCAGAAATCAATGAAAACGCCATTTATTCATCTATTCCAAATGAATCCATCCCATAAAGTGACTGCTCACCAGAGCCAGCAATACAAAGCTGCTCATCACACACAGTAGCCAAGCTAAGCTCTCCCACACTATAACTTTAGTCACTTATTCTAACGTAGATTTGTTTTCTATAAATCCCGTCAACAACCGGAACGGGACAGAGAAATAAGCAGTGTGGGGCAAAGTTCAACAGTTTACAATTTGTTTAAATTTTCGCAACCTAATGTCCAGGCCAACTGATTATTGAGTAATCCTAACTGATAGCAGCATGCTCTGCAGGCAACAAAAGCTCCTACCTTCCTCTGAAAGTTTGCCCGCAGGTCATTCACATGCAGAAATGCCACATAACTAAATACCCCAGCAAGAATTACATTGTGAACAGGAGACAGAGACTAAACAGCATTTGACAGCAAATTATTTCCCAGTGAGATTTCAACGGGGACGCTTCTAAGAACACACCTATGAGCAATCAACATTAAGATGCCAAAAAAAGAAATGTGTTCTTCTACCACTCCCCCTGTCAGCCACAAAGGCAGAGCCTTGCGATACCAAGAGCAGCAGATGGGCTGAAGAAAAGATGCAAAGAAATTGCTGGACAAGCTAATAGCTGCCAACGTGAGAATCCCATTGTTTGAGACCTTTTGCCTCAGAAAAACACTGCTGGGGTAAAGGGAGCATCTGTGAGGTCTTGCATCGCCTCTTGTTCCTGAGCTGGGAAAACTCTAACCTGGATCAAACTGGGACAACTGGAACTTTCTGGGGAGACAGAGTTTAGCAATGCATTGCTCTAAAAGCACAGACCATCATGTAAAAAGCACACGAAGCACGATCGAAACACCCAGCTCACAGATGAAAATGGAAATCAGGCCCCTGTCCCCCTTTTGCTCTAAATACTACCTGAAACCAGGAACCAGCTCGTGAATCCAGCGTGCTGCTTCACCCAGCTCACCACCTCGCTCTGCAAGAAAGTCTGTCGCTGTACTGCAAGAACTGTATAACTATTTACACGGATCTCCTCCTCGCACACCTCACAGCACAGCCTGCATTTTAAAAGCACAGATCTGTTTTGCTCACTTGAGAACAAGCTGACAAGCACTACATAGCATGCTACCTAAACTTAGATTTGCTCTGCTGTAACTCGTTCTGGCTGCTTCCACAGGACAAATCAGCCACAAATGTGTGTATCTATGTATCAAGAAAGAAGATCCTCGTTAGGCAACCAAACTTGAAATCTGATTTGCCTTTAAAGAACTGGCTGACAGCTCTCCCTATAAACCATGGGCTCCTACAAGTCAGATTTTTATTATTTTTTTAGTATCTTCTGCAATGCCAGAGTGTACTTTCAGAAAAAATAATTTTAAAAAAAATCACTTTTCAGCAGGACTACCAGCTTCAGCAATCGCTCCTCTCCCCTCAAGATCAACTCCCTGTTCTGCTCTTGCACATTTGTTTATGTGGTCACATGGTGAATCAGATCAGGAAAATTATCTGGCTGAAAAATAACCCCTATTTGTTTGGTCAGCAGCTGCCTAAGCATCCAACTCAAGCAGTCAATGTCAGATGTTATATTAACATTAGTGTCAAATTTCTAGCCGCAGCCTTAGAACCACCAGAAGAGTAAAATGCCAAATTAAAACCTAACCCCAAGCACGCAATGAGAACACGCTGCACTACATTGCCAGGTTAATTAGCTCCTGGCCCTGGTCTACCGACATTCCTTGCGTTCCACGCAAATATTTGTCCCAGATCTTACAACCTGAACAGTCCCATGGGCTAGCAAAGCTGCCCCAAAGCAGGCTGGATCAATAATATCTCATTATGGATCATAAGCTCTCCAAGGCAGGGACTTTTTCTTCTCGTCTCTAAAGCACCTGGCACGCACTTGACTCCATAAAAACAATACATTGCTTTACTAACTCTTTCATTTATGTAATACCCTGATTCATATAACAAGCAAGAGCCAGCACATCTGCAGGATATTAGATGCCTTCCCCCCTTCCCCCCCCCAGCTTTTATGGTTATTGTAGTTGCCTTGATGCTGCAACTGGTATGCTACATAGTCTGAAAGGTTATCTGGCTTCCTCTGGCTCCCATGTGCCAAAGCTTTCGCCTCTGTGAAGCTCTCCTGTGCTGAATTCCAGCAGATTCAGCAAGCTTCCCCTGCTCGCAGGATCTGCCTGGAACCACTTAAACCAATCATCCCTATAGAAACACTGTCAAACACTGTGATTTCCCCCTTTCCAAACAGCAGAAGCATCCTATGATAAAATGCTGAGATACATCCCAGTTCTCCCCTCCTCTACGTTTGTATTCCACTCTGAGCAAACACCTTTGTAGACAACGCCTGCAAGTCACAGACATTAAAAACCCAACGCAGCTCCTCGACAAACTCAGTAACCCATGGCCTCAGCTAGGAAACAAGGCATTACGCTCCCACATTGTTTTGAGAACAGTTGAGGCCTTAAAAAATAAATAACAACCCATTATTTCCCTTCCTATCACCACAATACAACCGACAAAATAATAACAACAGACTACTTGTAGCTTTGCCTTCACACGCACATACTGAGCAAGTCTTATCCCTTGCAAACAGCAACCCCTCAGAGACAGGCCTTTTAAACTAGGCAGCCCATATGTTATTGCTATTTTTTTTTATGAACTCCACCACCCTAGGAGGAATTAGCAGTTCTCTCTGCAAACATAAATAGCGATGGCTCTCGGCCCTGAAGGGTTTCCAGCGCCCAGTTCTACCCGCAAACCCGATGCATGGCGGGGCGTTCGGATCCAGGCTTTAGGAAACTAAATATTTGGAAAGAAATGTCCGAGGAGTCTTTAAAAGGGAAAGCTTGCTATTCTTGCTGGTGAACCTGATCCAGAGGTATAAATAAAAATACATTCTCATCTGCTTTAACACCGTCCGTGCTGCCTCCCCCGGCCCCGCTCAGGGGAGTCAGGTCCCAGACCTGGGATAAAAACCCTCCGGAGGAGGGCCGGAACCCCACCACGGGCCCACGGCATCGCCCTTATTCATGTCTGAGGCAGAGGAGCTCCAGATAGGATTAAAAAAAAAAAAAAAAAAAAAAAAAAA